>NW_003852463.1:7916521-7922294 GCF_000181295.1 Otolemur garnettii
AGCCCAAGTGCCCATTGATCCACAAATGGAGCAATAAATTGTGGTATATGTACATCATGGAATATTATGCAGCCTTAAAAAAGATGGAGACTTTACCTCTTTTATGTTTACATGGATGGAGCTGGAACATATTCTTCTTAGTAAAGTATCTCAAGAATGTAAGAAAAAGTATCCAATGTACTCAGCTCAACTATGAAACAAATATATAATCACCCCTATTCCCATATGAAAGCTATAACCCAACTACAGCCCAAGATGAAGGGGAAAGAGAAGGGGGAGGGAAGGGAAGAGGGGAGGATGGGTAGAGAGAGGGTAAGTGGTCAGATCACACCTATGGTGCATTTTACAAGGGTATATATCAAATCTACTAAGTGTAGAGTATAAATGTCTTAACAAAATAATTAAGAAAGTGTGGTGAAGGCTATGTTGACTAGTTTGTTGTAAGCATTTCAAATTGTATTAAAATCAGCACATTATACCCCATAAATGCATTATTGTACACAGCTATGATTCAATAAAAAAAATGAAATCACCTGGCGGGGGGGAAATCCTTTTTTTTAAGTCACTTGGTCTGTGGTATTTTCATGGTGGTTCCTAGCAAACGAATACAGGGAGTGTTCTAAAGGGTCTTGATTTTTCAGAATTTTAGTAGGGGTTATAAACCCTAGTTTATAACCAGATAGTTCCTCTTGATTTTCAGAGCTAAGGACTATCCGGTCACAATGTCCCATGGGACATAGGCTGAAAACTCAAATGTTTAAATGGACTGGTCAGCAAATGGACATGACTGAAGAAGGCAGAGGGTGTACAGCACTTGGCACTCTCTTGGTAAATCTTCCTAATTGTGATAGAGATGTACGTGTGTACAAGGAAATAGTTCTCTACTATGAGAAAACAACATCAAAATCATGATGGTGAGTGGTGATGGGCACTGGATCTCAGGGTCAGGAAAGCAATATGGCATGGTGAAACCTGCACACTGGGTACCTAAAACCTAAAGGGGGAAGTTGCTGTTATCCTAGCTGGTTGTTGTTACATAGGATTTCATAGCCATATCTGGTTTTTGAGAGTAGTCTGGAATCAGAGTATATATGTGAAATATCTCATTTTGAATATGTTAATAACTAATTTATTTTTTTAAAAGAATAGCAGGAGCAAGAAAACAGGTGGACCAAATACGAACTGTATGTTTGCTATAAACAGAGTTATTAATCTCATGTTGAGCTTTGGCAGTTGCTTCATATAATCAGAGGACAATTATAAAGACCAAGGATTAGAGAGTCTGGAAGAAAATTGAGTGACATGGTATCAGTTGTTTGAATTAAAAATTCTTATATGCCCCCCCCCGCCCAAGCATTTTTGGTGTACATTGCTTACATTTATTTCAATTAGTGAATAATTTGGTTCAGAAAGTTGAACTTCAGTTTCTTTTTCATGAGAAAAATGCAAATTATTATGAGTAATATGTTTAGGGGAGAGAATATGCCCCATTTGGACATTATAAGGTGGAAACAGTATTTAAGCAAGCAAAACTTTGGTTTTCTTTAAGCATATAGCAAGAGAGGTTGTCATTTTTCAAGTGTGCAGTGTTAACCTGGGAGGGCCTGAGGGACAAATATCAAAGTTAACATGTGGGTTACATTTGCCTGTTTTCTTTCATCACTGTGCTGAGAAACTGTAACAATTTTCAACTGTACGTTAAAACCTGTCTGTGTATGGAAGAGGAAGACTTCAGCAAATTTGTTGATGTCTCCTTCAGTTTTTCTTGGATTGAGGGAACAGTTTACAAAAGGTATGTAACCATGAGAGGTCTCAATTCCTTTGTATAAATGTCTTGATTAATAAATTGCACAAGATCTAGTATGCTGAGAATAGGAAGTAACTCTTTTAGTTCTATAAAAAAGTTTTGCTGGTAGCACATGGGTGTGCATGTTTCTATGTGTGGGCAGAGATAAGAGAAAAAGAAGACTGGAAGGTAGTATTTAACCTATTTTTATACTTAAAGTGGGTTTTTATAGACAACATATAATTGTGTATTCTGTATCCACTCCAACAATCTCTGTCTTTTAATTGCTATATTTAGATCATTCACATTTAAAGTAATAATACAACTAGATTGATATCTACTATATTTATAACTGTTTTCTATTCATTACATTTTATCTTTCCTTTTTCTCCCATTTTTCTGTTTTCTTTACTTTTAATTAAAAATTTATGATTCCCTTCTCTTTTTATATATCAAAGATACTTCTTTTTAAGGACGTTTTTAATCCTTGACCTAGAGTTTGCAATATACATTTTTTTTTTTTGAGACAGAGCCTCAAGCTGAGCCCCTGGGTAGAGTGCCATGGCTTCACTGCTCACAGCAACCTCCAACTCCTGGGCTCAAGTGAGTTTCCTGCCTCAGCCTCCCAAGTAGCTGGGACCACAGGCGCCCGCCACAACACCCTGCCATTTTTTGGTTGCAGCCGTCATTGTTGTTTGGCGGGCCCGGGCTGGGTATTTGAACCCGCCACCTTAGGTGTATGTGGCTGGTGCCTTAGCTGCTTGAGCCACAGGCGCCAAGCCGCAATATACATTTTTTATTAACCTACATTTGCTTTCAAATAACACTATCACATTTCATGTTATAGTGCACTTATTTCACAACAGGATTTTAAATTCTTGCCATGTAGACTTTATATTCACTTGTTTAACAAATAAATGTGGGACATTCTATGGGACAGGTATTGTGTTGCTTTTTAAGGGTACATTGTAACGTTGTTACAGTCTATCTCTGTGGGACTTAACATATTTTGGTGTGTATTATGTATACTGTTCTGTCCACATTTTTGAAGGAAAACAAGATATGCATTATAAACATGGGTAGTACTAATTGTGTATCTATATAAATGCTTTTTATTTTATTTATGCTTATGCATTAAAGATATAATTATAGAAAGCAATATGCAAAATAATACCCTGGAATCTAGTAACTGGTTTTGTTGAACTAACAATGAACTTGCAACAAAAGCATTTTCAGCCAATGAAGAGTGACATATTTCTCTTATATACTAAGAGACTCTTCAGAAGATACTAGTAATGTAAAAATTGAAGAAGACAGTATTTCTGATATTAGCAGTGATGAAGAGCTCTTGACTGTCTATGACAGATAAATATCATAAATTTGTTACCAGTAGGTAAAATTTCTTGTACCATAATATGATAAAAAATGCTAAAAATAACTTTATAATACAGAAATACCTAAATACAAACAAATACAAATTTAAATTAAAAAAAGAAAACAAATGGCTCGGCACCTGTGGCTCAAGTGGCTAAGGCGCCAGCCACATACACCTAAGGTGGCGGGTTCGAATTCAGCCTGGGCTGCCAAACAACAATGACGGCTGCAACCAAAAAAAGTAGCCAGGCTTTGTGGCGGGCGCCTGTGGTCCCAGCTACTTGGGAGGCTGAGGCAGGAGACTCGCTTGAGCCCAGGAGTTGGAGGTTGCTGTGAGCGTGATGCCACGGCACTCCGCCCAGGGGGATAGCTTGAGGCTCTGTCTCAAAAAAAAAAAAGAAAACAAAAGTTTTTTTTCCTGAAAGTTTGGACCAAAACCATGGGTGAGCATTACACATGGGACCACCTTATTCAGGATAAAATATGGTATTCCTCAATGGGGAGACTGATGTCAGTGAAATGATCATACAGGTACAGGTTTAAAAATGCTGATCAACTTTGTGAAGTTCTAATGTAGGATTGTGGGCCTGGTAGATGCTCCTCCTCTGGGAAGCTTCTAAGTTCACTGGGCTCATGGCTCTGTAACCAGCAGCTTTCCTGAAGATAACAGATAAAAGCTAGGTGACTTCCTGGTCAGGGATTCTAAGAATTCTGATTTCTTTCTTTTTTTTTTCTTTTTTCTTAAATCATCACTGGGTACATTAATGCAGTCATGGGGTACAATGTGCTGGTTTGATATACAATTTGAAATATTTTCATCAAACTGGTTAACATAGCTTTTGTGGCATTTTCTTAGTTATTGTGTTAGGACCCTTATATTCTGCATTTAGTAAATTTCACATGTACCCTTCTTGTAAGATGCACGGTATGTGTGGTCCCACTTACCCTCCCTCCCCATTCCTGCCCTCCCCCCCTTTCCCCTTTCTCCAACAATCCTGGTTTCTTGAGGGACTGGGGAAGGTGTATCTGTCTTTTCTTTTGACAGCTTTATTCTCTCTGCTCTTTCCTCTTGGTCCCCCTATAGGTGGAAACAAATGACTCTGGGACTCCTTCCTTTTTCTTGTCTTTGGTATCTTCCACTTTACTTAAATCCATAATAACAAGTAGTGGCTGGGGAGTATAGAGAGTTTCTAATGGGAAATGGACACATAGACATGGTTTTGGGTGGTTCCGTTTTCCATCCCCTAAAATCTACTTCAAGCCTATTTCAAATTAAATAATTTCCAGGTTTTCTACAGTACCTTTGCAAATTGATAGCATGATAGAATAATCAGTTTGATGCAACTGCAGTAATCATACTATATGCTTGTTTGGGGTTAGAGCAACAAAATTATTCCAAGAAATAGGTATGAACAGTCAAAGCCACCGAGGGGTGTGAAAAGGGCCATCTTCATTTTTCTTTTTCTTTTTTTTTTTCATCTTCATTTTTCTTTAACTTACTTTACTCTGACTGTAGGTGTCTATATATGCCTGATGAAGAAAACCTAATCTTGTCACTTTAGGTAGATCTCTTTGTTCACTATTAAATTCAAGATTGTCTCTCCTTATTGCTTTTTCTCTTTTTCCCCTGGCATTGATGGTAACAAGTTGGGTGGGACATCTGATTCTCTGATGTTGGTAGAGAAAGTATATACTTTTAATCTTATCTTTCTTGTCTTTGAGATATCACTTATCTCTTCTGACTCTTGGGTATGTCTTTCATCTACTCTGGCACATAGCCTATCCAAGGTAATCTATTCTTGGATTCTGGTCTTTGCTCTGCACCTGTGGAAGAGGTCTCGCTTTGGTTTCCATCATCATGTCTGCTTTCCATTCTCTAGACTGAGAGAGAGAGGATAACTCCATAGATGACCAGAGAGCAGGGGAACCTAAACACATTGATTGATACTCACAGTAGTAGAACCAGGGTAACTTGCTGCTCAACTTTAATGCCCAATAGAGTTTGTTTGTTTGTTTGTTTTGCATTTTTTGGCTGGGGCTGGGTTTGAACCCACCACCTTTGGCATATGGGGCCCTACTCCTTTGAGCCACAGGCACCGCCCGTTTGTTTGTCTTTTTAAAGGCATTGGCTTTATGGTTTGGGGTTATTTGTGTTCAAATAACTTGTTTTTGTTTGACATTGGTAAGTTATTTATTTCCCTAGCATTAATCTCTTCATATATAAAATGGTTATAATAATAACTACTTCAGTGGATGATTTTAGGTTTAACTGATATGATATTTATAAACTACCTGGTATATTTCCTGGTGCTTGGTAGACTTTTCAACTTCTACTCTATAACAATTATCTATATAATCTTGAGTAATAAATTTCTTTCCCCTGGTTTTGAATTTCCTTCTTGGCATAACAAGGTTTATGGTAGTAGTGGGAAGGAAGTGTGGGAGTAATTAAAAAAAAAGAAGAAGGAATTAAAACTAGTAATGTTTTAGATTCTATCCATGTCTAACATTCTGTGATTCTGAACAAGTTCACCATAAGACAAAGGGAGTCTGTTTTGTTAAGAGAATATGCCAGTTCCTAGAATGTAGAGCCAAGTTTGCTGTGCTTTGGCA
>NW_003852463.1:7922978-7927681 GCF_000181295.1 Otolemur garnettii
CTAGAATGTAGAGCCAAGTTTGCTGTGCTTTGGCACGTGGTTCCCCATCCATGTTCTAGAGTTGTAGAGTTCCCCAGTTGGAAAAACAAACAAACCAACCAAAGAGGCTCCCTGGGAGGCCTTAGCCACAGAGATGATTTTCAGTCAACAGTTATCCTACTCTTGAAACACAAGAAGCATGCTTTGAAATTATCTGGGATCTGATAATAGGTAAACCACTTTTCTCACCAAGGACTTTTAAGCTAGCATCCAAGGGCTCTATGCTTTCTGTGACTCCATGGTCAGCCAAAATTTAATGTGAAATAGCATTTTTCTAAGGAGAGGGCAACATTTTCCACAGTTTCTCAAAAATGAATACTGTATGTTAAAAATCATACTTTATGGGAAGAACAGAAGTCTATGAAGATTATCTTGGCAAGGACCAGAAACCAGGAGGCAATTTGGGAAGAAACCTATTAAGTGGCCTGAGAGTTTGTGACTGGCCTCTGTTGTCCTCTGGAGTGTAATTCTTTTACTCAAGAACAATTGAGGTTTGCCATATTTCACATACAAAGTATTTGGTAGTGACCTAGGAAAGCATGGAAAAGCAGGGAAAGAGGTGATTATTTTGTGGACTTAAGGATTCAAGGAAGATTAAAAATCACCTAGTCTAACTCTTTAAGATAACACAAAGGAGGCCTCAAGTGTTTAGTGACTTGCCGAAATATGCCAAGGGCAGTCTGACTCTCTGGAACTCCCCCTTCCATCCTTGCCTGAGCAAATCATTGTAATTATTAGCTGCTGTAGACACACAGATCATAAGGAGTTTGCTATTTGGGAAAATGCACAGAAGTCTTGATAAAAATGTAGAAAACTAGGTAGAGTTTCTCTGATAGCAATTATATTTGAACCCTGTTTTTTTTTTTTTTTTTTTTTTTTTGCAGTTTTTGGCTTGGGCTGGGTTTGAACCTGCCACCTCTGGCATATGGGGCTGGCACCCTACTCCATTGAGCCACAGGCACTGCCCTGAACCCTGTTTTTAATCAATGCAATTGAAACTGCCAGAATTTAGAATATATCTTGTTTTCCTCATGATTAGATTCCCTAACTTGTTTTAAATAGTTAATTATTATAAGACTTTAAAATTTTTATTTTTTTCTGACTATAAACAACTTGGGAATATATAATAACAGGGAAATACAAAAGTAGATGAAGAAAAAAGTCACCCTTAACCTCATAAAGAACGGGCAACCTCTATTCATATCTTGGAATATTCACATTTGATTTTCTCTTTATGTGTGTGTCTTTCCTTTCCTATGTTCTCTCTCTGATATAAATCTGCATCATATTGTATCAATGGTATTGTATCCTAGATTTTTCATTTGTCGTTATACCATGAAATATCTTTGCCAGGTTGGCTTCATCCCAGGGATGCAAGGATGGTTCAACATACATAAATCGATAAATGTGATTCACCATAAAACAAGTAAAAATAAAGATCATATGATTATCTCAATAGATGCAGAAAAAGCATTCAACAAAATTCATCACTATTTCATAATAAAAACCTTCAACAAAGTAGGCCTAGAAGGAAATTGTCTCAAAATTATAAAAGCCATAGATGCCAAACCCACAGCCAACATCTTAGTGAATTGGAGAACCTGAAAATATTCCCACTAGTATCTAGAACAAGATAAGGATGCCCATTGTCACCACTTCTATCCAACTTTGGTTGGAAGTCCTAGCCAAAGTAATCAGGCAAGAGAAATTAAGCAAATCCAAATTGTGAAATAAGAGGTCAAACTATTGCTGTTTGAAGATGATATAATCTTATATCTAGAAAATTCCAAAAATTCTACAAAGAGACTCCTGGAATTCATAAACAAATTCAGCAAAATTTCAGGGCACAAAATTAATATACACAACTCAGTACTATTCCTGCATACCAATAATAGTCAAGCTGCAAGTCAAATCAAAGACTCAATTCCATTTACAATAGCTACAAAAAAAAAAAAATAGCTAGGAATATACTTAACCAAGAGAAAGAGAACACAGAAACACTAAGAGAAGAAATTGCAGAGGATACAAGCAAATAGAAAGCAGTATCATGCTCATGGATTGGTGGACTACATTGTTGAAATGTCTATACTATTCAAAGTGATTTGCAGATTCAATGGAATCCCCATCAAAATACCAATGTCATATTTCCTCGATCAGAAAAAAAAGTCTACACTTCATTTGGAACCACATTAGATCCTTAATAGCCAAGGCAATCACAAGCAAGAGAAGCAAGATCACTAGACTTCAGACTATACTAAAAGGTTATAGTAACCAAAACAACATGATATTGGCACATAATAAAGACATAGACCAATGGAAAAAAATAGAAAACTCAGATATAAAACCATCTACTTACAGCCAACTAATCATAGATGAAACAGATAAAAATACACAGTAAGAAAAAGAAATACCATTTAATAAATGGTTCTGGGAAAATTAGATAGCCACATGTTGAAGAATGAAATGCAATCTGTATCTCTGACCACTCACAATAATTCATTCAAGATGGTAAAGGACTTAAATGTAAGGCACAAAAACCATAAGAATTCTAGAAGAAAATGTTAGCAAAATTCTTTTAGATACTGGCCTGGGCAAAAAATTTAAAATGTGACCCCAATGGCAATTGCAGCAACAACAAAAATAAATGAATAGGTCTTGATTAAATTAAAAAGCTTCTTCATAACCAAGGAAAAAATTAACAAAGCAAATAGACAACATACAGAAAGGGAAAAATACTTGCAAGTTATACATTTGATAAAATGCTAATAACTGGAATATATGAAGAACTCAAGAAAATCAGCAGGAAAAATCAAACAAACACATTGAAAAGTGGGCAAAAGACATAAACAGAAGCTTTTCAAAAGAAGATAGACAAATGACCAACAAGCATGAAAAAAATACTCAACATCACTGGACATTAGGAAAATGTAAATTAAAACCACAATGAGATATCACCTTATACCTGTTAGAATGGCTTTTATTAAAAAGTCAAGATATAACAGATGCTGGCATTGATGAAGAGTGAAAGGAATGCTTGTATACTGTTGGTGGGACTGCAAATTAGTACAAGAAACTAAGGAAAACAGTATGAAGACATCTCAAGGAACTAAAAGTAGACCTACCATTTGATCCAGAAATGCACTAATGGTTATTTACTCAAGGGAAAAGAAGTCATTTTATCAAAAAGACACCTGTACTTGAATGTTTATTGCAGCATAATTCACAATGGCAAAAAATGTGGAATTTACCTAAGTGTACATCAAGTCATGAAGGGATTAACAAAATATGGTTCATATATACCATGGGAATACTAATCAGCTATAAAATAAAAGACTTTTGCAACAATGTGGTTGGAACTGAAGACCATTATCCTGAGTAAAATATCTAAAGAATGGAAAAACCAACACTACATGTACTCACTATTAAATTGGAACTAATTGAAGGCACACATGTACACAGAGGGAAGTAAAACTTAATGGAAAGCAAGTGAGGGGCAAGAAAGGGATGGGCAAAAACCTCCCTAATGCATACAATTAATACTATCTGGGTGATGGGCTCACTTATAACCATGACTCAAGCATTATAGAAGTGATCCATGTAACCAAAAATATTTGTACCCCTGTGATACTTTGAAATTAAAAAAAAAACAACTTTAAAAAATATCACACTGAATGGTCACTAAGATGACATTGCATGGTTATACCTTGATTAATTAAAACATGACTCTGTGGCTGAACATGTGTACCCATGGATACTGGTGCTGTGATGAACATCTGCACTCATAAATCTTTGTTCTCACTTATTACTTCCTTGGGGGTAGATCACTGGAAGTTGAGCTACTTGGGCAAGAGGAGTGACCTTTTCTGAATCTCTTGATACCTACTATCAAGTTTAGAGACATTTTAAATGTGAAGAAAAGGTCAATAGGAAAGGCTCCTCTCAAACTTCTTTTATGAGATAAATTTACTAAACTTGGTTTTATAATTTTAACACATATGAAACTTGATTATTCCCCCAAAGGATGCCAGGTACATGGTAAATGCTCAATGAGATAGTTTCCCATATATTCAAAAAGCAATTACTGGGCACATACTGTGTGCTGAACACTGGGGGTAGTTGAGGATAAACAGATGATAGGGACAAACACCCAGGAGATGATGATGTGTTTGAACGCTATTGCTGACTGAGTGGAAACTGTGGCTTCCAGGCATTCTCTAGGCTGTTAAGGGTGAATGAGTATACTTATTTACAGAGTTTATTCCTTTCAATATTTTCTCACTTTTTTTGACCCTCCCTCAATTTTGAAGAAGTTATATATGATATCTTTCTTTCCCCTTCCATACACTTTTCCCCACTGAAGAACTACTTGCTGAGAACAGCATGGAAATACTTAGTTTAGTAAGAGATGCTTGAAAAAAACTGTAATTGGCCCTATTTTTCAGAAAGACAAGCTGATGAACCTCTCTCACGTCTCTATCTGCTTTGAGCAGGCACCCTTAAGTTCTTGAAGGCAGAATGCCACACTACTGGTGCAACATTGAGTCTCCTGCCTTGGGTTTGCTCCCTACAGTGAGTTAGGAAGCATCTAGTAACTAGACCTTTTCTCCACTGCATACCCTACTCTCTCTCCCATTTCCTTTCTCTTCCTTTCTTTTTTTTTTTTT
>NW_003852463.1:7940896-7956205 GCF_000181295.1 Otolemur garnettii
TCAGGGTCGCAGCTCGCCTCAGGAAGGTTGAAGTGCACTCTTCAATCTTCTCTCTTGTCTCTGCTCCAAACCATCAGCTAATTTGCTAAGGTTCTGTCCTTTCAGCCTCCTTCTGGACGGGAGCTTCTGTAAAAAGCTGGCTGCAGTTCGCCATCTTGGCTCCGCCCCCCCTTTCTCTTCCTTTCTGACGGTACATACATCCCTTAGATGAAAAGGGGGCAATTATCTACATAAATATGACGACAAAAACTAGTGACAAAAGTTGTCTGTAACTTGATGACTTCTGAACAACAAACTAAACTTCTTTCTGATAACACTAGCCACAATCTATGCTTAATAAGGTTAATGTCTTCATATTGTTTCTCTCTGAGGCTAAGAATACCAAAAACTAGTTTGAACTACAGTTTTCAGAAGTGTTTGAACCTACTTAGCATCAAGTTCAGGGCAACGGCCCAGTAAGTGGTGTTTGGATGGAATGAATCTCATTTTCTTGAGTTTAGGTTCCTTGTCAAGTCTGTCAAACCCAAAGTCTGTTGGAAAGAGGTCCATATAAAAAGTAATGTATATTTTTTAGTTAGCTCATTTTAGGAGACAGTAAGTGTGTACCTTTAATTATTTTATCTTTCTGTGTATCCTTTTGCTAGAATCCCAGTTTTACTGAATATTTAGAATGCCTTTGCTCTAAAGTAGAAATTTGTTTGAATAAGAACTCATTTTTCAACATGTAGACAAATATTTGAATAACTGGTGGAAATAACAAATTACTAGCAGAAAGTGATTTCATTGCTCTTAAAAGCAAAAGAGCACCCTTGGGAAATGACTCCATTTTCGTATCACTCACTCCCTGTGGTAGCCATTTGACCTCACTCTTAGGTGGATCAGGATGCAAGTTTATTTTTAACAAGAGCGCACCTACCTATTTTCTCTGAGAAAACAGGCAGTGGAGTGGGTATTGGGAGAAATCAACAAAGGTCTCTAAAAATAATGATTATGTTCTAGTTCTTTTCTTTACACAAAATTTGCTTGTAGGAATTGCCTTGAAAGACTATGTTGTTCTTTCCAAGGAGTTTAATGAGTGCTCATTATTTTGACCATTTGCACTTTCCTCTTTCTCAGATCCAACTGTGTAATCCAATTACAGTTTGTGGATCTGGCTGGAGAACAATCTGACAGGGGAATTCAGATTTTGAATTATGTCAGTTTTGGGGACAGAGAACCATTTCTGGATCCAGAATGGTGTTAAGAAGTGAACCTCTGGAATCAGACTGTTCAGTTTAATCTTGATCTAGTCCATACCAGCTTTGGGTTGTAAGACAGTGATTTAACTACTTTTTGCTTAAGCTCTCTGGGCCTCTGGGCCTCATTTGTAGGAGTGTCTGTCCACAAAGTAACAGAGAAGATTAAGTTAAATAATGCATGAGAAGTGCATAGCATACAGTAACTGATGAATATATGTTAACTGATACTACTACATTGAAAACCCAAAAATGATAACCTTCTTATTTCAGAGTTGGTAGAATAGCACTCAGTGGATGGAACCAATACATTTGCAATCCATGTGTGGCTTTTTCTCTAATCTCATCCACATGCAAACCACTCCTCACACGTGTTATTGAATTTTCTTTCTCTGGTGCACAGACATTTTTACCATGTTGCTTCTAGAGTAGGTTAAAAGTTTATATTCTCTTTTAAGATGTTTTCCTTTTATCTGCCCAGTGATAATCATTTCCTGTACTCTATCTATAACATTATATACAAAATATGTTAGTGCCTGTTTTTTCTGGCATCCAGCCAATGTTGCTGGACTGATGTGTCTAAAATCAAAGCACAGATTTCACAAAATCTTACTAAAGGTTGGGCATGTGATACGTACCCCCAAAATAAAGTACAAAAGTATGGGCATTCTAAAACATGCACCACCCTACCACGTAGATGAAGTTCAAGTTCTTTTGCACTTTCTGGTATTGAATCCTTTTGGACTGGCGCCCAAACCTATTGTGTTTCTTCACCTGAGGTCTCTTGATATCAGCTCCCTTCTGGCTTCATGTTTCCTTCCAATTACAAACTTTTGCTTGTTTAGGCATTTTTCTGGGAAGACCTTGTTGGGTTTGTTTGATTCTCAGCATACTCTCTGACCTGTAGAGGTTGAACACTGTGGTCTTACCCTAAACTTCCTTTTACTCTTCTCATGCCCGCGTCCGGTGGTGCCTGCAGTAACATGCACATCTCTAGCCCAGGTTACTTCTCCCAGCACTTAACATTTCCCGCTGCTTGAAATCATTTGTTCTGTCACCACTTCCACAATTTTTAGTTTATCCTCTCACCACCTGAGCAATTATTTATCTGATTTTTCCCCCATCAAATCAACCGTTTTATTCCATTCAATATGTTTTAAAAGGAGACTAGTAGATAGATAATAAAATAAGTATGAATGTTGGAGATGACTGTGGCCTCAAGAGAAAAAATATTTTTTCAAAGAGTGGGAATGTCAAGAGATGAGGGATGAGGGGGGGATTGGGATGGGGGTGGGGCTGGGTCTGGAAATCTCTGTCCCAGGGGCTGAGAACAATAATCATTGGGAAAACAGTAAGAACTGGGGATGGGCAGCCGTAGAGGAGGAGTCTGGCTGACGTGTGGGAAAGGAGCTAGCCCCTCTAGAGAGGAGAAAAAGGGCATAGGGTCAGGGCTGGAGGCAGGGGAGCCAGGAGAAGGGTTTTGGACACTGACACAGGGACGTGGGTACCAGACATGCTTGGGGGGTGAGGCTGCAAATGCGGAGGAACTTGAGAAGCTCAAAGAAAGATGGAGGCTGAAGAGGGGTCGCAGAGATGGGGGAGTGTGGAGGCTGGGGGTGCCAAAGGCTGGAGGCTAAGATTGCAGAGGGCTGCATTTTATAGCAGAGGGGGTAGAGAGAAACAGCAATGTGTCCCAGAGGGAAGCACCTTGAAATCAGCAGGGACAGCGTGTGCGTGTGTCACATAGGAAAGGGGTATGAAGTGTGAGAAATGGGAGCTTCACATAACTACTGCCTGATTGTTCTTAAGTCCAGCAGAGAAGTCTGCTGACCTCACCACTAGCAAAGAGAGATAAACTCTACATAAACAGTGCTTGAAAATGCCACTAAAGAGGAACTCAGGACACACTGTCCATCTTGGATGGGATAGGGGTGTAGTGCTCTACATACAAGCCCTGGAGGACTCATTACAACAGATTACTAGGCCCACACCCAGAGTTTCTGCTTCTGCAGGTGTAGGGCTGGGCCCCAGCTCTTAACAACTCTAACGGGTCCGGGTGGTACCGATGTAGTGGGCGCAGGCCAGCATAGGGAAGCTGCTTTGACAACCACTTGGCTAGGAAAAGTGGTCTAAGCCTCTGAAGAGATTGATCCAAAGGCTCTTTGGTTCCCCTTGAACAATAAATCACTGCGATGTGAAGTGAAATCAGTGAGTATGCTCTTTTAACTCTATAAACTTATAAACCAACATAAGACATTTTAAATGTGAAGTGGAAACATTTAAAATTGCAATTGATTCTTATCAATGCAGTAGTTCAATGAAGACAAGAATCATGTTTTCAGTCTTCCCACCAACCATTGGTTTTCTGCTTTACAATGGCTTCTGAGTTTTGCTTTCTTCTGGAACACTGTCATTTCAGATCCCATCTGAGGTGGCCCCTCCATGGCACCAGGGAAGAGGGAGTGAAGGGGAAGGCCAGGGAGATTCTTTCCCAGCCTTGCAGTCAGCATAATTTTATAAGGATGTGATATGCGTGACCCTCCTCCTTCCGGCCAGGCAAGAGCAGGGCGGCCCGCGGTGCGGAGGAGTCTGCTGGTGCCGAGCCAGGGTGCCGACCCGCGTGGGAGCCCAAGCGCGCGCAGGGCGGCTGGGGCCGGGTTCTCTCTGCCCTCGGCCCACCTCCGCGGTTGCAGGTTTAGGTCTGCCTTTTGCCTACGTTTAGGTCTGAGCTTGGGGTGCTGTGAGGACACTTCGGGGGAAGGCTAGGGCACACTTCCAGAGCTCAGAAAGAACAGATTGGACCGTATGTCAGAAACTGCTGCAGCTCCATAAGCGTTTCTCATGATAAACCCACACAGCGCGCGTTCCCTGATAGATGCTGGCAGAGTAAACAAGGGGCTTTTAAATATTAGCATACCTTTCCCATTTTAACTTGTTCAGGCTGGACAGAGTTGTCCTTGCTCTTGATAAAGGATTCCAGGAATTAAGGCAATGAGTGAGAGAGTCATTGAGTCATGAAAAGGGAAACAGTTCAATCCGTAACTAATGAAAACAACAGGATGATGGATATTGACTTCTTAGTGCTTTTTGTTTTTAGCCATCGGTGACTTGAGTATGTTTGTTGTAGCTATCCATGTTTAATGTTTCTGCTGTAGAAAAAAGAGATAATCAAGGCAAATCAGAATCTGAGACTGAGTGCTTGGGGTTAAACCTGCCAGATAGAATACAGGGTGCCCAGTCACATTTCAGTTTTAGATAGATAGTGAATAAATTGCTGTCTGGAACACACTTATACCTCTGAAAAACAAATTTAGCTGGGCAGCCCGTATTTTTAAATAAAAATATGCCCTTGGCCCACATGGTGGTTGCAGCCTTTCCCAGGGATCTGGTAAGTCAACTTGAGGGGAACTTTTCTGTTTGGGAAACAGGTTTAACCTTCTAGGCCAGGTTACGACTTGTCTTGCTTCATGCCATCTGGAATGTTGTCATCCTCTTTGCAGAAAGATGCAAGGTCACAAGTACTATTTATGAATTCATGTTGACCTTAAGAATTTAGATCTGCAATCTTAGAGGAGGAAAAAAAAATCAAGGCTGGTACTGACAGAAAGCCAAAAGTAACCCTTTTTGCCCTTTTTAATGATAGTCAGCTAATACTGTCAGCTGGACACAAGCTATAGCAGTTCAGCAACAGACGGGCTACCTTTGGATTAACTGTGCTGCATTCAATACCTCTTTGAAAAATAATTATAATCTGTTGGGTGAAAATATCAATTGAAAGGTCAAATGCTTTCATAAAAAAAGGTGATTATTCAGTATTTCATACTTTGAACCAAAGCACACACCAGGATTCACCGTATCACTACCTTTTGCACGGCACATATATGCTGAGAAACGGATTGCTTAATTATATGCTTATCTGTCTTCCTGGATGATATGTGAACACGGATGGGAGACACCAAGAATCTATCAGGATCAATAGATTCCTGATCCTCAATCTATATTTTTAGCTATTACAGGTTACACGTTGACTTTTGAAACAAATATCTAAAATGTAAATTATTTTTACAATGTAAAGTGGGTGTTTGGGTGTAAGAGAGCTCCTTCAGCTAAAAAATGGGCACTTTCCCTGATGGGAGCTCCTGGCCAACATCATTCCTTTCCCCTTTCTCTGATTTTTAGCAATCAGCCAGTCTGGAAGAGGGGGCGGGGAAAGACCCAACCTTCTAACGAACCAGGGTGGGGGGTAGTGAGGGGAAAGGCCACGCAGTTAACCTTCGTAAGTGAATCACCAAGTATAATAGAAAGGAAGACCGCTTTGCAGGGAATCAGAATTCTAGGAAAGTCTCATGGAGATTCCAGGCTCTGTGAGAGCCAAAAGATTGGGGAGGTTAAGCATATGCAGCCAGACATCATTAATCTCTGTGTGTTTCCTCAGTCCTCTGGGGTTCATTGTGGAGAGGGGGGTTCGATGTGCAGGAGAAAATTAAGACTGTGATGCTGGTGTGAGCTGGAAATAGCAGGGAAGCTGGGTCCAGCTGCAGCAGCATATGAGGGAGGCGGTGAAGCTGCAACTAGGAGCAAATAATCCTTCCTTCCTAGACCTTGTTCCAAATGACACCTTGGGCCAACTGTTCCAATGGCCTCCTGATTAGTTCTATATTTTAGTACAAGAAATAGCGAGGTAGTTGCAGAAGATAGAAAAAGAGAAACAAAACCCTGGACAGCTTTATAAAGGTGCATATGTCTCTTGGCCAAGAGTTTCCAATTGGATGTTCAGTCTTGAAGATCACCACATTGCTTCTGCTTCCAAGGGTCTCTATTGGATGTCTTTAAACACCTGAATGAGGGGTGGGGGGCACCTTGAAATGGGCAGGGCCAAAGCATGTATATGAGTGTTTTTAATATGTGACATTGACTCCTCCTAGCCCCATCCTTGATGGAATGCAAATATATGCATGTGCATCTATACATCAAATCCAATTAATTCCTTATCCCCATGAATTTATTTACAAATGCAGTATTCTTGGAGGGGATACAATTTGCCAAGGAATAGGAAAATCTCATCACAAAGCTGAAAATATGTTTACAATCCAAAGATGAGAGCCTGAGATACTGGAATAATTCATTCCATGAAGATTGCCAAGAAAAGCTTGTTTTGAAATCCCTGTGCCCAAGATTACATCATGCCAGGTGAGGCATCCACCTTTGGAAACAATAGATAAGACATTTGCTCTTCTCAAACTCTGCTGCCTGGTTTCAAAGGGCCCTTTATTTTTTTATTTTTTTGCCTCTCTTGGCTCCGAGCGGCGGCAACACATGGTAAATCTTTAACTTCAAGTGTCCTTCTGTGGTGACCAACTAAAATATTAGCAAAATAAATGTTTTATGGGAAAATGTTGGCAGGAACCCCAACAGAAACAGGTGGTATTGGGTTATTTCAATATAATGTAATGATACAGCCAGGTTTCCATCTGGACAGCATGTGGTTGGGTCTGCTCAGAGAGTATCAAAGAGTGTGAGTATGCACTGGGGAAACCAGCGGTGCACAAGTGTGCAGCTAGATGGCTACTTTACAAAATAATAGTCTGGGTTTCAGGTCCTCTGGGTTAAATATTTTTACTGTCAAAATCTGAATTTCTTCATAAAATATTAAAGGCGAAGCAAACCTCTGACATGCAATACTGAGCGGTGTAATTATAAGGCAGTTCCTGGAAACCAAAGAGAGCGTGCATTAAAGCGAGGCGTTTATTATAAAAGAGTTCATTACCCTTGGAAGCGAAGACATGTTTTAGAGGGATCTTGGAACAGAGAAGCTTTTTTAGCAATGCTTACTATACTGTGAAAAAAAGGCTCAGCCTTGTTGGTAAGAATATAATTAGAAAATAAAGAGAGAATGGGATTAGTTGACTGCTAAAGGCCTGATCGTGATCCAAAGCCAAAGGGATGTATCCTTAATTTACCACCAGGGAAGAGTCTTTCTCTCTCTTCCATAAAATTCCTGCTTCAGGCGCTTCGTAACACATGGAATTAGGAACACTTGGAACATTTGGTTTTGCACTCAGCTCTCCTCACTGTGTGTCATTGCTGAACTTGATAATAAACTCTTGGCTCAGTAACTCTCTACATGTATCCCAGAGAGGGGCATCAAATTATGGCTATGTGCAGAGGTAGAGCCTCCTGAGAGGCAGAGAGACCTCACTCCCTGGCTCTCTCAACTCTAGCCAGAGGAGGAAGACTAGAATATTGCACACTGGGAGTAGGCAATTTGGAAGTGGCTTGCAGTCTCCTTGATGCTGAGTGGAAGACTTGGAAAGTCATGGGCACCATCTGCCAAAATGCAGGAACTGTTTGGACCCCAGGGCACTTGGCCAGGAAGATTTGGATTCTAGAGGATTTTTTGTAGCCCTTAATTGATAGAGCAGCAGACATGGAGATACTGAAAACAAAGGCCTCAAGGTGGGAGGTGGAATCTAAGAGCAGATGGATAGAAATATGGAGCAGTGAAGGCTTGGGGAGAAGAGGCAGTGAAGTCACAGCACTTGATTATAATGTCCTCATGCTACTGGTACCCGGGAGGGGCATTCATTCGGGAGGCTCCTGCCTGTTACTCAAAGAGTGGGCTTCTCTACAGTATTTGCTACATTTTTCTAGATCAGTGGAGAAAAACAGAAGAGAAGGTAGAGTAAGAAGTCTGGAAGCCTCAGTTCTGATTTTTTTCCCTATTACTCTTGAGGGGCTTGGCTAGAGGATAAGGCAAGGCATAGCATGGGCCCTGGGTTACTTGGGAAAATGATTTCCTCTATCTGAGTATATCTGACATGAAACAGTAACTGCATGTCTTGGTTCTTCTTTTCAAAATGAATTAGGGTAGCTATCATATGCACCCTAGGACTTTGGCTCTTGTGAGGTTCTATAAAGGGGTAGCAGATGTGGTTTTCCAAACTGAAGAGTTATAATCTAATGAGGGAGAGTGGATACCAGAGAGGAACAAGAATTTCAGCTACTCCAGAGCAGAGAACTTTTCATTTTACCCCCAGCATATGGACTATAGTAGATGCTAAAATAAATGCTAACCTGAACTAGGAGACAGGTGATGGGGGTTGCAGGTATCTGACTGTATGTCTTCAAAATTGTGTCTAAATCCACATATTAGTTCTCTCCTTTCTGTGTCAAGCTGCCTCCTCCTTCTGTGCTAAGGAAACACCTGAGTGAATGCAGTGGTGTAAGAGAGAGATGAGAAACTTTGTAACTCAATGTATATCTCAGATGTAACTGTACATTTGCCATTTTAACCACCTTGTGTTTTTTTCAGTCTTCAGAAATCATCTGAGATTGGGATAATTTGTTAAATTGGTGGTGTAACCATTGTAAACTCTCTGAGGACCTTATCCTGGAATTCTTTCTTCCACTACCCTTTCCTCCTGAATTCTGAGCTGCCACGCCTGCAAGTATGACAACACTAGTTCTTCCTTAAAGAAAAATAAATGCTTTAAGCTATGGAGTGTAGTGAGTGGTCTTTGGGGAGGAGGCTGGGGCAGAGTGTGTGTTCTGTGTGTGGGAAAAGCAATGGCATTGACCTGTGTGTGTGGGTTCCTCTCTTTCTTCTGCTGGCTTCTCGTGTTTTATTTACAGGTAGAAGGTGAAAGGGAGGCCAGGAGCTCTGTGGGGAAATGCAGTGGCTCTGGTTCCCCTGGAAATGTCTGTGGGCTCTGCACGGTCTGGTCAAAGTGAGGAAGGTTTCCTCCCGAGGTTCGGGCTGTTGGCCAAATTGTCAAAATTGATACTTAGGGTTCCAGTGACAACACATCAGATGCAGATGTAGAATTTGGGTGGTCATTCTGAGATCTCATTTAAAACATTGCTAATGCCTAATACGTGGGTCATTATGAAAGTTTTGAGATATACAAAAATCAAGAAATGTTAACATAGGCTTGGACAGAAACCAATGAAGCCCTCCCAGCAACACTGATAAGCGAGCAAGTTGAAATTTGCACAGGTGAATCAGAAAGGATGTCGTCGACTGTGTTTCTTAAAAGTGAAATAACGAGACATAACACAGTCTGTCTCAAAATTTTTGTAGTGACCTATGTAGTTATTGAGGAGCACTTGCTCTGTATAAACCCCTATGCTAAGTGATTTTCAGGTGAGAAAACTGAAGCTTAACCGGGCTGAGTAATTGGTCCAAGGTCACGAAAGTCATGACTGAGTTAAGTCAGGTTTTCCTGACTCTCAGACCTAAGCTGTTTACCATTATGCTAAAAGTATAGATGAAGCGCTACATACATAATAAAGTCTTAAGTGCACAGCTTATCAGTGTGTAAGTTGGGGCCTTTGGTTAACCATTTAGGAAGGTTAGAGAGTCCTTTCTCTCACCTCTGCACAATGAATTTCAGATGGATTAAATGTGTAGGTTAATAACAAAAGCAAAGCACAAACCATAAATGGAATGGGAGAAAATGCTGGTAAATATAATAATTGATGACTTGAGGTAGAGAACAGTTTTATAAAAGGAATAAAATATATGAGGGAAGAATGACAGATTTGGCTACGAAAACCTTCTAAAATTTCTATATGTCAAAACTCTGAGGGAAGTTAAAAGACAAACAGCTGGGAAAAACATATGTATAATCTGTATTGATGTCAGCTAGAAGGTGCATATCTCTAATGCATACAATATTCTTACTAATGAAATAGAGAGAAATACTCTCATAGAAAAATGGATAAAGGCCATGAATAAGTAATCCGCAAAGAAGGAATACAGATGGACAATAAACAAATGCGAACAGGTTCAGTCCTACTAGCAGTAAGATAAATTGCAATGTAATTGATAAGCCTTTTGTTGACTTTTAAATTGGCAAAGAGAAAATATAATATTGAAGTAGGTGAGGATGTCAGGAAACTGATCAGATGTTGGGGGTGGGGCATTTTCATGTATTACTGGCAGAGTATGATTGGTAAAAAATGCCAGCACCTGTCAGTGTTTTAAATTTGTTCACACCCTTTGTCCCAACAATTCTAATTTGATAATTTGTGAGCAATGACTTATCTCTGAGAATAGGCGCCGAAGCCATCTTTCTAATGGTAAATAATTAGAAACAAACCGAATATTTAGTAATAGAAGATTGGCTGAAATGTACGTATTTAGCAAAATATTATCCAGTCACTCAAAATGACTTTATAGAATAACATTTAATTCTGCGGCACAATCTTCAGTGGGCCTTCCATAGTGAAAGGATGAGCTACAAAGTGGGACACAGTTTTCCTAAAAACTATACGTATCTGTGTCATTTCTAAAATGACTGGAAAATTAAACACCAAAAATGTTAACATAATCTAGGGCCTAGTTCTCTAAATAAGGGGATTATGGCTTTTTCTTTTCTTTTTTGTGTGTTTTCCTTCAATAATTATACATGCACACATACAACCATATGTATGTGTATATATATGTAAGTGGATTACATATAGAAAAGCAGACGGCCTACTTTCTACGTAGTTCAGTGGGACATGGCATGTTTGGGTGTTTGCGGGGGGGGGGGCGGCTAAGGACTGAGTGCTAATGTATCATCTGAAATTGTTGCTGTCATTTCTGACCATATGATTGAACATATTATTACAGTGCTGGAAAATCCAGTGTGTTCTCAGGAACACAAAGGTGAATATAGAGGAAATTCTACTTTGCAATTTCCAGGTGAGAGTAGAGAGCTATTCATTTACTGTTCACAAGAACATCAAGAACCAGGCAACTTAACAAGGTGCTGACCTGACCTGGAAATGGACTCAGCCCAGAAGCAGAGGTCAGCTTAGTTCTTTCCACACCTTCCAACGTGGATTGAACTGAGACGGCTTCTTTGATACTCACAATTTCTGGTTCCAAGTCCCTCTCTACTTTGTTTAGTCACATTAGGAATAGAATTAGAAAATTAATTATGTGTGTGTGAATATGTATACGTGTATGAGAGAGAGAGAGATTGAGAGAGAGGGAGAGAGAGAATGTGCATAAGAAGGTGGGCATTGTAAGCCTTTTGTTTTGTACTTTTGGGAGGAATTCTCTAATTTGGGTTGAATTTATCAGCTCTGTTCAGCTCACATTTTCAGAAAAGTTTAATCAGCTATTTAATGAAGAAATCTAGTTTGTGATAGAAATTCATGCCTCATTAAGTCCTGGCTGGAGGCCGTTGAAGGCAGGACTGGGATTCTTTGCTAGTGGTCTACTTAGTTCTACTAAGTCCCACTGATCAGCCTTTGGTGTTCTAGAGCTAGGGAGTGAAGTTCTGGATTGCCGACCCTCCCCTGATTCAAAACCTGAGCTTTCAGAATGTGCTCTAGGTATCAAATACAATATTTAACCTGTTTTCTTTGCTGGGGAGAGGATTACTAGCTAGCTGGTGGAGTTCATTTCACACAGCCTCGTATTATCTTTGGGGAATTCAGAAAAGCTAATGGTCATTTTTGCTTATCCCTTAAAGTATTTTTTTTTTCTTTATTCTGTCAGTGTCTTTATTTTGTGTGTGTATTTCTTTGCATTTTCCTCTGTTAGATACCAATCTGTATTCAAAGGAGGCATTTTCACTAGCCAAATGAAAGCATCTTAAATTTTATCTCCACTTTTTTAAATATAACAATTCCACACAGCTAGTGCATCTGAACATGTGAAACATCGCAGTTATTCCTTTATCATTTTATAAAGATGTTAAGTAACACTAGAATAGACTCAGAAGATCAGTCTGTTTACCCTCTTGAGTAATGTTGAATAATTAATTTCTACCTGTTAAGTCTTAGATAATCCATGTAATGTTAGCAATTCAAGAGAAGGAAAGTTGAGGCAACAGACATGGTGTGTGGACTACTGCTGAATGCCTCATCGAAGCTCCGATGATTTCTGTCTGTATTGTTTCTTCTTTCTAGTTACTGAAAGTGTGATAATGGTAAGGAAAACTAACTAGGATTTGGATTTCTCTCAACTGGTAATATTTCTCCAGTGCTGACTGGTTATCTTTTCAAATCAGGCCCATTTCAGTTGCCTCTTTGTGAGAGCCAGAAATGAGACACCCTCTTCAATGTGGCCAGGTACTCTTATACATAGCCGCAGGGATGGTAGAGTGGTGTGAACACCCCTTGCTCTGGCTTGAAAAATTCAGGCACCTTCTGCTAGATAAATCAATGTGTGGTGGCCCCAAATCAAATGCCTTTATTTCAAAGTGGTTGGACTTAGTTTTAGAGCTGTTGGGAGGAGAGAAAGTCTAGAGGATTGGAGAAAATCCAAACCAGTTCATCAGCCCTTAATGTTTTCAAGAACATTTTATTTTGCTACAGTGTCTAGTAAAGAGTTTAAGACTGCCTCAGTGAGGGATGAAAAGCAGAGCTATTTTAGGACTGGTGACTTCATAAGCTTCAGAACGTGGACCCAATTATGCTGGGGACCTTGAGGAAGGTGTGCTTTGGGGTTTTTATTGTAAGTCCAAAATATTATAAAATTAAATAAATCCTCCTCTTTGGAAGGAATATCCACATTTCCAGCTGCCCATGAGGATATGCTGGTCTCTTAATAATTTTGTGGTAGATAGAGCTCAGTTCTTTGCATTTGCAGCACAGATCTGGAACACTGTTCTTCCATGGTCCTTTGTGGATAGTGCAGTCTGTTTGGAATGTGTGTAATAAGAATTGCATTTGGCTACTAGTAAGATAGAGCAGTAACAATCGCGACTTATGTAAGTTACAAATTTTTCTCTCTCTCATACTGTAGAAGCCCAGAGATAGCAGTGTCAGCTAATACAGTGACTCCTTGGTGTCCTCAGGGCCCCAGGATCTTTCCATCTTCCTGTTCCTTCACTCCCAGTGCAGGCTTCCATGCCCAGGGCTGCCCTGTGCTTTCTTCCAGCTGTTGGAGTTCTAGTCCTCATCACTTCCATGTTCAGGAAGGGAGGGAGGGAAGTGGGAAGGATGAGAGGAGAAAATGCCAGCTATCTTTGCCTCCTTCAAGGAAATTTCCTGAAAATCTCCTTCAACAATTTCCATTTATATATCAGCGGCCACCCGGACCTAACAGGACATATTTCAGCTGGGCACCTGTGGCCAGATTCTTCTACCAAGGAAGACAGCAGCATGTACGCAGGGTGACCAGCTCTCTGCGACAGCAGGCGTTGTTCTAGGGGCGACTGCGTAGTATTTCTTGAGCAAAAGGCTGCCTGAGTGCAAGGTCCTAGTTCCCATCCTGAAGGCTTTAACACCTCTTCTTAAATTCAGCACTTCCCACCCTCCTGCATGTACAGACAAGGGGAAAGACTGGATCATCGATAAAACAGATGGATCTCAGGAGGTTCACCAATTTGTTATTGGATACATGGGAATCCAAGGGGGAACTGGAAAATGGCCCTGAATGCTAGAAATAGATATCCAAGGCAAAGAGCAAAGTAAAAGCCCAATTTGAAATATTGTCACTGGGTCACCACTTTATCAAGGACCACAGGATATGGACATCCTCAAGTTTTTGTTCTCCAATTTATTCCCAGCACAGAAACTTCCATAGTCATAGCCACTTTTTACTGTGCACTTAATGTGGGTTGGATATTTTCCATCCATTATGTGTAATTCTCATATGAACCTACATGGGCAACATCAATATCCCAATTTTTTAGCTAGGGAAAGAAGTAGAGGGGTTAGATCACTTACTCACGTCACACAGCTAGGAAGTAAGCAGGGATTTGGACTCATATTTCTATGTCCTCTCTTCTTTTGCATGCTGGTGACTTAATGCTTTTTTACGAACAATATTGAGATTCTGGAGAAAAAGATTTTATGTACTTGTTATGATGGGGAGGGGCACTTAGGGTGGTGCAAAGATTTGCCACTGCCCTGCTCAATAGTGACTGTTCATGGACCATCAAGTGTGCGTCCTGGGCCCACACATTGATGCTGAGAGCCGCAGATGCCTAGACCCTTCTGGGGTCTTCACTGGGTCACATTGTGTGCCACTTTGCTCCCCAAACACCACGAGGGAGTAGGGAAAGGCATCATAAAAGCAATCAGCATATTCTCATATTTTTTCTTGATGTAAAAGATGAAGTCATGGCATATGGTCAGATTGCCAGCACTGTTAATAATAAACCTCACATAATTAAGCACTGATTTATTCCTTTATATAAGTGAAACAAATTGCCTTCACTGCCTCTGCTCGAGACCATCCAGTCAGATGGATTATGTATAGGAAGTTGAAACTAAAAATTATGGGCGCTCATATTTCACTATGGTGGAGGTTTATTGGAGGTACAATTAGAACCCTAACTAAATGTGTCCTGTATTCCCTTTGATGGAGAGATCAGATATTAATCTGGGGATATGACTAATTCTCAAGGCAGCTGCTCTCTGAGCTCTAATATTCCTGCTTTAGGTTCGAAACCTGGAAACATGTTTAAAAAATTGATCATAGCTTATAATAGCAATAATCACCTTGAAATTGGTTGTTACTCCAGTTAATGAACTGAACAGCAGAGCTTGAGCCTCCCTCTGTGTCTCTCAGGCCTTTAACTAACAAGTTAGTTGTTAACCACTGGGTTTATTAAAAAAGAAAAAAAAATCTCTTTAGAAGATTGAATTGGGGGAAAGTAGAGGGCTAGATGTTTTCACCCCAAGGATCCTCTGACAGCACTGGCCACCTCCAACAGCCACGCTTTTCCCCGGCCCTCAAGCTTCTCTACCCCTCCCTAAAATCAAAGCTGGAGTGAGTGGCTCTTCCTCTGGGAGCCAGGCCCTTGCTGCTCAAAAGTAGTCTGTGAGCTTGTTAGAAATGCAGAGCCTCAGGCCCCACCACAGATCTGCACCATCAGAACCTGCATTTTTTTTTTTTTTTATTCCATAGGCAGAGTCTCACTTTCTCACCCTGGAGTTGAGTGCTATGGTGTCATAGCTCACAGCAACCTCAAACTCTTAGGCTGAAAGTGATTCTCTTGCTTCAGGCTCCTGAGTAGCTGGGACTAGAGGTTCCCGCCACAACACCTAGCTATTTTTAGAGACAGGGTCTCTTTTTTGCTCAGACTGGTCTCCAACTCCTCACCCTCCCAGAGTGCTAGGATTACAG
>NW_003852463.1:7956452-8021650 GCF_000181295.1 Otolemur garnettii
GGTCCAGGCTGGGGATTCGAACCCGCCACCTTAGGTGTACGTGGCTGGCGCCTTAGCCGGTTGAGCTATAGGCACCGAGCCCAGAGCCTGCTTCTTAACACGATCCCCCACTATGGAAGTCCTGAGCAGAGCGACTGCTCTTGTTTCAAGCTCTGACTTGTAAAACTGGGATCTCACCTCAGAGGCTTCTCTGCAGGCTCAGGGAAGGTCTCAGCAAACCCAAATCCTCTGCTTCTGTCCCTAACTAGATCCCTGTGGAATGGGGTGAGGGACACCAAGGCATTGCATGTGGTACCTAGTGAGAAATAGACCCTTAAACATGATCCATTTAAAAAGCCATTTCCATAAAGTGTGTCTCCTTTTAAGGAAGAGTTCTTAAACAAAAGTGAAGGCAAGCCAGTAAGAGTCCCAACTGAAAGGCAGCCTGGAGTGGGCAAAGCAGTCCCCCGGGGTTTGGATTGTTATCAGGCAGGGGACTCAAACCCCTAGAACAATTTTTCTCTATCCTAATTTCCTTACTCTATGGCTTGGCTTAGACCTGCTGTCCCCAACCCCCAGGCTACCGAATGGTACTGGACTGTGGCCTGTTAGGAACTGGGCTGCCTAGCGGGAGGTGAGTGAGTGTTGGGATGGGCCAGTGAAGCTTCATCTGTATTCTCAGCCGCTCCCCATGGCTTGCATCACTGCTCCACCTCCTACCAGATCAGCGGTGGCATTAGATTGTCAGAAGAGCACGGACGCTACTGTAAACTGCACATGCAAGGGACCTAGGCTGTGTGCTCTGCTCTCTAATCCCCTCCCCCCTGCGCCCCATTCATGGAAAAGCTCTCTTCCATGAAACCAGATCCTGGCACCAAGAAGTTTGGGGACCACTGGGTTAGGTTACTTGCCCTCCATCTCAATGCCCCTTACAAATTTTCTTCCACAGTGTCTGAAGAGAAACACTTCCTTTCATAGAGCCTGCAGACTTCCAAGACCCCTGGCCAACACTTGCCAAGTGAATAGGGTTTAGCTCTATGCTCTGCTTCAGATCTAATGAGCTGGTGTTTCATTTCTTTATTCTGTTTCCTTTACTAACTGTCCCCACAAAAGATTTCCTCAAAAGCTTAATGAAACTCAAATAACAGAACTGCTGTGTTTTATTGATGTGCCACTGTTCTGGAACAGTGGGGCTACTAGATTACAGGGGCAGCTTTAGGGAGCCACAGAGAGCTGTGGGAATGATGTCATGAGTCAGAAAGGCTGTTGAACAGTCAGAGGAAAGAGATTTTCCTACAGTCTGGGGTCTGCAGAGGAGCCTGGGAGTTAAAAAAAAAAAGGGACAACTCTGGCTTAAGCAGAACATCAGAGATTAGGGAATGATTAGGAGCCAGCTGGGGCCAATCCACTTCCTCACTCAGGTCCCCAGAGTCACTTAGGTCGTGAATCAGGCTCAGCAGGAAGGCTATGGGGAGTGCTGTGCACAGCAAACCTACCAGGACCCCACTCCCCTACCACGCTGATGGAAAACCGCCTCCACTCACACTTCCTCTGCGGTTTTTGTAGGTGTTGGTTTCACTCAGTGGATGTGCTCCCCCTTTCCAGATTTACTGGAATTTGACTTTTACTCGAGGAATGGGAGCCCCTGAATGACCCTTTATTTCTCTCCCTGAAAGGAGGGCTACATTTCACCATTGGTGAGCTTGTGAACACGCTCATCATGTGCTTCTGTGGTATTTTTCACCTATAAAAAAGTGAAAAGAAAAAGAAGCAATTCTTTAACAATTTTAAGTTATAAACAAGAGGTCTCTGTTTTATATTTTGTCCCGACATTCTGTTTTAATCTACCTTATGCTGTGTCCTCTGTGAAATCCTGTTTCATTCACATGCACAATTTTCCTCCTTTTCAAAGTTTTCCAGACAGTCGTATAGTGGTGGACCCTGCTGTGGACTGGCCAGTCCAGCTTTTCTGGCAGAAGTGGAGCCCCAGCCTCAGAGAGCTTATAACTTGCCCATGATCACAAAGGTCGGCGGTGGCAGAATTGGAATCTTCTTTCTCCTTTTTAAACTGGATGTTGGAAACTGTAAAACTACCATGTGCTTATAAGGAAATTAGCCCTGAGTCACAAGTATTGCCATCCCCACCCCCATTGTCATTTGTCTATTGATTTATTTTCCCATTCACAGATTTAAAAATCAAATAGGGTTAAATTTATAAGTGTCTTTCTTTGTGGTGTCTGTGCATTTTTGTCATACTTGGGAATGTCTACTGTACTCCAAGATTCTTTTGAATCTTGTTTTCTTTAGCGTATTTATGTATGATAGAGTAGGGCTTATTAAAAATAGCAAATTCCTGTCATTCTGTATCTTTTTTGCCTGTATTTGTTTTCATAGCACTTACCATTCCTGACCCACTAGAAAGTAAAGGTCAAGAGGATGACTTTATTTTGTGCACTCCCTTTGTCCATAGTAGATGCAGAAGAAGTATTGATTGATAAAATGATTTATGGGCTTATATGTGTATTCACATTTAAATATTTGGTAGATTTTTGGAATTGATTTTGCTATAAGGAGTAAGGTAGGTCTTCAACTCTATTCCTCCTCCTGTCCCCTTTAAGTCGCTGCCCTTTTGTTTTAGGCCAATGTATTGATCTGTTGGTCCACTCCTACCCATAGATTTGAAATCCCATGTTTATTTTGAATTGTTCTTTTTTCCTAAGTGTCCTGGCTTTCTTTCATGTGTTTTTCTCAGATGAGTTTGGTTGTCGTCATTTTATTATTGGCCCCCTTGCCCACACCTGTGGTAGTTTTGTTTGGGATTGGATCCCAGTCCTTCTGGCTCACAGTCTAGTCATCCTAGACTAAATTCGCTTGAAATAGAAAAGAAGGCACCAAAGACCAAGTGAAATTATTCTCATGGCTCGGCGCCTGTGGCTCAAGTGGCTAAGGTGCCAGCCACACACACCTAAGGTGGAGGGTTTGAATCCAGCCTGGGCCTGCCAAACAACGACGACTGCAACCAAAAAATAGCCTGGCTTTGTGGCAGGTGCCTGTGGTCCCAGCTACTTGGGAGGCTGAGGCAGGAGACTCACTTGAGCCCGGGAGTTGGAGGTTGCTGTGAGCTGTGATGCCACGGCACTCTACCCAGGGGGACAGCTTGAGGCTCTGTCTCAAAAAAAAAAAAAAAAAAAAAAAAAAAGAAATCATTCTCACCAGCAGGACTGGATGTCTGAACCCAGGAACAACCTACTGACTTGTATTTACTAAAAATGTACCAGCATATTTTATTGAATTTAAGATGTAATTAATTGTGGCCTTATTATTTTATGTATAATTAGAAATGAAAACCCACCAATTAATTAATTGATGCCACTCCACCAATTGTAAGATGCATCCAACTTTAGAGATGTTAAAATGTGAAAAAAAGTCTTAGAATCAATGAAATACCATTTTATTAGAATGTATTTAAAAAAATAGAACATTTGGTTGTGTAGTAATTTTCCTATTCTTTTTAAATGTGTTTTTCAAAATTTTCACCTTTTATGACCTTTATTACTTCTCTGAAGTATAAGAAGGACCAGTGTTTTAATCCTCATTTTACCCATAACAATAATAGCAGGACGTATATAGCAGTAAGTAGGAGTCAGGCACAGTCTTATGTTCAAAGACTTGAGCTCAAGGAATTTGACTCCAAAGCTTGTGTTCTTAATCATGCATGCTCTGCATGTGATGAAGGCCCTGAGACCCAGAGACTTCAAAAGACCTGCCATGATCCTCCAGTGGATTCTTAATTCTTACTCCAGCACTTTCCCCACACACCATTCAAAAGCCTTAGTGGTGAGCTCCATGCGTCTTTGTGTTTCTAAACCTTTGGTTTTGGCTCAGAAGAGTCAATGAGTTTGGGCCTTTGGTGTTAATGGTCAGAGTAGTGGGTAGGAAAAGGAGACATCCAAACAATTTAGGCCACATGGTCTGGACCTCAAAGCCCTAGCATCTTCTAACTTCCCCTTTCTGACCTTAGCAGTGTGAAGTGGGAAATCCAAATGTCTGTGTACAAAAGAAGGCTGCTTATTGGCTTAAAGTCTATTCTTTAGTTGTTGCAATTTTGCTATTCCTGCCTTGCCTGGAATGAAACATCCCAGGTCAGGCTTGAATTCATCAGGTTGACTTTGGGTTTCTGTCCTGGGGCTGTCACTTCAGCTGACCCCAAGAAGAATTGCCATAAGTGGCAACTCCCTGAGGCAGAACCCTCTCACAGAATTATAAAGAACTGAGTTCTGTTGATTATAAGAGGATAGTCTTTAAAGGAGAGAGATACTGGAGTTAATCACGGTGACTATCTTTACATCCTGTCTGAAGTCTTTTTGTGTGGCATATAGAATTGCATTCATCTGGAACAAATGGTTTTCTGAAGCATCTACTGATCTAATCTTTTGAAGTCATTTTTCTTCACAAAGGATTCATGAGCATGCATATGAGTGATTTGTGAGTTTTCACTATGCTTTGGTGGTGAAGGACATTCCAGATAGTGAGAGGCAATGACAATTGGTCTTGAATCCTTACCTGGACTTACGGTGCCAACCTGGTGGAATGGGAACCAGGCAGCCCTTCTCCTTGTCCAGGCCACAGGAGCATATTTTCTTTGTTTTATTTTTATTTTTGAGATAGTCTCCATCACCCTGTGTAGAGTGCTGTGGTGTCATAGCTTATAGCAACCTCAAAATCCTGGGCTCAGTGATCTTCTTGCCTCAGCCTCTCAAGTAGCTGGGACTACAGGCACCTGCCACAACTCCCAGCTAGTTTTTCTATTTTTAGTAGAGACCAGATCTCACTCTTGCTCAGGCTGGTCTCCAACTCCTGAGCTCAGGTGATCCACTCGCTTCAGCCTCCCACATTGCTAGGATTGCAGGCATGAGTCACGGCACCTGGACATTTTCTTTGTTTTAAACAAGTATGGATGAACAACTTTCTCTAATGTTTTTACAGCAGTAGATATCGGGGAGCACCAGGCTACAATACACTCGTTACCAGAAGCCAAAATTTAAGTAGTAGGAAAGGAGTTTAAACCCCCTGATAGTTCAGGCCTGAGCAGCCCCTACCCAGTTTAGAACCCCTTGCAGTAACTTCTCCCTATTTTGTCTCAGGGTCTAATTGGCTGAGGATTTAGAAGCAGCCTGGGCTGAAACTTTGCAGACAGCACATCATAAACACACTGTAAGAGCTTCCTACCCGCCATCAAAGAGAAGGGACATTTGCTGATTCCTACAAATGAGAATTCATTGCAGTTTCATGTGTTAAACCTTAACCAGTCGTCCCTAAGAAGTACTGCTCCCCAACCTCATCAACTAATTAAACAATTCCAGATAGAGAGTTATCTATGCTGTGAAAGCTTGCTAAAGTCACTGGTGTTCCTCCCCAGGTCTACAGAGATTTCTTAACAAAGCCCGAGGATGCTGGATGCTTCCTTCCGCTGATGTGGCTGTGACCCGTGTGGCTGGTGTGGCTGCCAGTTCCACGCCAGCGGTTTGATGTGCCCCCAGAGGCTGCCCTCTGGAAGCCGACAGACAGGCCTCCACGGGTTTCCGAGGGTTTTTCTAGCATTCTCTTTCTCAGCAGGATTATGAAAAAGAAAACTGTGTTGGCCCCTTTTAGCACAAGGGAGCCTTTGCTCTCAGCTGTGATTAAGAAAGCAGACCTTCTTGAGATGGTGATTTTTCCCTTTCTCTCTTGTTGAGGACCTGGCTCACCTTGTGGTATTCTATATTAAATCACTAGGTCCCCAAAATGTTAATTACTGTGATTTATTGGGGAAGTTGTTATTAGGATTCAGTTTCTTTTGAAATATTATGCATACTAAGTATACATTGCCTCCACGTATATTAAGCCCAATGATAATTCTAACGTAGTCAGTTTTGACTATGGCTACGGGCCTAGTTAGAGTCCTGAGGAACTTTCTGGAACATAAGGTTTTTCTTAAACCTAATTACAAGTCGTGTGCCTTGGTCTCTGCTATACATTTGTTGTGGGGCCAAACTGTATGAATTTGCTGTAAATTGTCAACAGCTGAAGGAGGCAGTGTTAACTCGTCACCGGGGTGTCCAACCTGAGCCCCTCGGCTGTGCGGATTATTGGCGACCTTTTTGCTTTCTGTGATGTTGGATGTTGTGAAAATTATGCATGGACCTTTTTTGGCTCAACAGCTTTTTTAATGCTTGTGTATTTAATGTGTGACCCAGGACAACTCTTCTTCTTCCAATGTATGGCAGGAAAAAAAAAAAGTTGGATACCTGTAGGACTGTCTGGGTTAGAATTTCTCCTCCCCACCCCAGCCTCTATGATTTGAGGCAAGTGTCTTAACTTCCCTAAGTTTTGCATTCTCGAAAATAAGAAGAAAAATATAGGTCCAAAATTGCACTTAGGTATAGATGTATTTTAGAACTAGATTCTTTCAAATCTTAGAAAAATACAATGTGTATATGCCCTGTTTTACGTTATTTCAGACCAGACGAGCAAGGGCAAGGTCTGGTTGGTATCTTATAACCTATGTTAAAAATATGCCCCTAGCCCAAGACAAAATGGACTCCCAGCAGCTAATTGGGGTGCTCAAAGTTAAAATAGAACCTGCAAACCTTGGCTGGGTGAGGGAGACTTCACGCAGAACACTCTGTGTTCTGAAAAAGATGTCAAAGTATCATAGGACCTCCCTTTCTACAATCAAGCCAAACCAGTTCCTATCATTGGTGCCAAGATAAATGATGGCAGATGCCCCCTCATCCCCACTCCCTACCCCAACCTTCACCCCAAACTCCACCTCAACAGTTTGAAAAATACATCTCACAGAGATTTCGTGTTTTGGAATCCAACCAATCAAAGCTCATCTGCTCTAGCCAATCAGGATTTAGCTATATCAACGAACTAAGGCTCAGATGCACTGAGTGACCAATCAGAACTGAGTGAGTTTCAATCCTTTAGCTGCATGAACAGACCTGATTGGGAACCTAGGCAAGAACTTTTACTGTAAAACTGGAATCCTCTATTTAAAGGTACTTTGAGTTTACGCCTGAGGCTGTTTCTTCATCACTTGTAAAATGCTCCCTGGGAATTCTTTCCTTCAAATTCCTTTTCAGAGAACTTTTGTTCACATCTATTCATATTTCTGTGGCAAGATGGATGACTATTTGCCCTAAATAAAGATTAAAAAATTGGCTCAGAATTCAAATTCAGGTTGGATGTTGCTGTGAAGAGAGTTTGTGGCAAATTTACAAAAGCCTGGATGGTTTTCTGGGCTCTTTGGATTTTGGAATAGTACATAGGGGATGGTGGATCAGTATTTACTCATAAAGTTATTCTTTTTAAGTAAGGTATGTGTAACGTATTTACACAGTGGCTTCTGTACACTAAATGCCGGGTAATGTTAGCTACCATTAAGATTCTCATCCACTTGCTAGAGTCCACTTCCTTAGTGTGTATTTATCTCTGAGTGTTCTGGCTGGTGATTTTTTTTTTCTCTCAGTCTCCACATGTATCCAGATGAGAAGACCTTTACTAGCTCTGCCTCTGAAAGTGATTCTTCTGTTCCACTACTTCTAGAGACCAGCACAGTTCAATAGAACTTTCTGTAATGATGGAAATGCCCTACATCTGTGCTCTCCAATATGGTAGTCATTAGCCATCTGTGGCTACTGAGCACTTGAAATGTGGCCAGTGTAATTGAGAAACTGTTTTTAATTTTGTTCAATTAATTACAATCTAAATTTAAATAGCCTCACGGGGGTAGTAGGCATTGTATACTGGATACTGCAGATCTAGATCTGAATATAGGGTCCAATGCTGAGGTGCCCTTGTCCCCTTTAGATGCAAAATTCTTTGTCTTTAAGCTGCTGGAGCTGGTGAGAAATTGATCTTGTGTATTTACCAAATATTTTGTGAGTTCCTACTGGGTGCCAAACTCTGTGTTAGGCCCTGGGGCTAGAAAACAAGATTTTTGCGCTCCAGGAAAACATGAGGCCAATGATAGAGATACAGGGTTGCTGCAAGAGCACAGAGAAGGGACACCTAACCAGCGTGGTGAAAAATCAGAGGAAAGTTCCTTGAGGAGGTACATAACTTTTTGTACAAGTGGTAGAAATTAGTAGTCAAGTGCAAGCAGGAGGAGGAAGGAATTATAGGCCAGAATGAGAAAAGACATGGAAATGAGAAAGAGCCTGGTGTGTAGCAAGCTATCAGCAGTTGGTATGGCTGGAGTGGCAGGAGTCTGGGCTGGAGAGCACAGAGGGTCTCAGAAGCGGCTGAGCTCTGGGAGGCAATATTTAGAGCCTAAGCAAACCTGAAAAGTGAAATGTCACCCTGTTACTGGTATTTTGTTTTGTGTGTTTTTTAAGACAGAGTCTCACTCTGTCCACCAGAGTAGAGTTTCATGACCTCAGCCTAGCTCCCAGCAACCTCAAACACCTGGGCTCAAGAGAGCCTCCTGCCTCAACCTCCTGAGTAGCTGGGACTACAGGTGCTCACCACAATGCTAGGCTAATTTTTCTATTTTTAGTAGAAACAGGGTCTCACTTGCTTTGGTTGGTCTTGAACTCCTGACCTCAAGTGATCCTCCCACCTTGGCCTCCACTGTGTGAGCCATCCTGCCTGCCCAACTCTGATACTGTTTTAATCAGTATTGAGCAAGAAAGATGGAAGACACTCTAAGTATTTTAATATGAAAGGGGTGTCATGCCGGAAACTGGAGGCCTATTGCAACAAAGGTAAAACCACTTTCAAGAAATTGAGAAATTGAGAAGTTCAAGGATTGCTGGGAGCTGCCAGCTCTGGCCATGGCTGCCCACAGTCCTAAAGACCAGGGGCAAACATTTACATCTGCTGTCTGCTAGTTTGCAATGCGGCCTTATTGGAAAATATGCTTTTCCTTCTCTTCTGCCTTTAACATCTTATCAATTTATGTCACTGGTGGAACTTAGCAAGGGAATCAGTGAATTGTAGTTCACAATGAATGAGAATTCTTGGAGTATAGCTCTTGGAGTACAGGGAGGCGTCTAGAAGGGTGATACAGTATTGAGCAACAGCAAACACCTTAAGACATAACTAGTTTCTTAAGTGCCTCAAACTAGTCATATTGCCTAGTTTGGCAATTCAGGGGACCACAGAATTTATCACCCAAACCATTTGCTTTTTAAAGATGAAAGGGGCTCTATAACTAATTAATAGGTGTAAGTTGATACAAAGAAGTATAATCTGTGACTATCCCAGGCAAAGGCACATGTTTGGTTTCAGGTTAGTAAGAAGCACTTAATATTTTTTAAAAAATAAAGGAGACATAGAAGAGACCACATTGAATAATGTCAATAATTTAATTGTTGAATTTGGGCAGTAGGTACATGGAGTCTTGTTATACTATTTCATCTACTTTTGTGTTTGAAATTTTCATAACAAAAGTTAAATAAGGAAAAATAGTACCTGAAATTGAAGTTTTAATTGAGATATATATATATGTATACATATATTATACACACACATATAAAGACACACCACACTATTATGTATGTGTATGTGTATATATACACACATACACACACATATATATGTACACACATGCACACACACATATATATATATATTCCGATGACTGAGTTTTAAAGGAAGAGAAATGAAGAGGGACTCTGAGTTTACACCTTGGGGCTGTTGGACACCCCCTCTGAATTCTGTTTATTCACTCAGTAGCTCAGTAGGCCTTTAGGGGCCCTGACAATTAGCCTAGAAGTTAGAATTGCCATACAATTTAGCCCTGCTGGTGAATTAGCACAGCCCCCAGAAAGTACTCAGCAAAAGCCTATCCAGCCAATGAAAAGAGGAACAGCACTGTGTTCTTCCTTTGCGGGAAGTGAGTTTAAATTCAAATGACAGCTGGCAAAGCTGAGAAAAGTCTGGAAAGATAACTATCTAGATGTCAGGAACCGTGGCTGTTTTTTGGAACAAAAAAGGGACTGATTGCATCATACTCACTCGATTTTGTAGTTTATCCAGTTAAGGCCTTAACTCTGTCTTTTAAAAAATAAATTTATTATGAGTTCAGCAGATCCCTGGTTCTCGTTTCGGCAGCCTGGAAGCAGATGTGTGTTTGGAGCATGCTGGTTTGGGGGACCCACCAACCACTGGAAGGAACTGAATGTGAAATGAGCAGGGAATGTTGGCTCTGAGGCTTAGTGATGCTTTGTGATCTAAGAGGTGTTTTCTGTTTTCAACAATGTGCTGCAGAATGGTCTGTAACAGTCTGTTGCAATTTTCTCCCCAAATCTCCCACTTTTCTGCCAATAGTGAATTAGACTGTCATTAGCTTCACAGATGTGCTTTGATCCCAATACGGCTTGTCTCCTGGCAAGGAGACATCTGAACCATTGATGCAGATTTCCTAAACCTGGAGGATAAGGCACAACACAGTTGAAAGGAACAAGGAAGAGGCGCCTGGAGCCCTGGGTGCAAGTTGCATCTCTGTTGTTAATTAACTGTGTCATCTTGGGTGAGGCCTTGAAATTCCCATTGTCTTAGTTCTCTGGTCTATAAAAGGAGAGGACTGGATTGCTTCCTAAGTCTCTGTGAGATCCTCTGATACTGAAAGGGGAAGCTCTTTGGGTTTAGGGATGGATGCTATCTTCCTGAACTCACAATCCACAGTGCTTTCCAGGGATAATCATTGATCCTCTTTGGTTTCTTGCAACTCCCTACTCTGCTGACTACAATAGCTGTCTAGGTTTGATGATATATCTTTTCTGGGGTCTCTGTCCTTTGAAGGCTGAATTGTTTAAAGGAGGAAAAAGAGGCTAAAGAATTATAAATTTCAAAACCAGTAAAATTCTTAATCATCATCTGGGGACTTTGAGTCTAACTCTTTCAGTTTAGGAGGGAGTTAGACTCAAAGGACCCCAGGCCCAGAGAAGTTAAATCACTTGCCCAAGGTTACAGTGACAGAGCTGGACCCAGGTCCAGCTCACCTGCCTGTGGACCATAATCCCAACACTTAGGCTTGTCAGCAGAGTGGACCCTACTCAATGGAAAGATTCTTGGTGATTTTACCTTCCCTGGGGACCAGTGGAAGATTTTGATAGCAATATCATGAAATATTAAGTTAGTATATAGATGCTTCTTCAGTCCCAGGAAAAGTGTAGCAGTGGATTTGGAAGCTCTGGGGTTAAGCTCTGGCTGTACGGTGTGCAAAGCCAAGCAGCTTACTGGCTTGTCTGAGCCTCCTGATCTGTAAAATGGAGATGGTCATAATACCTTCATTGCCGACCTCTAGGTCGCCCATGTGGAGCTGGTGCATATAATATTAACAGCTCTGACAACTGCCCAGATTTATAAAAAAGATGATATAAAATAATAACAAATACCTTTGAATAATTCTCATGTGTCAGGCACTATTTATGTACTTCAGGTATATGTGTTCATTCAATCCTCAATTCCATTAGGCAAGTTCCACAAATGGAGAAATGACTGAGTAGGATGAGGGCAGTGCTGAATTCCCACAGGACAACAAGAGCACGTGCTCTGGACCATGCTGCAGTGTCTAATCACTGGGCTCTCAGGGGTGTCACAGAGCTAGTAACCCTCTCTGTAATTCCGACGTGTGCTAGTCTGTATGACTCTGGATGATGTTGGAAGAAGCGTTCAGATTACAGATGCCAACCCATATAGCCCACTTCGTGGTGGGTGATGGGTCTGACACTGCCCACAGCACCCATTCTGCCCCAGAAGCAGGGATTATGGATGACTGGTCTGGGAAACTTGTCGACACCAATTCCCAAACCATTCATACCTCATCTGGGCAGGCTGCTCATCTCAGTAAAATGACCGGTGGTCTCCCATGAATAGACAGAGACATGCTTGGGGAAGGAGAAGCCAAACCTCGAGCCTTCTGAATTCTCCCAGAGCAGTGGACAACACATTTGGGATCAGTTCTTGGCCAAAGAGGGCATATCTATATCTCCTTATCTGTACTAATTCCTATGTTTCTTATTTATTCATCCATCAGCCTGTCTATCTGTGTATCTATGTCATTTAGAGTAGTATCTTTCAATTTGATTCTTAAGGGGCTCATTTCAAAGGTTTTGATTTCTGGTTCTTCCTCCCAGACCAATCTGGTTTAGCCTGTAAAGTGTACCAAGGAGTCTTTGAAGCGCATGTCTTAGTGAGGTGAAAGGGGGAGAAGAGAGAATTTGCAGTTGGCCACTGTTAGTCCAGCCGTGAGTTCGGCCAGAGTGAGGGCCAAAGCATCTCCCCAGGAGGGGGACCTGTGCCTAATGCCCTTCCCCTTACATACATCTTGCAATGCCAGAAGCAAGCATGCAAAGAAAATAGAATTCTTTGACAAATAATCCAAAGTTCTAAATTTATTTTAATGAACATTTAGCAACATGATAGAGAAAATATCTAGAGTACTTGGGTATGACAGATAAACTTATGTGTATGTAGTATATATGTGTGCTCATATATGTGCATTCATATGTATGTGCGTGCATGCACAAGCTTCGTGTGATTGTGTTATCTCTTTCTCTGTTTTAAAATATTAACGTATTATTTTTTAATGATAAAAATAATGCATACTTGAAAAACACAGAATGATAGGGAAAAAAATCATTCCTCTACCTCAGAATAGCCACTGTTAAGAATTTGAGGTATGCTTCAGTCTCCCCTGTCCTGTTAATCAAAGCAAAGCATGTACATGGTTTAAAAAATCAAATAGTCAAAAAGTCAAACTTACGATAAAATGCAGCACAGTCCTGCTCCAGGACTATTGTTAAAGTTAAGTTTCCCACAGGAAACAGTTTTCAAATATTTTCATTGTCATCGCTGGCATTAATTACCATATTAACAAATGATACTTTAGGTGCTATTTTTGATTTACCAAATGTAGATAGTACCTATTGGCTTCTTACTAATGTTAGATTCAGATCTCTTAGAGCCTCTGTACCTTCCAACACTTGTGCATATGCCCATGTGTGCTCACGCTCCCTCTACAGCAAGCACCTCGATGTAATTAATTATAGCACAGCTTTTAGTTGACTCAAGATTAAATGCCTACTATAAAAAAATTATATGTAATTTAAATCAATTTTATTTTAAAATGTATTTCATTTTAATTTAAAATAGACACACATTTATATAAATCAACATTGTATAATGTTTATATTATTTCAACCATTTAAATACTTACATGAACCAAATAGTATGCCGCAGTTATATGTTTTCCTTTTTTATCCAATTTTCTAGAATTGACACACTTCTTTCAAACACCTTAGGTGACATGTCAGTTCCATTTTTCTCCATCTGGAGGCATAAATCCTGGAGGGCTCTGTGTTCCCCTTACCCCTGCTCACTCAGGGCTGGTGGCACCCGGGGCTGTGTCCTGAGGATTCCCCTGACTTTTGTCCTGTGTTCCTCTGCTTTCTGAATCTGATTCTTATGAACATGTATCTGAAAGAGAATTTAGCTAACACAGTTATGTTCTGAGAATGTATAGAGCCCTTCTCAAGGGAAAAAAAATTTCCTGGGATAACTTTAATATGTTTTTAAGGTAAATGCGTATGTGAAGTTAGGTAAAAACTCTATATGCTTATAGATCTTAAGTAACTCTAACACCAGATTTCAAAAAAAATCCCATTAAAAAGCTAAAGTAATACAATTTGTGATTAACAATATTTAGTTGAAATAAACTTGTGTGTGTTTTTGTTTAGTAGTTGAAAAATACAATGTCAAGTTCAATTCTATATTCAATTTATTTCTCTATTTTGATTTCAGTGATTCTAATGCAGAGAAAGCCTGGTTACATAAGAATGCTATAGAAAATGGCTTTAAAAAACTCCAGGATTCTGCTTATTTAAGATAAGCCCAAACTCTGCCTTAGAACAGTCTTCAAGTGGTTATTTCAGTGAGGTGCTTCCTAATCACCTAGACACTATTAGCTGTCTAATTCACCAGTGGGAAGGTTAGTATGCGTTGTTAGTACACCTGTGTTAAGTGGGCATCTAATTCAATTATTACTTAAATTAGGGCAGAGAAAGTTGTTGTGCATTTGTTACCATGCTTATTGCCAATCAGTATTTCCAAATCATTCACAGAAAGGCAAGATCCACCCAGTGAATTTGCCTGCCATGGGACTTAGAATAAGAGTCTTCTGAATTGGATCTGCCTGATAGTCCACCATCTTTGTAGTAAAACAGAACAAAATCTCAAAACTCTAATAGATAATTATTTTGGACCCTTGAGAATATAACTATATGAACAAATTTCAATGACCTCCTCTATGTATTTTTTATAATCCTTTCCTTTAACTAGCTACTTGACCTTTTGAGTTTTCCCCCCCAGAAATGTTAGATTTTTTGCAAGATAAGAGAGTTGAGATTCTAAGGGCCACTGGGTAGACTTCCTGAGCCAAGCTGACCCTCTCTAGGTAACCTGCTGCTTGCACTAGACCCTTGTTAATTTCAGCACAACCTGTCCTAATACACCCAGCCCCTTGTCAATGTCTTCTCTTTAAAAAGTCCTGATTCTTTGTCAGTGGGGGAGTTGGATGAAGGATGTTTCTCCCATTCACTGAACTAGATGTCTTTCTCCTTAACATTTCCTTTCTTCTTTGGTAATGGAAATGTTGTCTCAGTAATCGATTCTTTGCCCAGAGGGTAAGTTGACCTAGGTTGAAACTCTCTTGTGGTTTGGATAACAAGAATATAGTCACAGAACTAAGAGTTTGTGGACTTCTAGTTGAGCTTGGGCTTTGAAATCAGACAATCCTGAATTTGAATCTTGAACTGGCCATTTAACCTTTGGCAAATTACTTATCCTGCCTGATCTCTATTCATATGCTTCAATACTAATACCTATTATGCATTGTCATGACGATTAAATGAGATACACACATTCAGCACACGGCATATGGAGTCATTCAATAAATGGAAGCTATAATTACTACTCCTCTAGTTAATTAGTTTGGTTAATTTTCTTCTGAGTATATCAGGGTGGATCAATCTGCTTTTCTGCATTTTGTTTTCATCCTCTAACGTACAAAGGTGGTTCCTGAGGCTTGGAGGAAAAAAGATACACATTTGCAGGGTATTAATCTTAAAAATGATCCTGTTTATGTTTCAGTGGTATAATTTCCTGGCCAGTTACTTTAGTCTTTAATGGATAGGTAGAACTGGATATTGCATGGAAGTGTAAGATTGAAACACACAGATGATCTGTTTAGAAAAATGAATTATTTAACATTTGGAGGTACTGGTTAGAAAATGTTTTAGGAGTTGATTGTCTTATTGAAGTATAGAAATGCATATGCTGTGTCTTTTGTGCTCTCCATTTTTTGAGGAACATTTAGCTATTATTGTGATGATCTACATTTGTTATTTTTATGTTTTGTCATTAGCATATCTTCATCCCAGGGAGTTTTAAAGAGTAGACTCTTTTAAATTCTGAAAGACAGTATAAGGAAACTTAGTGTGTCCCATCCTCTATCAATGCTATGATGCTACTGTCACAGGAGTTGTAATTTAGAGTTTTTAACACATCTAAATCCACAAATGGGGAGAAGAAAGGAAGAACTCATGAGAAACTCAATATATTCAGAAATCAGTTCCTACTTTAGACTTCCAGAAACATTACCCTGCATAACATATAGCTACCATACCTAAGAATATCAGCTTTTACCTGAATGTCTTCATTTTACTTCAGGGAATTTCAGTGAGTTGAATGAATAGAAATTCATAAAAGCTAATGAATTTTATCTTTTACAAATTTGTACAACTTTTGAGACTTTTGGAAGCTAATAAACATCCATGCTTTACTATAAGCTAATTCCTCTGAACACCTAGCTGGGCTTCCCTGTCACTGAAGAACTATTATTTGGATTGATGGGCAGGGTGTGAGGGAAGTTTGAATTAGGGAGCCCTCTGAGAGTTGAGCACATCTGGGCAGATTCCTGTTTGTGGGGCTCAGGGTCGGGGACCCTGGAGGAGAGAGATACCAACAAGGGTTTAAGGTAAGGTGACTAGACATCCTGCTTTTGGTGGGACAGTCCCGATTGTTAACAATTTGTCCCATGACCAGCAGTGTTTTAAAAAAGTCCCAATTTTTGGAAAGAATGCACAACAAGCTAGGGAACAGCAGGAGAATGGGAAGGGAATATAGCTGCTGAAAAGGTTAGTGTAACTCCATTTGGGAATGAAGAGGTTAATGTAACTTCATTTGGAAATGAAAAGGCTAATGGAAACTCCCTACTCCCCTCCTGGGCAAGGTCGTCCAGGTAGAATTGGTATCAGAAGGAGACTGGCTCCCTCCCTTGCTTCTAGGCAAGGACAATTAGCTCAGAAGGAGCCAAACTGTCTGGAACAAACAAGTACCCCCCCCCCCCCCCCCGCCCAGAGTAAGGTGACCAGACATCCCACTTTTGGCAAGACAGTCCTGTGGCAGATTTTTAACAATTTGTCCTGTGTCCTGCGGCATTTTTTAAAAGTCCGATTTTTGGAAAGAATGCATGACAAGCTAGGGAATGCAGGAGAACAGGAAGGGAATATACAGTTTTCAGCTGCCATGTGGCTATTTCACCAGGATATGAGTTTTATATTATTTTTGTTAATTTTATAATGTTAAACTTTAATAATAACAAATAATTGTTGAGAACTGATTATCAAGAACTGCTTATCAAAGTTTGCATTGTTGTCAGGCCCCGCCCTCCCCTGCCCCAATGGTGTCCCACTTTACCAATGTTAAAATCTGGTCACCTTAGTCTAAGGGGAATTAGAGGAGGTCAGAGGCGAAACTTTTTATCAACAATAAACTATCTCTTTAACATCTGCTTAAAGTTATCTCTGATACTGAGAAGAAGAGAGTGGAAAAAAATAGAAAAGAGAAAACCCTTATACCTTTTTTTCTTTGGCAACTTTTTATGAATATATATCTCCATGCTTGTCTCTGAGAGGTGACCTTCAACAAATCAACATCTTGACTTTTCATTCTTTCATCTGTAAAGTGGGTTGAAAGTTTCTGCTGTACATTTGATAGGAAGACAAAATGTAAAGACAACATGTGGAACTGCCTTGAAAAGAAAATGCTATGCAAATGCAAGATGCCATCACCATCAACTCTGGAGGTGAACTATGCAGCACAAGGAAAACTAGCGCTTTCTTTCTTGCCCCTAGCAAGGATGCCTTGAAATGCATATTTAACTGGGAGACAGGAGGAGAAACCTTCTTCCCTGTTCCATCCAGACCTCACCTGAAAAGTAAAACCTTTTTATGAATAGGCATTTTTATGGTTTCCCTTCAAGGAACAGAAATTGCTGAGTCTTTGCTTTTTTTTTTTTCTTTCTTTATTTTTCCTTTCTTTGGAAAAGGGATAAATTCCATGAGTCCCTTTCAAGTTTCTTTTAGCTCCTGCTGAGCTCCTGAGTGCAGCTCTTAAGCAAATCAAGCCTACTGTGTTGAGACTTGAAAGCCTTCTTAGGCTGAGCTGAGGATTACCTGGAGCAGCAGCGAGCCTCACTTACAGGTGTTTATGGAGTAGTGCACTGCTTTAGACTGAGGGTAGGTCTTGGGGGGTCTGAGTTCCTTTCTTACCTCTGCTCTTGCTTGCTGTCTGATCTTAGGCAGGTATCTTATCCTCTAGTTGCTTCAATTTCTTCATCCTAAAATGGGAATAATGCTTGTAACTTCTTCATCAGACAGTTATAGGGGTGAAATGAGATGAATGATGAAAGAATGTAATGAAGTGACTCAGACACAATGAGTACTCAATAATTTTAGCTATTCTAAGTGTCTAAAGATCTCTTAACTTCCCAGTTGGGATGGGCTGTGGCAGAAGTATTTGAGCCTAGGATTTAGGGCCCTTTAGAAATATGTTCCCTGCAAAAATAGTGATGGAACTACATTAAGATGCCACGCCCTTGCTTGTTTTGGCAACTATGTACCTGTTTGACTTTCTAGGAGAATTTGGGATGGATTTTCTGCAGTTGTGTTGAATTATAAAGAAGAGAATAACATCCTGTTAACTCTAGATATTTCTCATTTTATGGGTTAAGACAGAGGGTGATGGAATGTCAACATCTGAGTATCCCCAGGGAGTAGGCTATAAAGGATTAGGACTTTCAAAAGGTCTTTATGACCAGTGATACTTGAAATGTTTTCAACACAGCCTCATGCTATTGCTGCAAAAAGGAGCCACTTCTAAAGGATGCCACTGAAAATTTACTTGCCAAAATTCAAATAACTAGAACAACTACCTTTCTCTACTTGACAATTGGTTTAACTAATTTTCATGTATCTGTATATGATAAAGTCATTTTTAATCAAATGTATTATGCAAACCCAAAAGAACACATTGTTCTCATTTATTCTAGAGCTTATAGGTGTGCAAGGGTGGAGTTTATCCTCTTTGCTTGGGTGCTGTCTCTGTCATCAGAACCCCCTTACATGTGGCTGTTTTCATGCTTTGTCAACTGTGACCTCTACTTTGTTAATGAATAGAAAGGGTTCCTATGATCTTTTCCTTGGCCAGTGCTTCCTTACTGGTGGCAGGCTCACAGAAAGGAGCTTGTGAATCAATTCTAGAGTGTGGCTTCTCCCAGGATCCTCTTCCTCTTTCTCTTCCAGGTAAGGTAGATCACAGTTCTAGAACTTTCTTTAGACTATCCAGAAATTGGTTTCTTCTCTCTGGAGATTGTTTCCTGGCCTTATGTCTCATGAAGACTTGGATGGTCTTTCGATTCAACATAAACCTCACACAACCTGAGGAATTTTGAGGCCTGGATCATTGTAATCCCACGATAGCAAGAGATCTTCCTCCTCACATTTCCCATAGAGAAATATCCTTCTCCATTTCCTAGAAATGGAGAATTCAGGGGTGAGCACTGGGATTATTCTACTCACTTGCTCCTTTCTAAACACTGGGGCATTTGAACTGACTGTTGGGAGGCTGACATCACAGGGCCATGTTCAAGGTCACTGCTCGTGCTCGTGGGTTAAGCAGGCACCTGAACTTATTGTTCAGCCATATGTTAGGAGGGATATCTGGACGTAATTCTCTCTCTTTTTTTTTTTTTTTTGACCAAGGCTGGGTTTGAACCTGCCACCTCTGGAGTATAGGGCCAGCACCCTACTCCTTTGAACCACAGGCGCTGCCCTGGATGTGATTCTCTTTATAGACAAGTCTTAAGGACCAGATTGGCAGATGGAGAAAGAAGCTGCTATTTTGTCCCCAAGTTTAAGCTGTGCTCTCCCATCCAGCTTTATCAGAGAGCCTGGTATTTGGGGATGACTGAGTGTTTTCTTAGGTATTAATAAGACAAATGGTGTAATATCCTTTCACTCCTAATCCTTAGGTAGATTGGCTCCACTCACCAGAATCCTGGAGGGAAGAGGAGCTAGACATACATTGGCCTATTAACTCTTCCTACAAAACCTGAACCTGAAGTAATGTCATTTCTCTCTCCTCAGCTGTGCCAGTCTCCAGCAGGTGTGACCCTCATCCTTCCTCTCATCTCAGATAGGCTCCCCAAGAAAAATACTTTGATCTTATCCCAAGAGAACAGATGGCCTTGGCAATTCCCACCCATTCTCCTAAACTTGAATCTGTGCCTTAGATTCCAGGAAATATGGTTGGCTGGAAAGGGAGGGATAAAACTAATTTTAGAAAAGTGACTTCCCCAAAGGCCCATTGGGAAAAAGGAGAGGTACTTGGAATCATTCAGGGAAGTGGAGTATTTCCTCAAGAAATCCTGGGGCTGCCATGAGTGGCCTGGGGCTAGCCCTAAGGTGGCTCAGCAATAGAAATTCCAGTTAAGGAGGAAGGAAAGGGAGAGGAGAAGGCAGGTTGAAGGAGCACAGTACATTAGTCTTTCCAGTGGATTTTTCTTAGAGCTCCCACTTGAGAGACTGTAGGTAGTGAGTGCAAATGGCAAGAGGACCTATAACAGGAACAGAGATAACAAGTGCCAAGTGCAGTGGGACCATTTGGGAGACCATCTGATTGGCTTGGATATAGAAGAAAAAGGCAGTTTGAAAGATGCCCTGGTGAGCCCAGCCTTTCCTGGGGGACATAGTAAAGTGCCAGGGAGCATAAGGAGAAGGGTTGGGTGGTAGCACTGAGCTTTGGAATATGGAGCTTACAGTTCTCTCCCACCATGTCTCTCTGTGTAGGTTACTGTGGCCCAGGGCCTGTCCTGTGACAGCTGATGTTACCGAGGAGAAGCTATGGGGAAGCCTGGTGTGATTGGAAGGTGTGTGGCACAGTAAGAATAAAAGCACAGCTTCCTCTGAGCAGACCTCTGAATGCTAAAGAGGAGGGTGGCTCCAGGGAGAGACATAGGTATTTAAATTTTGTAAGGTTATAAGATCCGAACTGAATGTCCTGGGAGAACAGAGTAAAGTGGCTGTTGAGTCCAAACCAGGGCGATTTTTTATTAAATATTTATGTCGCACATTTCTGCGGGGTTCATAGAACAGATGTTAGGCCTGACACTGTGGAGATTTAATTGACTAAGTATATTTCCTGTCATTTTTATCAATGTCTGGCTTACACAATGTCTGTTAAATCTGAAAATATAAAACACAGGAAGGGATAATTAATACTCAGTTTTCCTATGTGGTCACCTACTGATATTGCCCCCCCACCCCCGGAGAAGTTGTAGCTTCCTCCTGAGTATATTTCTTTTTTCTTTTTTTTTTTTAGTGGCAGAGACTGACCCTGCAAATTGTTCCACTGGGTCTCTAGCTGGACAATGGCCCACTCTGTAAGTGCAATTCTTTCTTTCCTGTTGGTTTTTAGGAAATAAGCAAATTCTAAATAAGCTTTGCTTTTGTGGTGAAAACTCCTAGGGATTCTGATTTTTCTCTTTCTTTTTAAATCCTACTCTATCTCCCGGGGTCATTTCCATCAATATCCCCCTAGATTTAAAACAAACAAAAAAAAACCCCACAAAATACAACAAAAGAAGAAACCACTCTTCAACAGCCAAATCTTTGCTGAGGGACCTTTCCAAGTAGAAACCAAGGAAGTGGATAGAACACTTATTTTGAACAAATTCACAGTGACATAAAATGTGGCTTATGGTGATTTAGTACCAGGAAATATTTGCTAAGTAGAAAGCTCAGGAAAGAACAATTCTAAAATAATTCTTGGTCAGGTGCAGCGTATAATGGGCCTATTCATAAGGGAAAAAAAACATCCAGGGTCCCTTCCTCACAAAAATTACATTATTTACATGGAAAAAAATGTTTGCTTTACGTTTATTAAATGGTTCTGGCCCGCCATGCTGAGGTCTCAGTTATATTCTCAAGGGAGGGCGGCTCCTGGAGTGAGAGAAAGAGAAAGATGTGTTGTTCCCAGCCCTGAACATTAAATCATCACAGTAATGATTTTAGAGGAAATGAGGTGAAATTGGGCCAAATGAAAACCTGCTGGTGTGGCTTGGGAATTCCTCCTGCCCGCTTGGGAAAAGGCTAAACACTCGGTGGCTGACGCTCCTGGGCTGAGGTTCTGCCCTCTGTCCACCCTGGGGATTTGCTCTCTGCCTCAAAGGGGCAAGTGGGACCCACCAGGCTGCTTTCCCATCTACCTTGTCCAGTTTTCCTCCAAGCAAATGGCACATGTCCTGAGCTTTAGCTGTAGGAGTGTGAGGCACTTTTTGAAAGTGATTTTTTAGGAGAGATAGGACACTGGTGCAGCAGAGCAGTGAGAGCCTCCCTCTTGGGTGTTGATACGATGTGACAGGAGATAGTGTGAGGTCCCTGGTTGAGATTCATTGCAATGCTTTGTAGGATCTATTTTGTGGAAGCCGAGTCAGATCCCTCTGCATGGTACAAGTGAAGGGGCATAAAGGCCTTGACACATGGCTAAGAGTCACAGCATCAGAACCCTTGAAGTTAGGCAAGGCCTCTGCAGGACCCTTGGTAAAATGCATATGTGTATGCGGATGTCACATCAAGGAGACGATGATCACGCAGAAGGGACTAGTTGGCCGCTGTCAGTTAGGGCTGCTGTGAGCAGGCTCCTGCAGCAAAAGGACACAAAGTGGGTAGGTGTGAACGGGTGTAGAGAGGACGGGAAAGGCCCAGAGATAGAACTTCCTTCTTCTATAGGGTGTTCCAGAGTCAGGTTCAGGCTGAAAGTGCAGGAGGAGGATTCTGGCTCCCTGCTATCAAAAGGAGGATGAGAATGGCTGGAGATGTACTTTGCTGACTTTCCCGAGGCCTTCCCTGGATGGGGGTATGTTGTTTCCCACCCAGAACAGTATTACCACATACAGTCCTTTGTTATAGGACCTCAAGCACCCAGCTTTCCTACACCTATTCTGTAGTTAGCAGAAATAGGGAAGGGGCCGAACCCCGGTCCCAAAGCTGTCCTAAGGATGTTCATGACATGAGAGTCTCAGCTTCTCCCAACTCTCTGCTCAACACAATGAGGACGAGGGGCTGCCTTTGCCCTGTTGCTGAATATCCAGCTACAAACTGATGATACTTAAACACAGGCCTGGATGGAAAGTTAGGGGATGTTTACAGCCATGGAACCAAAATACGGGAGGAGGCAGGTGCCTGCAATTTGCCTAGGTTGCCTCCAAGAGGATAAATCATGAGCTTCAGTTCAGTTAGGGGGGAAAAATCGAGCCTTCCTGAAACAGACCCATTTCCCCCCAGCTTTTTTAATGTGCCTTTTCATAGATTTTGCTTTCAAATCTACATGAATTATTTTTCTTATGTTAAATATTAATGCGCCTTTCTAAGTAGAAAAAGGGGGCAAATTAGGTCTGGTACACATCTTCTCTGCCACTATTTACTGCTGCCGCGGGATTGCAGCAAATGCCAGCTCCCAACACATTATTAAATCAGGGCTGCACCGAGCCCAGATGTTACACTGGAGCCAGGCACAGTGAAAAGCAAACAGCAGCGGTTGCCTGGTCCTCTTGGGGAGGGCTCGTCCTCCTGCATCCTGGCCTCTCCCTGCTCCGGCTGCATGTCCACCTTGCCCTTTGACAAATTTGCCATCAGCCATGCACAGCTCACTCTTCCTGGAGGAGTAATCGTGTGAGGGGGATTTATTTTTTTAAGCCGGTTATTTTTTCCCCAATGACTCTTTCTACTTGATTAGTTCAGGATCAATATGTCTGGTAGGCAGAATGTGATGGGGAGGGTGATTTATCAGTGTCAGGGGGAGCTCTGGGCTTTGTTCACATGGTTCTCCTCTCCTCGGTGACTTCCCCCTCCCCATCCCTACACACATACATGCACGCACACACATGCACACATGTGCACCCACACAAATACACACTTCTGTCTGCTAGGCAGCTCTCTCTCCTTTCCTTTCCTGTTCTAAATTCTACTCACTTTCATAACCAAGATGAATTTGGCATCCTCTCTGAAGCTTATCCTGTGATCCCTAAATAGTGACCTCCAGTGAAACTATAATATTTCAGATGATAATTGTTATGTAGTGTGGGTTCCGGTTCCCTGGGGGCTGTGAGCCCTCCAAGAACTTATTTCTCAAAAGCATGGAAGGGTAGAAGTGCACTGGGTTTGCAGCTAGAATCCCTACGTCTTGACCACGTGGCCTTAAACAAATGATGTAACCTCTAGGAGACTGTTCAGTCCTCTGCATCACCTCCATCCTCGCCATTCCTGCCCCTTAGACCGGTGCTTCTCAAACTTTAAGAGGTGTATGGACAATCTGGGCTTTGGGTCTAGGATTCTGTATTTCTATCAGGCTCCCAAGTGATGTCGATAACGCTTGTCTGCTTGTCACACTTTGAGAAGCAAAGTCCTTATGAATCCTAAGTGAGACAATGTGTGTGAAAATGTCTTATAAACTAAAAGACACAAAGTCATGCTAAATCTTGTATCACTTTTGTTTCTTCTCTGATCTTTGTCTCATTCAGATCTGTCAGTTTTGGTTCTACCATGGGAAGGTGCAGGTAGTCCAGCTATTTAGGATCCTCTCTCCACCACTTCTAACTTAGGTGAAGCCACTGTACTAATGTGTTTAGGATACTGTAACAAAATACCTCAGTCTAGGTAGCTTGTGAACATGAACTTAATTTCTCACAGTTCTGGAGGCTGTGAAGTCCAAGACCAAGGTGTCTGATAAGGGCTTACTCTCTGGGTAGCTGATTTTTTGCTGTAACCTCACTTAGCAGGAGGGATGACTGGGCTCCCTTGGACCTCTTGTTATGAGGGCACTAATCCTGTTCGTGAGGGCTCCATTCCCATGACCTAATCACCTCCCAAATGCTCCACCTTCTAATATAATTTCCTTAGGAATGAAAATGTAAACATGGATTTTGGTTCTACACAAACATTCAGACCCCAGCAGCTACCATCACATCTCTTGCCTACAGATTGCTGCAGTAGTTTCCTAATTGGTCTTCCTGCTTCTGTCCTTGTTCCTTTCCCCTGCTTCACAGTGTGCATCACATTGTAAAACTCTCTTCAATTCTCCAAACTCTTCAGTGGCCCATAGGGGCCTACCAACTGTGGCCCCTACTGGTGTTTACTAACAACCCTGCTCCTTACTTTTCTCATTTAAAAGAGCAATCCTCTCCCTCCTTACCCAGCCTTGTTATGTTTTTCTTGGCACCTCTTGCTGCCTAACCTTCTATTAAACTTTTATGTGTTTGTCTATGGCATATCTCATTGACTTGAAACAACCTAGAACGGGGCAAAGTGTTGTCCAGGTTGTTCTGCTCTGTATTTCCCATACCTGCAACAGTTTCTGGCACATAGTAGGTCTTTAGGTATTTGCTAAATGAAAGAATGAAGGGATTATTCTCATTTGTAAGCTATGCCTGGCAGAACAGGTCCTTGATAAGCTTTGCTGAGGAGTTCTAGATGTGCAGTCCCTGAATGTCTGCTCTTTGGGCAGTTATTCAATTTTGCAATGAGTTAAGAACAGTATTGATCTTCAAGATTGGAAAGTGTAGACCTTTGAGAAGAAGTAGAGGAAGATGTCTGAGTTCTGGGAAGCAATGGCTGAGTTGGAGGAGTCTTGGCCACTCATCTTTGCTGGAATGATGCCAGACACACTTATGTGCACATACACACACTCCAAAACCTACCCAACAAGCAAACCAAACAAAAATAAAACAACAACAGCATTAATAATAACAACAAGAAAAACTAAGCCCTAATAGGAAAGGACAAATTGAGAATCTGAGTAGAATAAAAGCATTGTCTAAGTGGGTGCACACAGAGAAGGGCTTTTCAAGTTGGATAATGGAATCTCTTTTTATTTCAGCTCCTCTAAAATAGCACATTAATAAACTGAACCAAATGTGGTGCTACAGCTGGTTTTATTGGTCATTAACATTTACAGATCCACGTGAAGGCATGTTTTCCAATTTTGAGATTAAAAGATTTAGTTAGCCTAATTATTGGCCTCTGAATGGGGACTGTGTGGGAGCCCAGTCAGCAGTACAGAGTCCTCTCTGCCTTTTGTGGTGCCTTCATCTTCACAGAGTAGGTGAATGAGAAACAAATGCGTTTACCGACTGTGGGCTGGACTTGGCTATAAAGTGGGTGGGTGCCAGCAGCTGCCCTGGCTTTCCCTCTATGCCTGTCCTGCTGGCGCACTGCCTGCAGCTTCAGGCTGTTTTTCAGGTGTGAGAAAGTTCCTTGCACATATGAATGAATGGTATCTGTCCCCGAAACCTGGCTTTCTTTTCTGCTTCCGATTGTTTTCTATCCTCAGTTTAGGAGTGACAAGCCATTAATTGTGTTACTTAACATCGTTACAATCCCTACTTGAGTGAGACTTTTGGTGGGAATGGATTCCCTGATTAGAAATCATGCTTGCCAGATCATGGGTCCTGATAATTTAGTTCAAGAAAAATAGCAGGCCTAAGGCAAAAATCAGAGGGAAAAGGTAAATGGGAGATGAGGTGAGGGGTGCAAAAAAGGAAAGACCAGCAGCGTTTTTGAAGGCCCACCCCTTCTGTGTGTGAAGCTGGGTTGGAAGTATGGGGAGGCCAAAGCAGGCCTGCACCCTGGGGTCTGCATTGGCTGGGTACTTGGTGCGGGGTGTGTGCCATGACCTGGTCATGGGACAGTGATTCTCCTATGCGGATTTGCCCAGTGGGGGCAGCCCATGATGAGTTGCATGGATTGTGGTGCTGTGGCTGACTCCATCAGCATCGTGCCTTCCTCCTGCCCACTAAGTGCAGTCTGGGGTGTCTCCTGAGGGCAGCTGGCCCAGAGAGAGATACAACTACTGAGGTAGTTCTTCCTGAAGCCAGAGAGTTCCCAGCTAGTGCACCTCTATTTATTCTATACCTTTGAGGCCCATCCTAGGGAACACTTCTAGACTAAAGGAGGAAGTAGGCTCCCCTGTGATTACCTTATTGTGCTGAGTGAGTCTGACAAATCTGGGTTAGAATTTTCTTTAAATCAGGGCTCAAGGAGCCAGAAATGCTAAGGGGAGGGCTGAGATTTGAGACCTGGTTTGGAAAATAAGAGTTTGGCTGAGTCTTTTATTCTCTTTGGGCTTGGGCTTCCTAATCTGTAGAATGAATACAGTTGACCCACCAAACAGACCTCCTTTCTATACTTTAAACTAACATGAGGTGGCCACAGGTGGTTCTGAGTATAGGAAAGGCCATGGTCATCCCTCTGGCAGTGGTGTGGAAGGTAGATGACAGGGCAGGCAAATATTTAGAGGACTCTTGCACAGTTCTAGGCCATGATTTCAATTACTGCTGCTTCTGATTCTTTCTACCAGAGTCCCCTGGCTCTGCAGCTCTATCCTTTAGACCATGGATCATTTTACTTCTTGTTGGTTTGGGGTTGATCTGTATATTGCCTTCTTCCAATGAGCCCATCAAAGATATGTCAGATTCCTAAATCCCTGTGCCACAGAATGTGACCTTCTTTAGAGATGGGGTTCTTACAGAGATAATTAAGTTCAAATGAAGTTAATAGGGTTATCTAGTGTGACTGGTGTCCTTACAAAAGGGGAGGAGGATCTGGACACAGATACGGATACACATGGAGGAAGAACAACATTTGAAGATGAAGGCAGGATGGGGATGATTATTCAACAAGCCAGGAAATGCCACAGATTGTCAGCAAACTACCAGCTTCTAGGAGGAGATGTGGAACAGATTCTGTCCCAGCTCTCAGAAAGAGTCAATCCTGCTGACAGCTTGATCTCAGACTTGCAGCCTCTGGAACTGTGAAACAATAAGGTTCTGTTGTTTAAGCCCCTCTGTTTTGGTGTTCTGATATGGCAGCCCTAGCAAATGAACATACGGTTTCTCTGCTGTTCTGTTCTCAGATCTTTGACTTGCTTGACCAACAGTGATTACTAATTTTCTGATCTCTAGTTGATTTCTTTTTACTCTTTCCAAAGGGTGTTAGTTCTTGCATTGTGGAACTCAGACTGTGCTTCCTATCTGGCTCTTTCTGAGGTCCAGCCCTACATTTTGCAAGTAGCTCGCCACTTAATCTCTGCCCATGTGATGGGGAGGTGAAGGTGGTTTCCTACAAGTGGGCAGCTAGACCAGCTTCTGTGGTTTTGTGCCCACTCTATGTGCTCCTTTGGTCTCTTAGAATTGGAATCCCCTACCATGTTTTAAGATCTCACTAATATTTAAAGCTGATCTAAAAGGAAAGGATAGTGACTTGAAGCACCTCTGGCTATTCTTAAGATTTGTTGGCATGCTATTGCAGTGTTCTTAGGTCTACTGCAAAAACTGTCCCAAATACATCTACTCCCAAGTCTGGTTCTAAAGTTGGGAGTTGAGTTACAATCACATGAAACATAATTGAAAAATGCGATGACTTTGAACAATGTTAAATTCTCAAATGTCTGAAGTACACACATATTAGACCCTAAGGGACTATAGGATCTATTCAGAACAGTAGTTTCTTATGTTCAAATTCCTTTGTGGTATTCTAATATGTACTTTCCCACGAACCATCTTGTTTTAACACTGGAACTTTTTCCTGATCATTTCTGGCCAATCTTGTTTTGCTAAACAAAGTTAAAGGAGACATACTTAGTTCGTAGGCCAGCAGTCATGGCTTGAACTTGTGCTGGTCCCCCAGGCTATATGCTGGACATACAAACATGGGCTCTGTCCTGAGTGAGCCTTTCTTGTAGGTAAGGAGAGCACACCTTCAGATGCCAAGCGCTTCAGTGCTAGACAGTGCTGAGCTGACTTTGAGTCAGTCAGAGTCTGATTTCATGGAGTTAGGAAAGGTTTCCTGTTAACATGGAACATTAGTTTGTTATTGAAAAAGTCAAGCTATGCTCTCCACTCCCAGTCTCCTCTTCTATCTGCTGGTATTATTGGCTGCTTAATTAAAAATCAGAATCCACATAGATCATACAAAACTGCCCAAGGCAAGAGCTGGCAGGATAGGCTGTCACCTCTGATGCTGTGATGGAAACCTTATTTCTCTGAAATTTAGTTGGATGATGCTAAGACATCATACAATAACATTTTCTTTTTAGTTCAGGCTGTCTCTTCAGATTCCATTTTCTACACTTGACCAAGAAATCCACAATTTTCTGAGATATACATGAAATTTAAATGAGGCCACTGGGAGTTCCTTTTCCATTTTCCCAGTAGAAGAGATGAGAAGCATGCTCCCAGCTTGGAATTCGCACAGATGTGTTTCCAATAAAGTGCAATTAGACCTCGTGTCTCCATTGTTCCCTTCCCATTATTCACGAGTTGGTGTAGATGAAGTGTGAGCTCACAGGCAGGGTAATAAAGCCATCATTTGCTTCTCCTCTCCTCACATGGAAAGGGCCTTCATTTAGTTTTCTTCACAAAAGTGCAGATTTAATTTGAAGTTGGGGAAAAGAGGAAGGAAAAACAACTTTCCAAAACATGAGACAACAGTTCTCCTTAATAGAAACCACATTTTCCTTCTAAATTATGGTTCCGGTGGGTCCCTGTGCACAGGTTGGGAGGTGATGAAGGTGGGCTGTGGGAGGGTTTGAGGAACTGCACTTCATATTTTGGCCCATCTGGGCTCATATCTCTTGGGTTTCTTGAGATTCATGGAACATATTTGGGCCACAGTGAAATGTGAGAAACCCTTCAGAAAAGTGACCTTGGAAATAAATAGCAATGAATATTTATGTGTTTAGGCCAGAGGTCAGAACTTTTTTTTTTGTTCTAAGGGTGATTGGTGAATTAAATGTGGTCTATGGAGACTGTAGGTTCCAATAGTGGGACTAAATTATAGGCCATGGGGAAAGGAATAAAGTAGATGGGTTGAAGAGAAGGGAAGAAAAGAGAGGAAAAAGGGATATGAGTAAAAGAAAGCATCCTCAGGGGATTAAACTAGTATTTGTAACCAGTGGTAACTTCTGGCTCCTCTTGGCGAAAATGTTATCCTTGTTCTAAAACAGGATTTCCATAATTTTCCATATAAAAGGTACCTGGGATTTAAATATGTGCCTGTATTTTCCTACAGTTTTAATCCCATGGGGTAAGAGTGGATGATATAAATTCTTGGATGGTCCAAGTGGATAGAACTTGGGGAATTCTTCTTCCAGGTGGGAATTTCCTTGAGTGGTGGGGCTAGAGGTGATGTGATGGTCACTGGCACTGAGACTCACCAATTTAACCTCTGAGACTGCTCCTCCCTACCCCCATTCCCTTTACTGACTCCCTCTTTCTGTTATGGGGTCATGCAGCCATCCTGATGCTAAAGGGGAAATTGGTCTTTCCAGCAACATCTGATCACCTAAAATCTTGTTTGGAAAGATTTGGACCATGTTGGACAATCAATCAAAGTAAATCAATTAAATTTAGCAGAGATATTTCAAGTGAGACTATTTGAATAGCATGGCTTTCAACACGGATTTTATTCTTTATGTAGTGTGTGGATTTGTTCTTACAATCCAAGATTTGGAGATAGGTTTTATTTTGTTGTTATTCTTATTTGTTTGTTTCAATTTTGGCTTTTGTAACTTCAGGATCACTTCTTTCAACCATCCACCATTCCATCCACCATCCATCCATCCATCCATCCATCCATCCATCCATTAACTGGCAAACATTTATGAAGAGTCTTCTTTGTGCCAGAATCAGAGCTAAGCACTGTGGATACAGAAAAGAATGATGATTCTGCCCTTGGGGAGCTCACAATCCAGTGGGAGAGAGAGAGATGTAAAGATTAATTACAAGAGGGTGATGAATGCTCTAATAAAGTTCAGAGGAGGGTGTTTGGCTGTCTATGGAGCTGTAGGGCAGCAGCCATCTATTTTGCCTCAGCCTTCTAAAGGTTTTTGATCCCCACACCTGAGGGGTACTGGATTTGCTGTAGCTTTACAATAAGTCTTACAGGTTGCAACCACTACTGATTCAAAGACAGCTAAGGGGAAGATGACTGTGGGATGTATCCCCAGGGTTCATGGATTTCTGAATTTATGTATTCTTACTCGTTTTCCTCCCTGGGGCATCAATATACTCTATACTATGGCAGTGCTCCATCCCTGCTCCAGACTGTCTCTATCCTGCTGTTTTACTTCATTCTTAGGGAAGCCTGTCCTTGCCCAGAGAGTTTCACTGCAAACTGGAATAAGGAGGGATTGATCAAATCTCATATCCCTCACTCCACCCAAGACCAATCAAACGTCAGCTGCAGGGCTTAGACCAGGTTGAGAAGATACTCGGCAATTTCTCCAACTCTTTCTTTGTTGTCATTAATCCAGAAACTATGGGCTCTCTAAAGCCAGGAGAAAGGACAGTGATCATGGGAAACACACAAGTCCCCTGGGAAATGCTTTCAGGAAGAAAACAAATGTCATCAAATGCCCATGTGGTTTTTATTGCTACCAGGGATAAGAAGAGGAAAAGGGAAATATGAAGTTGGGAAAACCATTGTTGTTGCTGAGATCTAAATATTTCTAGTATCCATGTCACAGATTGTGTGTCATAGTGGAACAGATGCTCTTATCAACCCCATGGAGAAACATTTTTTATAGTATTTTCTTCTGAGAAGGTGATCTCCAAATGAAGAAGAGGGAACATTCTAGATTCACACATCATTTTGAATACACAGCCTTAGAACACAACCAACAACCTCCCTGTAGAGAGAACATTCCTCTGGTCATTTATGATCCCCTGAAATGTAAAATTGAGTTTATTTGGGTTGTTGATAAGCTGAGCTGCTTGGAAGTCATTTCTGAGAATTACGTGGTTGAATGAAGTTTGTTGCTGAGACTTTCATTGACTCTGAAAATGTGGTTTTTTAATAGTTAAGGCAGAAAAAATTAACAGGGCTAGTTAAAAGAGAAGAATTTGGAATAGGTATTTTTTTAAGTTACTAAATGTAAATTTAAAGGCAAAGCAGGTAGAATGAAAAAAATAAAGCATGATGAGTGCTTTATTAATTGTCCTATTTGGGGTATGAACAGCCTGGCTTTTGGGTAACGAGGGGTCTTCCCATTAACGTGTTGAAGTTTTAAGCCCCTACCATTTGGACATAAGGGCTTTAAAGAGGTAATAGATAAAATGAGGTCATTAGGGTGGATCCTAATCCCATGTGACTGATGTCCTTATAAGAAGAAATTAGGACACCAACACACAAAGAGGGAAGACTATTGATGACACAGAGAAAAGATGGCCATCTGCAAACCACAGAGAGAAGACTTGGAATGCCAATGTTGCTGACCTTTGCTTTTGAACTTCCAGCCTGCAGAATTTCGAGCAAATAAATTTCTGTTACTTAAGTACTCCAGTTTGTGGTGCTTTGTTATGGCACTCTTAGCAAACTAATACCATACCTTTTGCAGAGTACTATAAGTGTCACCACTTGGCTTGGAGATCAAGTTCAACATAGAAAACCATGGATTAAAAATCACTTCCCTTGAGCTATGAGATGGTCACATCCTAGTTATCCCATTGCTAGCAGTTTATGAACAAAGAGAGGGCCTAATCTCAGGGTATAAAGTTGGGGTTTATACTTTCCCTAATTTGGGGGATTATGAGAGGCTTAGCATTCATAGTCATAGTCAAGTATTCCTGGGACATATTCATGTAAATGGGCTCTTCCCTTAGAACCCTAAAACGTAGGGCTCCTAGCTGGAACCTTCTCTTGGAGGAGAGACGTGAAGGGTATTTCTGTTCATGACAAGCAGGTTGGCCTGCTGAAAATGAATTCTAGAATGCATGTCAGAAAATGCAGGCCTTAGTACTAATTCTGTCATAAGCTTCCCAAGTGACTTCAGGCAACTGAATTTACCTGTTAGACTAAGACTTCTTACATGGACCTCATGAATAATTCTCAGACTCAGTTTCATGGAACCCTAGGGGGCAGTATGAAAGAGTTTTAGAAGTTCTATAAACTTCTCATTTGGTTTTCTCTTAGAATATATATTTTAAAACAGTGCAATAAAAATAATATGTATCCAAAAGTATTTTGTTTTACATTTTCACATAGCTAGAAACATCATGTTGAAATGTACTGTTCGGTTCATTTAGAATGAACATCAGAATAAATATTGAGTGTGCATATCTGACGAGGAATATTGATATTCCACACCTGTCTGTCTCGTTTAGTTTCTGACATGACTGCTGGGTGTCTCCACTGGCAAAATGACATAAATGAATTTGTGACCATGGAACATTTGTCCCTACTCTGTTAAGTGCCAGATCAAGCTTATTTGGCGTTTGCTCTTCTGGTGGCATAAGACTTGTTTGTGCACCCACAGCTAACACTTTCACATCTTGAAAACATTCCATTAGAGCGAGAAGGGATGCTTCCATTTTGGCTTTATGATTAGAAATTCAAGAATTGATTAGGTGTTACTAACAATTCAACTCTGAAACAGATATTTCCTACTACTTTTCTTACAAGCTTCTGAATAAATTTAGTTGAGAAGAAACTCTCAAGATGTAAGGCAAGTTATTTTAACACAAAACAAAACAAAAACTATTACCGTTGGCAGCTAGTTAGCCAGATGAATCACTAAAGATTGTGCAAGTAAATTAAAATAAAATAATAAATCAGATGCTAAAGACAACATGATCGTGATTATTTCAACTTTTTTATGTTCATCAAATCAGTTTCCTCAAACTTGTCAGTGATATACTTTATGTTACTCATGCTATATTTGAACTCATAAAATATATATTTGTGTATATATATGTATATATGAAGTTCTGCTTTTACTTGTTTTAAATATTAGTATTCCACACAAGATTTGATTGTTAAGTATAACTTTAATCAAGAAACAAGAAAAATCAGCAAGTCAGATGATCTCCAAGATTCTGTGCTGCCCTAATAATCTGGAATCTTCCAAGGTGGGTTTGAGCAAGGTGCAGGGAGAAATGAGTTAGGAGAGTGAAAGATAGCTGACCTGATCACCAATGTCTGCACTGGGGCAGGAGCTTTCCTCTGTCTTTTTAACAGGGAGCCCTAAGTGTCCAGGAAGACACACATGCACCTTCTGGATCATCACATCTGATCTAGATTTCAACTATCCAAATGAATGGTCCTGGTTATCAAAGAACATTGAAAAGAAAGATTTTTTTAAAAAATAATAGTTTTACAGAGTATAGCATAATTATTTTGAAATTTGCTAGAATTCTATCAAAATGCATTACATTTTCATGAATACCGCCTCTCTGGAATAAGCCTCTCCTGGAGGCAGAGATGTGTAGGAGAATGGAGCCCTGGCCTGCAGCTGGGGGTGGGAGGTATGCTAGGTATGAGGAGTGGTACAGCCCTCTTACAGCTGGCATAGGGGTTGTGCATAGTTGGAAACACGGGCCCTAATTTGTTTCAGCTGCCAACTTTAGAAATCACCCTCATTAGAGCTTATCATATTCCCAAGGCCATCCATGGATGTAGGACAGAATGGCCTTGCCATGACAACTGGTTCTGGAGGTAGACAGATCCAACAGGGCTTGAAGAGCAAAAAGAGAAAGAAGAGTAAGGGGGTTGTCTTATTCTACTTGCCTTATTCCAATGGCTCTTCCCCTTATGAGGTGAAGGAAGGGTTGGGTCTAGAATGCTAGAGAAAGGTGGTGCACAGAGCTTACCTTGTGACTGTATTTATCCACCACAGTGACTGATTTTGGGAATGAGTTTTTACCTGAAGGACTACTGGGGTTGAGGCAGGGCTCTCCCGTTTCTATCCTTAGTTAGCATAGTTAGGATAAGCATTCCCTTGCACATAACAGAGATTCCCGCCCCCCCCAAAATGGCTTAAGCAAAACAGACTTTATTTTCCTTCCTGTGATAGCCAGGAAATAGAAGGCCCAGAGCTGGCATGGAGCTCTGTCCTACAAAGTTAACAGAAGAACTAGCTTCTCCTATTTTCTTCTCCTCTATCTTTAGGGTACTGCCCTTATATGAATAGGCCAGAATGGCTTCCCCATGGGTGTGACATAGATAAGAAGATGGAAGAAGGAGGGGAGGAGGTCTTCACCATTTAAGAATGCAGCCTGGAAGTTGAATACATCACTTCTGCTTACATCTCCTGTCCAGAACTTGCTCATATGGCCATGCCTTGCTGCAAAGGAGACTGGGAATACAACCAGATAAAAATAGTGAGGTCTACTATTTAGAAAAATAATACAAGGAGGGATATAAAGATACAACCCTGACTCTTCAAGAGAGTTTAATGAAGTAAGAATCACTATGCTACTATTCAGAGCTCTGTAAACACTATGCTACTATTCAGAACTCTGTAAATCACTATGCTACTATTCAGATCTCTATCTCAGAGTTATATGGCCAAGAATTGGCAGGTCCAGAGGGGAAGGCCTGTCAACCCCTGGTCTGATGGCTGATACTTTACCACTGCCTTATTAGTATTTATTTTTCTCAGAGATGGGTAATTCCAACTTTCATTGACCTCTGCAACTCCTTGAGGAGATAAAGTTGAGAAGGGCTAGTCTAGATGCTCAAAAAATCCCCATATAGAAAATAGACCAGAAGATTTCAGACCATGTCTGAAAATGGGTGCTTCCCTTATATAAATAGTCCAACATGGCTCCCCCATGTGTGTGACCCATATAAGAGGATGGAAGAAGGCGGGGAGGAGGTCTTCACCATTTAAGAACATAGCCTGGAAGTTGAATCACCTCACATCACTGAGGGCCCCAGCATTGTCTAGACTTCTGGTGGCAGGTGGAAGAAATGGAAAACAGGCCTCTTTAACCTAAACCCTATTCCCCACTTGGTTCTTTAACCAAGGAACTTCACATATATTTTTATTTCTTAGTTTATCTCTGTAATATTTAGGGTAAAAACCACAAGTTTTATACTTCTGTTAGGCTATCAAAAACTGACATACTCATAATTCAGAAATTAGAGATTAAATGACATATTAAATGCTAATACCATAATGAGTAATATGCCTGTGTGATGAATAATGGTCTTAACCCTATTTTTTAAGGAAATAATTTAAATTGAAAATAAGAAAATACTATAGTTGAAAAATATAAAGTATCCATGGACCCAATAGTTCTGAAGAAGCAATTCACATAATTCATGGAATTTTTATATTTTAAAATTTACAAAGCCTTTCTATTCCCTTCTTGGATCATTCTTCATTTGCAGATAAAGGAATAGAAGCACAGAGAGGTAAAGTGACTTGCCCAGAGTGGCACAATAAAGAGTGGTGGAAACAGAATGGACGCTAGGACTTGGGAATCTTCACTGGGTATACCCTTTTCTCTAGATTTGCTTATACTCTAGTTGCTGGATAAAGACCTATTCCTAGGGTACCAAGACCTCAACCATTCCATCTTGTGAGCGTGACTTCTGCTGGAGCAGCAGACAGATCATCTCACCAACCAGGCCTCAGTGCTTGAATCCTCTGCTCTTTCTTCCCATTGAAAGCCTGTCATAAATCAGACACTGTCCTAAGTACTACAGATAACAGTAGTAAACAAGAACTATGAAATCTTTGTGGAACTTTTTTAATAGATTCTGATGGGAGCTACAAAAGAGCAAAAGCATAACTAAACATACCTAGGATTTTTATATCGTGATAACTGCTATGAAGAACATGTAATCAGGGAAACAGGATGGAAAACGGCAGGGTGGGAGCAGAGTCTATTTTAGGTGGATGACTAGGGGAGGTTGGGTGACAGATATATTAGCAGAGACCTGAATAAAGGGGAGGTGTAAGCCATAAAATATTTTGAGAAAGAGCATCCCAAGATGATGTTAGAACAAATAAATAATATGCTCTGCACAGTCATGGACCTGCCAAATGAGTGGGACTGGGCGTACATATAAGGCTTTTGAAAATTGTTTGGTTTTGTTTTATGATGCAAGAGAGAGAAAAGGAAGGTAATTCCAGAAGCAAATTTTTTGAGTAGTTGAGGGTAATGGAGTTATGTGCCTAAGTGGAGAGACTGGCCTTGAATAACAGGGGGAACAGATGATCTCTGGGATAGAAGGTGTGGTAAAGAAGACAAACAGATGTAGAAGGGTCGGTGGATTTGGTGGGAAAGTGAGTTAGCTCTGACAAGGTCAGTGAGGTGGGGAAAGGGGACCAATGGTCTTCTAAGATGGTGAGAAGGTGCATTTACCTGCAAATAGAAGAGAGCTGCTGGGTTGTGTTTCAGGCCCCTGTGAAGTCTGCAGTATCAGCCTCAGGTGAGGCTGGCCAGTCTGCAGGCTGTGCAGTGTTCCCAGCTATGCCTGGCTGCCAAGGAGATGTAAGTAGGAAGCGGAATTTAACCATGTGCTCAGTAGTCTTCATTTGCTCATTCTGACCCATTCTTCATCCTTTGTCACCTGCTGGACGCCCTGGGAAGCTGACTTTTATGGAATGATTCATTGGATTTCTTGACCTGGATTGTGTCTGGCTGATGGCCACACAGGCAGGAGTCTGGAGGGCAGGAGCCAGTGAGGTCCTGTTTGTCCTTTCCCACTGCCTCTCCAGTGGCCCTCCTCCCTCTTGGGAAGCCCCAGCTCCTATAGCGCGGCCTTCTTCTGGAGTTACGGCGCTTCTGGGTCCCTCTTCTTACTTCTTCAGGTTCAGGGGCGGTAACTGCTTCCTGCTTCTGTTAACCTTGGGGTGCTTCCCTCGCTGTCCTGTTTCCCCTTTACCCGTCCACACTTTTAAAATGGTCTCTCTGTTTCTTGGTAAGCCCCTGATTAACACAAACCAGGTTTAGGGTGTGGTCAGGAAGGTGAATGGAAGCAGAAAGGAACACGGCATTTATGGCTCCCCATGGGAGAGAAGACAATGGAAAAAAAATGAAACTGAGTAAGGAAGGAAATGGGGACATGAGGAGAGCAGAGACACTGAAAAATAAGTAGGCGGGAGGTCCCGGTGTGCTCAAGGGCTCTGGGGGTTAGGGTATTTGAGTGAGTAGCTGGAAACTGAGACACTGTCCTCTAAGAGCAGAGTGTTTAAAATCGAAAATGTATGATTGCAGTCATTATTGATAGTCACAATATCCAGGTCAGTGGCTCTCAAAGGTGGCTATGTATTAAAATTGCCAGAGGAGCTGGTAAAAAATACTGGTGTCTGGCTTCCCTTTGAGAGATTCTGACTGCAGTTGGTCTGGTATGGGCCCCTATGTTGTTAAAAAAAACTATCTCAGATAATTCAGATCTGTGGCCGGAGCTGAAGGTCACTCATCTAGGATATGAGCACGGGTGTTTGACTGAGGTGGATGGGGGAAAAGGATTGGTAACAACCAGAGGTCAGGGGAGTGAGAGGCCAGGAGCTTGGAAGGATCACCCGTATGGAGGTCCTGAGAATGATGGCTGGGCTAGTTGGAGGGGGCAGAATCCAATGAGTCAGAAGCTGGAACTGGGAGATTGATAGAGTTTAGGAAAACTTGGGTATGTTAGTGACTCTGAGCCAAATCTCTAGCCCCACTATCTCCTCTCAGCACAGGGTCAAAATCTCAGGGTGGCGGTTGCCTCTTGGAAACTTATTTTTGGTTTTCCCCCCTTGCCCAACCCATCTGCCCCTTTAGTTCCATGATTTGTTTTTAGTATTACCTTTTCTCACCCCTGGTGTTTGGGGAGCTATATTTGACTCAGGGTCTGGCCAATGTCTTTCCCAGGCCTGATTTTCTTGAGTTTTTGACCTTTTCCAACCTTGAACCTCTGTCCTCTAATCTTTCTTTTCCCTGTCCCACTCCCTCAGAGGTCTCTTGGGAGGCTGGTAAATTCCAAGGGCTCATTCATAGGTCATACCTCCTAGTAACAAGCTTTTACATGGAGGGAAGCTTCCCATATTTTAACTCACAAGGTAGAACTGGGAAGCACAAAAAATTCGCTCAGGTCCTCCCCACATCCAGGTCAGTGCGTGTTAACACTGCTCAGTTTGTCAAGAGAACAAGACTTTCATCCTCTTTTATTTCCTACATGCGTGCCATTGTGGGGCCATTTAAATCAAATTCCTCTCTGCAGCTGAGCACAAAACCTGCACATTCTGGTTTTGCTCTTTCTGAAGATAATTTCTGCTGTTTAATGAGATCTGAGAATGAAGTCAGGCATGAGCTGGAGAAAGGTCACAGTGTGTGCTCAAAGGTATATTAACTACTGTTGGAGCTGACATCCGTCTCTTTCCAAGAGGACAAAATTAAGCAGCAAATAGTAAATACGTTCAATAGCACTTTACTGCGAGGAAGACCATTTACAATGAAATAAGAATATGAGAATGGTTGCGAAGAGAAAATAGGAGTGCTTACAAATAGAACACATCTTACCGGTTAGAGAGGGAAAGTGATTCCAGCCAAGGTTAATGGAGAAACAGTTAATGAAGGGTACAGATTCCAAAGCTGCGTGATGCCATATTGTACCTCACAGAGGTAATTAATACTAGAGACTCTGGCTAAATGGACCCATTATACACAGCAGACAACTCGAAATTCCACGCATGGTATGGAGAGGCTCCTCTGGATGCTTTATGACTCACCCTAACACCGACAGGACAAAATGAGAGCCCATATTTTCTCTCCCTTTTCATCATGGAGTCACTGTGGCTCTGTGGGAAGGACACCAGACTGGGAGCAAGGAGAGGGGCTTCCAGCCCAGACTCAGTCACCAGGAGGTGGCGAGTCACCTTGGGCAAGTTACTTCCACCTTCTCCTAGGCTCAATTTCCTCATCTGTGCCATCAAGGGGTTGTATTGGGTAACCTATAAAGGTTTTTCTAGTTTAATTCTGAGATTCTCTGTACTTTATTTCCATATCACCATTACTACTTACCTACTGTGTAAACATGGGTAGAGCTAGGTAAAAGATCGCCTCTCTACAGGCAGGCACAGATGGACATTTACCTACATTTGTCAGTTTTGCTCCCAGGTATACTTAGGAGTTGACTTTTATTGGCTTTTTGAAATGACACAACCTTAAAGGTTTATGTCAAAAAAGGATGGCATCTCTCTATTCTACCAATGCTCATGTTTTTCAATCCTTCTCATATTTCTCTCTCTAGTCCTTCTCACGTCAAGGGAAAGCTAGCATGAGTGAGAATACCTATAGACTTTAAATGCCTGGGATTAAGTGGAACTTGGGTGAAAGAGCTCCTTTAGCCTGCTGCCTGCAGGGTTATCTGTTCCTAAGAAGCACCCTCTTTTGTCTCAGTCTGTTGTTCTAAACGCACCAGGCAGGAGAATAAGGCCAAGGATCTTTTGGTGGCAGGTGAGGGAAGGACCCTGGATCATTTTACATTCTTTACATTGAGCTGTCTTTATGTTTGGCTGTCTGGAATCTCCTCGAGTGGAGGGGCTTAAAAGTAGGGCATTTGAACGCACTGCTTTTTCAGGCCAGCAATCATTGTATTGACAGGCATCGCTTCGGCTGAACAGTTTTCTCTCTGTGTTCAGGCCTGTTTGTAGGTGGCATCCCTAGGGCAGATTCCATTCTTATCCTGGCCTCAGAACTCACTTGTTTTGCTGCTTTTTAAAATTCCCAGGTGCACCTTGTTTATTTCTCTCTCCTTTCCTTCCTCAAACTCCCCTTTCTTGTCCTCACTCTTTCTCTGTCCCTCAAAAAAGAAAACAAAATAAAAAACCCCCTCTGGATGTCTGGTTATAGAAGTTATTTATGTTCCTATAGAAAGTTTGAGAAGTATCTTCCTGTTGTTGTTCTGAAGTGGCTTAAAATGGCCTGCCAAATCCCAGATTTGGGGTTGAGGCCCAAGTAGTGACAGTTTTACAAGCTAAATCTCCAAGTCCCACCTTCCCCTGTGGACAATGGGAAGGAAATCTTGGAGGGTGGGCAGCGTCCGAGCCAAGTTAGCACACAACACTGACAGCTGCAGAATTGCATCTATCGATTGTGGGTAGGGGAGGATGTTCCATCAACCTTTAATTGATCTGGTTCCTAAACAAAACAGGGTCAGCTTTGCTGGTGGGTCTAAACAGTGGTGACCAAGCTCTTGTTGACACCTCTTGTCAAGACCCTCATTTGGACAGGTTTTTGCATTCCATGGATTCTAGAACATGGGTCCTCAACTCAGAGGGTTCTTCTGATTCACCAGGGGGAGTGTTTAAAACCACAAAAGTAGGGCCTCACTGTCACTGACTCTGAGTTGATATGCCTGGAGAGGAAGCTGGGGAATTGCATTTTGAATAAACTCTTTTAAGGCAATTCTAATGAGCCCAAATGAGTACTCAGAAGCTTCTGGAAGATTTCACTAAAAATTAAGTGACCAAGTTGCCACGTTAAGTGGATAAGAAAAATAATCCTGGAATTGTGAAATCATCATCTCATTTTTTTTTTTTTCGTGAGAGGGAATACGGTTGCCTGGACATGAAGAGGAATACATTAGCACTCTCTTTGGGTAATTTTCAAGCGTAGGGACATTGCTCTTTCTCTTTTTTATTGCTTTGTTGCTTGCTTCATTTCAAGAGACAATTGGACTTTCTTGGATGAATCCATAATTTAGATTCAGCTTCTCTTCAGACTCCATTCAGAGGGACACTCCCCCACCATTGCAGCGGGTATGTGGGTGCATCCAGCATTCACTGAAAGAATCAATTGGATTTCATTACATGGTGCTGTATAATGTGGGTGAGTGACTTCCTCCCATTGTTATGTTGGGTGGATGCTCAGACAGTTCTGATTTTTAGTTCCTGGTAATTGCTTCCTTGCGGATTTAGCTTTTGGTGGGGGGGGGGGCATCCCCAACAGATATCTCATCCAATCCTTTGTCATTCTTCAGTCTCCCTCAAAGCCTGACACATTCCTTAATGAATCCCCCACATACTGAGCTGTGGCCAAGGAAAATCGAGAGGCCATTCCATCAAAATATCCGTGATAGAAAAGCCTGTTCTTTTTTGAACTTATGTTTCACTTCTGGCCCACCTGACCTGGAGGGTCTGCACAGGGGCGGGTGGCGGGAGCACACTGGAACCCTGGCTACTGTTCAAACATTCTAATTCCAGTAACTTCAGTCTGTTTACATTCCTGTGCTGCCTCGCCTTTGAAGCTGCTCCTTATTGGTGGATGGTGGGGCCCTATGGCTCCTATACATTTTAAGCCTGCATTCCCCAGAGTTTGCCCTGGCTGTGGAGACCTGCACTTTGTCTTTTAAGCAGATAAAAAGAGAGGTCAGACAGAAGTAATTCCCCTACTCCTCGTATAAACAATTTAACTGCTGCAGCAACATACTTGCTTGGAATTACTCCCTCAGATTCAATTCCCTTTTCCTGTTCCACTTGTAAAAATGGTTAGTGTCCTCTATAAACTGCAGCTCACCAAGGTGCAGGCCTTGCTGTGCAGTTGTAGAATAAATGTTAATCTAATACAGGTTACTAGGTCAAATGCAATCACAGGCTTGTGGGAAAAGCTTAATACTGTTCTGCTTCTTCTAACACAGTAAACCTGGATATTATATGATAGGTTAAACACCAGTGAACCATAGCAGGAATTTTCTTGAAAGTAGGATTTAGTACAAAGGAAGATACATTGAAAGAGTGACCTAGGATTGACTTTGCTCTCTAAGAGAGCATTCTGAGATGCTGAAGAACACTGTGAAAAGGGACTTCTTAAAAATGTGGTGTCCCCAAATTCCCTGGACAGGGGATGAATGCCAGTGGGAGCAACTGGAACACAGCTGAAAGTTTCAGATGTTGTCAACTGTGACTTTAATTCCTCCTCCCCCCTGTAAATTTCAGTGCAGACACACACACACACACACACACACACACACACACTCTCTCTCTCTCTCTCTCTTTCTCTCCTTGTGAAAGTTAATGTGGCATTGGATGGTCTGTTAGAATTTGGATCCCAACTTGAATGTGAAGTAAACAGAGCATGCAGCATGTGGAACAGATGGGGGCTGACTGCGTTAGGAAGGCTGTCGGTCTTCTCAGTGGTGGACTCCTCACTATTTTCTGTGGGTGTTAGTGGAGTTAAGTGTTCCCAGCATGTATTCCTGATCAAATGCCAAGGCTGAGATGTACATATGCTAGCAGATGTATGATAAATTCTTAAGTAAATGAGTGTCAGATTTTAGGGGAGCTGTAAAGTCTGATTTGTGGGACCCCTTGGGTTCTGTCCTGCATGGAGACAGAAGACCTGAGTAGGATTAACTTTTCAAAGTCTGGTGGGGTCTTCTGTGTGGGTGCTGTGAACTCTCATAGTAACACAGCACTGGTGGTGTGCTGTTCTCCTTGCTTTCTCCTGAGACCAAGTTCAAAAAGCAGTCATGGTAAGGGAAGGAGCCTTGAGACAGGAGCTAGAACCCAGTCCTCCTCCTGGAAGAAGTTAGGAACATGCTTTAGGTCTTCTTTTGGCTCTTCTTCTTTTTCTTTTTCTTTTCTTTCTTTCTTTCTTTCTTTTTTTATTTTTTGAGAAGAGTCTCACTCAGTCACTCTGGGGGAGAGTGCTATGGTGTCATAGCTCACAGCAACCTCAAACTCTTGGGCTCAAGTGATCCTCTTGCCTCAGCCTCCTGAGTAGCTGGGACTACAGGCACCCACCGCAATGCCTGGCTATTTTTAGAGATGGGATCTTGCTCTTGCTCAGGCTCATCTCAAACCCATGAGCTCAGGCAATCCCCCACCTTGGCCTCCCAGAGTGCTGGGATTACAGGTGTGCGCCACTGCACCTGGCCTGCTTTTGGCTCTTAACATAGTTCTTAATAGGCTCCAGGCATTTTTTGACTTGTGAAAAATAGATCTGTGCATTTATAGGTGTGTCGTAGCTCTTGAGTGATTTTAAGCTAGATTACCTCCATGCTTAATGAGTTAGAATATGTAGATAGATATTTGATTAAAGACTTCTCTCTGTTTGCATTAGTAATTACATGATGAAATTGATCAGATGTTGCATTCTGTGATTGTTATGAAACTATAGTGACCCTTAGGAAGACTAGAGTCTTAAAAGAATAAGTACAGGATGAATGAAGTTTTTGGTGAACTGTGTGTTTTGAATTCTGTAAAAGAAATTCAGATTGTTAAGAAATAAACCCAGCAAACTGGATTTCATTCCTACAATCAGTTGTCAGCAGAGAGCAAAGAGACCTTATATGGTTAACTTTGTGCCATGGCTCCTCATGGTTATGATCTGTGGGCCAAGCCATCCTAATCACCTCCCCTGTGGCATTCTGCCTTCCATGCTTTGAGCAGGTGGCTAGCCACTCAGACTCTGGGAAGCTGTCTGGAGGCAGGCAGTGGAAATGGACTCTCATTCAGACATTTCCCCTCCAGCCAGTATCAGAACTAGTTTTCTCAACAGAAATGTGGATCCTGAGGGCTCCCATTGACTGGGAAATGTCAAACACATAATACACAGATGACTTAATACAAGTATGCTGCAGGCCACTTTCTTCTCTCTATGCGGACTGAATGGTCAGGTTTCTCTGTCTCTTTAGGGCTCCATTTTCTCCACCTTTTAGTGTGTGTGAAAAAACATAATAAGGAGACATTCTCTATATTTCTGTGTGTATTTATTCAGCATAGCATAGAACATTGGCGAGGGCTGTGCTATTGCATGTTTTCTTCATGAGTCTGGCCTACAAGCATTATATTGGAGACATACCCAAATGTTAATGGAGTCCAACCTGGCAAGCTTCAAGGCAACGCTTTGCTCCCAGGGGTCATGCTCAAGAATGGAATATCTTTCTTGCAAGCCATAGACAAAGCCAGGATGAAGACCTGGCCCCAGGTATATGTCCGTTCTTCAAGTGAACATGGCATCATGAGTCAAGTGCAGCTTCTTGACTTCCTAGCTATGTGACCTGAGACTACCAAAGTGCTTTGTGCCTCAGTTTCTTCAGCTGAAAAACAGGTATGATTTTACCTAGCTATCCATTCTGATTTTCCCCTTTACACTTTTGTGACAGCCTGGAAACAGCTGCATGGGCACACTGGCCTGTTTGTGGCAGCAGGTCAGCATCTTTCCCCAGCTCCTGACTCACTCCATTTTTATCTGCCTGGAGACCCTTGACTTTGTCTCTTGTTTGGAGCATCCCCCTCCTCGCCCTTTGGACTTGGTGCTTTTTTTTTTTCCGCTGATACATAGGTCCCAGCCCTGTACAAGATCTCCATCAGCTGATTGGCTTGGGTAGGGGACTCAGACATTACCCCACAGTGTTGTTGGGTGCCCTGGGGGGACTTTGTGTATGGAATGCCAACAATTGGCAAATATTGGTTCTCATTCTCTTTCCCTTCTCAAGAAACACTGTCAGTGTCTGGCTGTGATAATCAATCTTTTAAAATCTCCTTGCCAGTGTAAAATGGGAAAAATGACACTACATTGGGTTAAGGAGAGGGCCACTGAGATGACATAATTAGAAAGTCTAAGTGGTGTATCATCACACACAGGGTCCACTCAGCCAATGCCAGGAATGGGAACGTACTAAATAAAATAGGCTTCTTCTCCATAGCAGGAGACAATTGTAGGAAGATGACCCAGTCTTCCAATGGAGAAAAGTCTTTGAGATATTTCCATTAATACTTAATCATGACCAGAGAACTGGTATAGAATTTATTTGCCAACAGGTCAAAAAAGTTCCAGGATTGGAATAAAATACCAGGAATTTGGTTAACTGTAAAGTGACGTTGATATTCATGGACTCATCATACACCAACTCCATGGGCTACTGGGTACAAGGAATACAAATTATTTAGCACCGTCAAATAGGAAGAGGGAAAATCAGATGTTCCTTTACTGAAACTACTTCCCTGAGTGTCAGAATCAAAACAGGATTCACAATCAGGGAGTCCAAATATTCTCTTCAAACCTTGAAATTATTGCAGATCAGGTTCAAATGTCCATTCTTACCTTTCTGCCTCTTTTTAGATCCTCTGGAGAGGTGATTTCCCCCCAGACAATTACAGCCAATCCATAAATGAATAGCTACTGCATGTAAAAGCACTTCAGCCAAGCAAGATGGGCTCCAATTTCATCACAACATTGTGAAACTGATCAGTTTCTTTGTATAAAATCTTAAAAGGGCTCCATGGACTCTTTACGCCAAAAAAGAGCTTTTGAAAGCATTTCAGGAAATTGCTATCATGGAAGTGATTTCCACGTGTGTCTCTCAATATTACAGTCTCTCCCTTTAGGTGCTGATCTTTCCTAGGCTGTAATAAGAAATGAAAGAACAGCTTATTTTTCTTTTAAAAGGAAGCACAATTAAAAGCAAAAGTCCCCAAGAATCCTGGGGAAGGTGATGTGCAGACCATTAGTTTTCTTTCCTTGGCCTTCAGGCCTGATCTGTATTCTCAATTTGCTGTGATTATTCTGTTCCATCTAGGTCAGGACGAATTATGTGTGTGTAACTGAAGCAGAGTGTGGATTTTAAGCAGAGCATGTGATCCTAAGAATGCAGAAAGATGGTATAAATTTGCATCTTCTTAAGAGAAACCTTCACTAAAAACTCTGAAAACATTTTAATTCAATAAAATAAAAATGGAGGGGGGTGGAAATGCCACCCAAAGACTTCACACATCCTTTTCTTTAAATCTGAGAAAAGAATTACAAAATCATCTGTCCAGTTGTCAAATAAATGTCTTTGAGGCAGATCTTTTGAATTGTAGTGCATGCTAAAACTGAAGGTTAATATTGTGCTCTGGAGAGCAGGGTAACACCTTCCATTCTTGTGGAATGAGTCATGGCCTTCTTCCTGAAGACCTTTTGGGAGTAGGGTTTGAAGTTACCTGTGGGGCAAAGAGACCAGTGTTCTAGGGTAACCCACGTGATTAATGAGGACACAAAGTACATATTCTCCAGGGCATCCAAGCCCCTCCAATGCTATGCCACGAAACAGAATATTGGGATCCTTCCAGCAGGGTCACCATTTATTTACTGGAAATCCACATGTGGCTCATTTTGTGGTATTTCTTAAGCTTCTGTTTTTGAATTTATGCATGCTTTAGACTGGATCTTTTTCCTTCTTCTCTCAATTTGCCACTGGGCCTTGCAACCCACAGTGGAGTCAGACTTCTGGGTATGGGTTTCCTGTTGATTCATGCTAAGCTTTTGTTCCCAACTCAGCGTTCATGTGTCAAAGCCACAGGGTATCATGTAGGAATAGGCAAACTGTCCTTAGCACTCTTCTGGCAAGTTATCTGAGAAAGACAGCAGATTATTTAAAGATGGCATTTACTCCTGAAGTTGGTTCAAAAGATTCAAGTTATGCAGTTGAACTTCACAAATGTTTTTTGAGTGTCCATTGTATGTCAGTCTCTAAGATAAGTGTTGTAGGGTGTAGAAGGATGAAGAAGATATGGTTTTGTCCCTCAAGGACTTCACAATCAGGTGAAAAAGATAGGAAGGTATAGAATGAACTCAATGCCTGAAATACTCACCAATCTGTCATATGGACAGCAGAACCCTGTTGAAGGAGTGCGGGTGTGAGTGGGGAATAGGAATTGGACTTTGAAGCATAAGAATAGTCTTAGCAGGAAGAGGAAACAGGGTATGAGGGCATTTGGGAGAGAAGGAATAACAGAAAAGCATGGAGGAGGAAACCGGCATTGTGTGTATGTGTGTGTGTTGGGGTGGGTGGAAATGTAAAATAGCATAAGCCTTGGGTCTTAGATGCTGCTGGGGAGACAAAGAAAAAAGAGGTTCAAGGGCTTCCCCATCTAAAAGATACAGCATGGAAGACAGGCATGTGCATAAATAACTTTACCATGAAACAGACAGCAAAAGATGCTGTAAGAGAGTCCTACTGTATACTCTGAAAGCATCTCAGAGAAATATTTAGAACTTGGCATGATTCGAGCCAGGGAATAAGACAGTCAGAAAAGTCAGAGATGATGGCTGCCTTTCAATGACTGTACCTTTGAATGATGGACTCATAGCTACAACACATTTTGCTGCTCATTCAGATACAATTTTGTGATTTTTTTTCTCTAATTTAAGACAACCTCATATTGGGATTTTGTTCATATTCTGGTACATTGATTTATCTGATGTGCTTGTAAGTACATATAAAAACTAAATTTTGACTAAAATGGAAACCAATACACTCTTGTGCTGGCCTCAAACCCTATCCTCAAATAGGCACCTTCTAAAATAAGTACTATGCAACATGTGTGAAGGGTACTTGCAAGAAAGTAAAAGGGGTGGAATGGAAATTGTGAATTTAAGATCTAGAGGAATTATTATCTCTCTGAAGTCCTATTATCTGGCAAGGTCTTATAATTTTTCTTTTTTTCTTACAGTTGCTATTGGAGTGACTAAAGAGAAAGAGGTTAGTGGGCTTGAGATATGAAAAGGAATGATCAGTGTATCAGGTTGGGATATGTCACAGCTGTAAAGGACAGAGGGGCTGGAAAATGTATACAGTAAACATATTGGCTTGAAGGAAATGGGAGGGTTGAGTTAGAGACAGATGGCTGAGGGCTATCATTTACTGATTACTTACTAGGTTGGCAGCATAGCTCTAAGCACATTACATACAGCTACTAACTCATTTAAAGTTCATACCAATCTTATGAAGTAGGTCTTATTATTATATTCATTTTATAGATGACTACACCGAGACACACTAAGCCTGAATAACTTACCAGTATACACAGTTTATACGTGGGCAGTACCTAGAAGCTGTGTGTTATTCTCTTTGCTAAAATAAGTCTCCATAAGAGAAGGCGAAAGAAGAGAGATATTTGACTTTAGGGTATTTCTTTTATAAAATAATATTTTGTTTTGATTTGAAGAAAAGGAATTTGTAAAACCTTATGACATTCTCTAAGGAAAAAAGACTAGACCATAAAATCATATAATTTCAGGATTTTGAAGTACAATGATCTGTTTCTGACTTGTACTAGTTTCTCATTGAGGAAAAGAAGGCTGGAGGCCCATCAAAACTGTTAGGCCTTTGCTGGGAGTTAGTGATGTATACAGCACTGTGCCCTGTGCCTAGACAGGCAAAGTGACTTTTTCACCAGGTGGCTGACATAACCACATTGTGGGGGAAGGATCATGAAACTCCCATGCCAATGGGAACCTTGTAGGATGAAGAAAAAGGCCAGCTGGACTTTCTTAAGAAGGTGAGTAGACCTTACTATGGTCTGCCTCAGGGGTGAGGCAGGTTTGTCCAGTGGTGAGGGATCAGTCAGATAATCTTGAGCTGGCTACAAGTTCAAACTCCACAATGACTTTGCAAATTGTGTGACCTTGGGCAAGATTCTTTACTTCCACGAGTCTCAATTTTCCCATGTGTAAAATGAGTGAAATCATAATCCCTGAATGGTAGGATTTGAGGGAGGATTAAATGAGCCAATGGAGATAAAGGGCTTAGCCTAGCTCATAACAAGAATTCAGCATATCTTAGCTAATTATAACAAATAAAATAAATTAATTATAAAACCTGTATTGTGCAAGATTTTGGTTTTGAAAATGTAAATTATGGTAAGATACATAATGTTTTAAGAGTTACTAAGATGTTATTGCAAAGAGCAAACCTTTTATTCCAAATTGTCTTTCCAAACTCAGCCCTCCTCTAAGTAGGGCTAAAACAGAATGTGATAATTGGTAAAAAGTGATCATGTCTAGAAAAACTTTTATGGAGATTACTATGTTGTTCAAAATCAATCATGTGGAAATGCCTGTGGAAAAAGTCCTTTCCAGAATTTAGAGTTAAGGAATAATTTTTCCCCTTCTGAGGCTTTCTTAAATTGAACAAGGAAGCCATTTCACTTATAGCTTTTTGCTTTGAGTCTTATCTTATCACTAAGTTTTGTGTTAAGATCTAGAAATTTGTTTTAGCAAGATCCATTTTTATTTTTCTGTTTACCTTTTTACTCATTTTGATGATTTTTAGTTTTATTATATCTTATTATAATTTATCATAGTTTTATTATATTTTATATAATAAAATCATATAAATCATGATATTTTCATGATTTAAGCTTTCTTAAATCATGTTTTCATATTTTTCATATTTTAAGCTTTCTCAAAAACTCTTTTTTTTTTTTTTTTTTTTGTGGTTTTGGCCAGGGCTGGGTTTGAACCCACCCACCCCCAGTATATGGGGCTGGTGCCCTACTCCTTTGAGCCACAGGCACCGCCCTCTGAAAAACTTTTTGTAAGTCAGAGGAGAGAAATATAAGTGACTATGAAATTATGTCATATCCATGGTTTTTCTTACAAATACACCTTATACCCAGTTCTATACACCTGACTTGAAGTAGCTTTTACTTTACCAAAAACCCAATGAAAATATCAAAGTTGATTTTTATGTAAAAATCATTTTATATTCTAAAAGAATGGAGTATGGAAGTATCACCCTCACAGGACATTTAGATGCAATGGGGAAAGAAGACTTTAGGAAATATTAGTCACTTTGATGGGCTAACTAGGTAGAAAGACTTAAGGTCTGACAGTTGAGTTCATAAACTTGCCTCTATGTGCTTAAGTTGACAGCACTGTACAAACAACTTGGTAAGGTTTCATAACCTTGATATATCAGTGTCTCACAGATGTGTTCATGTTGACATATATGGTGGTCTTTTCCTATGTGCATTCATTATTATTGTGTGTTTTTATGTGCTGTTGTGAGAATATTGGAGCTTGAATTAGAGCAATGAACCAACATTAAATTTCTTGTTAAACTTAGCAAGATTGTAAAATCAGGGACATGTTAGTCTAAGTATATGGGGATAAAATCATGAAGAAAATGGCAGGGTACAAGTTGATTCAATGTTTTTCTGAGGGGAGAGAAAGCCTTCCTGATGAAGAGAGGTCAGGATAGCCCATCATAAGTAAAACTAAGGGAAAAATTGCAAAAAGTCTTCAATTGTGCATCTAAATTGTCAGTTGTTGGTGAAAAGCATAGCAGACCAAGTAAACATTGGTAATGAAACAGTTAGAAAAATCTTAACCAAAAATCTTGGCATGAAGAAGGTGTGTGCAAAAATGGTCTTGAAGGAGCTCATGGATGAACAAAAACAGGAGAGTCCAAGTTTGCCAAGGCCTTTTGGAGAGGCAAGACAATGTTTTGGGCCATGTTATCACTGCTTATGAAACATAGGTGTACCTATAGGATCCTGAAGCAAAATATTAAAGTACACAATGGAAGGTGGCCAATTCTTCATGAGCAAAAATTTCCATCAGTTCAAACTAAGGGTTGAAATCATGTTGCTAATCTTTTCAGATATTTGAGGGTTTGTTCATTATGAATTTGTACCAACTATATAAACAGTTAACCAAGTTTTTATGATTTGGAAGTGCTGCAAAGGCCACCTAAAATATTGAACGAAAATGACTTGAACTGTTTGCCAGTAACTCATGGCTCTTGCATCATGACAATGCACCAGTTCACAGGGCACTGTCTGCCAGGGAATTTTTTCTAGTAAATGAATAACTGTATTAGAACACCCTCCCTCTTCACCTGATCTGGCCCCCAATGACTTTTTTCTGTGCCTGAAGAAAATATTAAAAGGAAGACATTTTGATAATATTCAGGACATCAAGGGTAATATTCTGATATCTCTGATGGCCATTCCAGAAAAACAGTTTGCTTTGAAGGTTGGACTAGGCACTGGTTCAGGTGCGTAACTTCCCAAGGGGATACTTCGAAGGCGAGTGCAGTGATATTCAGCGATGAGGTATGCAGTACTTTTTCTCGGTACATTTGGGAACTGAATTGTCAGATTCCCTTTCATGAGTTGCTAGTGAGCCCAAACAGTTGGTAATCACAAACCAAACTAACCAAACCAATCCAGCAAGTACCCGTATAGAATATTTTACAAGCTGGCTGATTATTTCTCACATCACCCCTGCACAGTAAGAGGCATTATTTTCAGCTCCATTTTATATGAGAAAACAGACTTGGTAGGAGCCAAGCCCCAGGTCTCAGAAGAAGTCTCCGACCTGGGTTGAATATATAATTCTTTCCTGACAAAAAGGCAGTGTTTTCCTAGAGACCTCATTTGAAGATGGCTCACTACGTTTTCTTCCAGAGAACGAGCTTCCTTTAAGTAGCTTTTCCTGACTAAAAACTAATGTCTCTGAGCTTTCCCTCTTAATAGCTCCTACATTTTCAGGATTTAAATTTCTAAGCTCTCATTTGAAATTCAGTCTTATTTTCCAAACAGGCTAGCAGGAGTTTCAATGGGCAATGTAAGTTTGAATGCTATTGCCTCCCTAGAAAACTGAACACTTTTTGTTTTGTTTGCTCCAGGCACACCCCTCACAAAAACCACATTCTTTTTTTTTTTTTTTTAGCTTATGCAAGAACAAAGTCCTATGAGGAGTCATGAAAACACCTGAACCATTCTTTTCCTATTTCCAGAAATAGTTTATGGGGCCACTGAAAGATGTTGATGTTATCTTTTTAATATTCGGAGGAATAATCCTATTAAACAAAAAACAAGGGAAACTGTTATGCCCACAGGAGGAATTACCCAGAGCCGACTGGCTGGGGTCGAGTTACTTCACAAAACCCTCGCTCTGTGCTGCTTCTATCGCTCCATCAAGGGCTTGGTGACTGAGCAATAATTTGTGGATTCTGCTCATCTCTCTTTGCGAACTTTGTTCTGTGGAATTAGATACAACTTTGACAAATTAGAAAAGGCTCCCTCGTGCCCCGCTGTCCCCAGAACAGCACAGTCCACTGATTGTGTGCTGGCCTTCTGAAGTCCGGCTGTGTCAGGCCGTCAGCGGCAGCCTGTCCACCAGAGTCCGCTTTTTAATAAGCAAATCTGTCAGCGCCAGCTTCTTCGGATCTTCCGACCTCTCCTTAATCCTCAGGACGCGCTGACTTTCTTCTCTATTTCGCTTATGCCAAAGGGCCCCGAGCTGGGAAAGAATTATCTTCTTTGTTTATAGAGCATGAGCAACAAAATTAACCTTTGGAATTAACTGTAAATGAGTGAGGGGTGTGTTTTATCTTTCCCTAGGACAAAGGGTCGGGATTAACACTTGCATGAGGGAGTAGGCGTGCACACGTGTGTGCACGGTGTGCGTGCGTGTGTACACACAGGTACAGCCCCTCCTCGGAACCCAGCGTGTGTTTCTGCTCTTGTTCTTCTTTTTTTCTTATTCACACGTGGTTTTATTTCTGAGATAGATGGAGCTAAGGAAGAATATTCCGGTTTCCCCCTACTCTTCAACTGCATTTCAACTATTAGAGAAAGGAGAGAGGGCTATCAAACATGAACGTATTAGGAATGATGCTTGCTAAACCTGAAGATAAAAACTTGTCTTTGGCTAAAGACCTAAGCTCATCCTTCCCCAGTGGAATTCTTTGGTCCAGCAGAAGTACACAGTGTCTCGATTTAGAGCAAGGGCCATAAATAATACCATAAAGAACCACATTTAGGGGAAAGTGCCTTTCTGTTGGTTTACGTCGCAACACATTCATGTTTGAAGGTGTCAGAGGGAAGCGTTGTGGGTCTTGCAGGTAAATAACCCTCTCCTGTGTTCTGTTGTTGTTTTTGTAAATATGAACTGTTTTATAAGACAAATAACCAAGAGATTTTGTTCATACAGTATTTATTTCTAACTGGTTATGTTCCAACTGCAGTTTGACTCAATTAGATGTGCTTAAAGGCTTTCTTTTTAAAGTGAAGTTGGCATAAACAACAAAAACAGCACATTTGTTCATAGACAAAATTCATGCTGGAGAGAGAATAGAAGCCAGCTGTCTCAGGATAGATGTTATTCTTGGTCTCTGAAAACTCCTGAAGGGTAGGGCATGATGAAATCAAGATTAGATGATTTCTGACCCAAGAAAAATCCAGAAATGGACTTCGGACATCACTATTTGCTGTTGAGAGCATAAGAACCACACATTTTGCTGTGTGTTCTCCATTTTCAGTGTGCTCTCTACCTCCTGAATCCAGTTCTATGTTACCACCACTATGGTCACAAATCCAAGCACCCTACTTAAGTGTTCCTAACCATATTTCTTGAAGTTGCTGAAATGTGCCTGGGACTTGGGACAGTGACATCCTGGATGCAGTCCCTTCTGAAGCCAATGGTTCTATTAGGAGCATATTCTGATTTCAGTTTCTTCATATTTGGTTGGATTCTGTGGAATTTGACCACTTTTATGATTTTGTTACCTTTCATCAAACAGTATCATTTTATGCTGGTTTTAGTTCTTCTCTCTTCCCTCTCTCTTCTCTTCCCACCCTCCCCCCTCCTATCTCTTTCTTTCTCTCGTTAACCAAGCAGAACACAATAAAGCAACATGCCAGTGCAGAGAGATTTTATTTTTCACTCAACAGTGGCAATGACCATAACAATGAAATCGAAAAGGGACTTTGTTGTAGGTGCAAGATCGGGGTTATGCAAAATGCAAAATAAAGAAATAACTAGCTTGGAGCCCATGAGCCCATGACAGAACGATCAGAACTTCAGGGGGAGGAAGAGAGAATATGTATTGGAATCCCCAGTTTCCCCATTATCATCGTCTTGGGCCAGGTTTTGGCTGAGGAAAGTGCTTAGAGGAAGCTGTTTTTTAAGTTCATTTGCTATCTCTGGGAGATAATAAAGATCTTTATTTACAAATAATGCACTTTCTGTGAAGTGTCTTTGTGTGGGCATTGCATACATTAGCAAAATGATAGGTTCTTTGTTTTGCTTTGTTGGAAGAGCAAAAATTACTCTTCAGAAGACCTTGTTTGAAGGCATACCTTTTACTCTCTGGATGTGTGACAGTTCTGGAATGGAGTTAATAATGCACCTTCTAATACTCTTGAAGAATTACTGTAAGAATCACTGAGGACCCAGAGATTAAAGGGCTCCATTTGACTACCTGGCTACCTTGTATCTATCCTTTACAGTGCAGCCATGGGTCACCTCCTAGGGAAGGCTAGGTGGCCCCTTGCCTGCCTTAGTGAGAGCACTTGCTCCCTCATGATACCTGGGTTTATTGGGCTATTCTATCACTTGTCTGGAAGCTCCTTGAAGGTGGGAACAGTAATGCTTGTCCTGTGTCTAAGGAAACTTCAAAATGATAAACAAATTTAACTGTATTATTAAAGAGGTGCTCAAAAAGATACTTAGATTTGCTGATGTCTATATTATCAACTCAGGGCAACATACATTGAAATAAATTTTAAAAAATTTTAAATCAATTTTCACTCACTTGTAAAAGAGTTTCTTAAAAGTCCACAAAATCTAAAGAAACTAAAAATAAAAGGGATGTATTGGAAAACAAATTTTTGGACTGCCATTTTTCTCCCCAAATTTCTCATATGAAATGGTTAAGGAGAGGGTTTAAGAGGAATGTCTGAGCACTGGGGTGTGAGTGAAGGCTTTGTTAAAGCACTAAATTGATCATCACACTCATTGTGCCCAATACTTCTGTGTGACCTGCAAAACAATACATTCTTTTTATCTGTATGAAGTGAAGTCAAAAATCTATAAGGTGACTCCTGTTGGCATAGCCTGGCAGGCCAGACAGCAATGGTAGTTATATTTTGTATTTTCCAGAAGTGAGGACGAATATGTAACCCTGAATTGATTTCTCTCAACACACATGACCACTTTGATAACACTCATCTGAGGAAAGGTGATGTGGTTTCTCTCTCTCATCTGTTCCTGTCTTCCTTCCCCTCGCATCCGGCATCTTATAATAAAATTCCCAACAGATAGGGGTGGTTCAACAGTCACCAGCAGTACATTGATTAATGATGTGTGCCAGACTTTCCATATACAATTAAGCTAAACAAAACTGCATTAAAGCAACGTGAATAATTTGACTTCAAGCCACAAAAACAAGGAAACTGAGGGAAAGCAGAGTCTCTGACCTCACTCACTTCAGCATGTTGTAGGAGACGAAAGTGTAATCAGAGTTATAAATCACACAGCTGCCAGAATATGATGATGCAGAAGGGAAGTCCCTTTGACCTTTGATTTGGAGGCATTTCAAAGGTAGACATTAAAGGGGACACTTGGTTCTTCTAGTAGAAACAAAATTCTTTAACTAGAAAAGACAATGGACAAAAATATCCTTTTGTCCATAAGAACCGAAGGCCAATTTTTTGCTTCTTACTTTTAAAAGTTGTTTTATTGCAGTTTCCTCAATATGATTTAGAAATGGCATACTTGGCATGGTCTCAAAGTGCTTGATGTCAGTATGCTTTTCTTGTTTCTAAAACCAAAATTTAGAGAATAAAGTAAATTCCACCTCCATAAACATGAAGTGAGTTCTTAGTGACATGTTCCTTCCTAATTATGAAAGTGATATTTATTCACTGTGGACAAATTTGAAGAAGGCAAAAAAAGTAGATAAAAAGAAAATGAGACCCGTTTATAAACCTACTATCTTTAGGTTTTCAAGGCAACCACACTTACCACTTTCTTCCTTCCAGGGTGTGTTAGCGTGGGGTTCTGATCACATTGCACATGTACTACGTATGTATTATACTTTGGTACCTGCTTCTTATACTTGACGGTATTTCACAAGCATTTTTTCATTTCCAAAATTAGTCTGCAGAAATAAGGTTTGTAACATTTAGTAGAATCCTGTCATGAGTAAATCATACTTTATGAGAATTATTATTTTTATCATTTGATTGTTTCCAATTGTCATTATTTTTAAAAGCTTGAATGAACAACAAATTGAATACGTCACTCTCTTTGCACATCTCTGATTTCTGCTTTATGTAGAAGTCCAAGAGGAATTCCTTCAATACTGAGCTCCTCAAAGCCTGTTGTTACGTCACTTCTCAAATTCATCCAAAAAGACCAGAAAAGCTGAACCACCCGCACTCTTAGTAGCAGTGGGCAAGCCCTGTGACTTCCCTCGAAAGCCATGCTTTTAAAAGCAGTCTAGTCATAGAGACCTAGGGTGGAGGGGTGGAATCATAAAATGCAAGAATCTAAAAATATTTCCTTGATCTCTCTATGCATAAACAGCAAGAACAGAGGGCAAGGAGGAAAAGAATTGTGGAAATGTAAAAAGCCATCTGATTGCAAAGTGTTTTGGTTTTTTTTTTTTCAGTTAGAACCTATCTGTGAATTATGTGAAACCCTCTGTAAAGTGAATATCAAATTAATCTTCCCTCAGAGTACCAGGAAGGAGTTCAAGTGCAGAAATGTGACCAACCAACTTTAAAATGAAAGAAACCAAAGCAACAGGGATATTTATCCAGACTCAGCCAGCAAATGGGTGTCTTAAGTGATAGTAGACTTTATTAGGAACACCACCCCTGCCCTTTTCTGAGAACTGTTTTCCTACCCAGTCTTCAGGGTTTGTACTCTTGTCAGAACTTACTAGATTAGCTGTGTCAAACAAGATTGGCTAGAGATTTTCCCAGTTTCTGTAAGATAGTCAGTCAATCTCTTATATAATTTGGTATTCCTTTGGTTGTAAAGGATAGAAAACTTGACTCATATTGGCTTAAGCATAAAGGAATTTTGTTGACTCATGTACACAGACTGTTCTAGGAGAGATGTGGGCTACAGGTGTGATACAACTGAGAACTCAACTGATGTCACCAGGATCCAAGCCTTGGCTTCCCTTCCCTCTGAGTTGGCTGAACCCTCCAGCTGGCTTCCCTCACGGTATTAAAAATGGCTACAGCAGTCTCAAGCTCACATTCTCACTCAGATAGACCTGGGGGAGGAGAAAGAGTTCCTGTCTCAGCATTCTAGACCAATCTTCCCCAGATTTACTTTAACTGGGCTCAGAGCACTTCCTAAATTGATCACTGGCCAGGCTAATGAGATCCACTTGTTGACTGAAGCCAGTCTTTAGTTTTCCTTCAAGTTTTCCTCTGGAATTAGGGCTACCCCTCACACGCCGCCTGGCTGAGGAATAGGAAATCTGTGAGGAAGGGGAAAATACATCCCACAGAGAAAATCAGCAAGGACCCACGAACATGTCCACATCTTTTGGACTCTAACTTGGTGGTTGTCATAGGCGTGAATCCTACAAATATGTGGAGTACTGGTACAGAGGGCAGAAGGGATCAGGTGGGACCGAGAAGCAGAGACGGAGGGGGAGAAATGCTGTTGGCTGCTTCTACTCTTTCCCCGAGGTCTTGAACTCATTCCTGCTTTAGTTTTCTGGAAATCCCTCATGTCCTTCTAAGAAGTCTCCTTTTCTGTTTAATTTTTTTGACTTATTACTTGCAATTTGATTTGCACCAATAATGGCTTCTAGAACATTCCCAATCTACCTCAGAGTCCTGGCGACCTTTACTGCCTCCATCGACTCAGACATGAGTCTTCCATTTGATGGCTCTGTTCCCCCATTTAAAGGTGATCAAGTAAGGTCTCTTGGATTAATGTGCCAAGTAGGAACTTGGAACAATAGGAGTTGACCAGGAACCTGATGCAGGCTGGTGAGAGTTTGTCAGGTGCACCTGATGTGGGTATAGGGAACACGTTCGACTCCATTTCCTTAGCAGATGTGTATCAGTTCCCTCCGCAGGAACGTTGCAAAAATCTTCAAAGGAGCCTCTCTTCCCCTCCCCCCTGCACCTTGGATATGATGTTCCGTGAAATGTGTTGCCTTTTTTTTTTCTTTACAAAACCCATAAAAATGTCCTGGTTGACATGCAATGTTGTGACAAGCCCTAGTAGATGGTGTCAATCATATTGCTTTATGTTACATTAAGTGACATATTGTAATGTGATTGATACAACATGGGATGACACATCATAATGTGAAATATCATCTGGAAAATGCAGAGAACAACAGAGGACTTGAAGCCACTATTACCTTTTAATTTTTTTTTAATAAGATGGAGAGAAAGATCTCCTAGGATCAGAATAGTTACCTAGAAAAAGGTTCAGATCTTAGGGTTTCCATATGTTGCTCTTTGCATTTGTAATTAACAGGTGATGCAAAAAACATCTGCATTCTTTGGGGACTGATAAACTCTGAGTTGCAACTAAATGCCTCTAAACCTTTTTTGCAGTTCTTTAGTAACAATATCTTTTCCAATCATTAAAGCTGCTTTCATAACTTTTATGTCAAAAGAATCCCACTCCGGCTCATGATTCCTCTTTAAATTTTCTGGTATTTCTTTCTCTTGTTCTGTAAAGACTGAACAAAGAGATATACCTTTTCAGATTTCACTGTAAGATGAATCAGGGTCTTATAGCATAATATCTTTTTAAATTATTGCTGTATTTCCAGAGTCCTACATAGGTCCTAGCATAGAGTAGCTTAATTACTGTTTTTTGAATGAATTACTGAAGAGTCTTCATCTTTAATTACACTTTATTTGCATGTATTGAGTGCCATTTAATCAGATATGGTAAAACAACATGTAATGTTTCCTAGGACCGCAATAGCAGATCAGTGCAGACTTGGTGACTTAAAGCAGCAGAAATTGATTCTCTCATGGATCTAGAGGGGATAAGTCCCAAATCTAGGTGTTGGTAGGGCTGTACTCCCTCTGAAGCCTTCAGAGGAGAATTCTTCCTTGCTTCTTCCAACTTTTGGTGGCTCTGGGCATCCCTTAGCTTGGGCCTATTTATCCCCAACCTCTGTTTTCATCTTCACGTGGTCTCTCCTCTGTCTCTGTGCCTTCTCCTCTTCTTTGTATGAACACCTGTCACTAATCTAAGGTTTATCCGGATACTCCAGCATGATCTCATCTCAAGATCTTTAATTATATCTGCAAAGATGCTTTTCTCCAAATAAGATTCCATTCACGGTTCCTAGTGGACATAGTTTTGCAGAAGAGCACCAAACCAGTATACCTCAATTAACCAGATTAATAACGAATTGGAGGTCTGATGAAGAATGAATATTTTTGGTTCATGGATTACATAAAATCTTTTTGTTTTAACTTATGTTTAAAATCTTTTCTGTTTACTTTCAAGTCTTTGTAATTATAGTATTATGAAGATAATTATGTGTTTCTTTAATAATAGGTATCTTTATAATATGACAGGGTTTTCAATCTGAATATGAATTTGCACTATAAAGATATAGAGAGTTGAAAAAAGTTGAGGTGAGTCAATTGACTTCAGTACAGACTCCTAAAGTTCTTTAAAAGCAAGCAAATGGACCCCAAGTCCTCTTTGAATGTGCCATGAAGTGTACATGATCTGTCTTTTGCTGAAGTGGAATGTAGAGAAAGATTGTTGTTTGCTGAAGGTTTTGAATAAGTAGGACTTGTTAAGTTTCCTTAAATATGGATTTCATCCCGGTTATCCCCCCCACCCCGATATCCTCCTACAGATATGGGAGTTCAAAATTCAGAAAAATGAGTATTGGGGGTGAACAGAGAAGGTTTTATGAAAGGGAGAGGTGACGGGACAAGGGGACATGCCATCTGAGGGGAAGGTGTGGCCTAATGGTTCTGCCTTGGGGCCGCCAAAAATTCATCTCAAAAGAGCACTTGTTCTGGAAGTAATGTGGAGCTAGATCCTTAAAACCAAGAGCTTAGTCATGCTGGAAATATGCTTCTGGTCCTTCTTTCTAATAACAAGGTGGCATGACCATAGACTTATATTAACTTTATCTCTCTTTGTTCAATATCTTGTGGCTGGATGGCATACTTTAATAAATCAAAGTCGTTTTCAATTTTCATTGGGGCCACAATGATATTCTGAATGGAGTTCAATTATTGGAATGGCATATATTACTTTGCATTATTTTGCATCTCAATCAATACACACATCTTCATAATAAATAGTGATACCCCTTGGATACCTACCCCAGTGGTCTGCTCAGTCACTGAGGCTGTGATGATTCAGGCAGCTCCGAATAACTAATATTCTTATTTTATTTTCCTATTGAATTCTGGCACTCACATCTGCTTGTGGCCCTTTCAGAAGACAAGGGAAATAAAATTAACCAGAACTCTATTGTACTAAAAACACTTCACAAAAAAGTTTAACTTAAATTCATTGTGGAGCTCCATTCCATGTGGAATAAACAAACTCAACTCACTAGAGAAAACTAATAGCCTAAAAAGTGCCTTCAGTCTTTGAAAATGGCCATCCCAGAAGAAATAGAATGTTTTCCTAGTAGATTTACAAAACAGAAACTCTTAACTAGATTAAATCTTACAAGAAATACCATACCCTCAATGGTATTGATGGTCAATGAAACAGTTACCAGGGGAACATCTCTTGAAAATGCAGTAAGAACTGAACATACAGCGCCTTAAGGATTATGATTAGTGTGTTTACTAAATAGAATTCTTATATAATCTTATGTTTGATTATATTCTTTTTTTTTTTTTTGAGACAGAGCCTCAAGCTGTCCCCCCTGGGCAGAGTGCCGTGGCATTACAGCTCACAGCAACCTCCAACTCCTGGGCTCAAGAGAGCCTCCTCCCTCAGCCTCCCAAGTAGCTGGGACCACAGGCGCCCACCACAACGCCCGGCTATTTTTTGGTTGCAGCCGTCATTGTTGTTTGGCGGGTCCGGGCTGGGGATTCCAACCCGCCACCTTAGGTGTATGTGGCTGGCGCCTTAGCCGGTTGAGCTATAGGCGCCGAGCCTGATTATATTCTTATAGTCAGATATAATTAGGGATTTATCTTAAAATTCAGCACACACTGACTGACTGTTGAGCACATGGTAGCATGTCTGAATTTCTAAAATATTTTGGTTCCCAATAAGAATGCAACCTTAGCCATTTTTCCTGTGACTACTTGAAGGTGCAGGGTCTCTTTCATATCTTTCTTCACTAATGAAGAATGACAAGAGCACCAAATCCTTTGTTCCCTAACCATGGGGTCATGTCATCTGGTATCTGTATTTTAACAATACCATGTAAATTATGTCTGCCCCCCAAAAGCAAACATGCTTCCTTTCTATTGTTAACTCTTTGGAATCTAGAGCATTGGCAAATCATCTTAGTGGGGGTGGGGTGGGGGGGGTGGAGATATCAGAGAAAAATAGAATCGTTTTAAAAATCAGAGCCTGCCACTAAATTGTGGGATATTTGCTTATTTGTTTCCCAAGTATGGAGCATTATTCCCAAATGCTGGGAATATTTGTGCCATTTCATTATGCTTTTGAATGCTATGTGTTGTGCACTCAGATGGCTAATTTTAAAATGTTTGCCAAGTTTCCTGTCTGTTCAGTGTGAATAAAGCGTCATCCCAATCATTTTATTTTGCTTTTGTAATTTGAGCTAGATTTCAGCGTTGAATTATTACCTACATGAGAAGATCCTTGGCAAGAGTTATAAAAGGAAAGGCATGCACGGTTGGCGGGATCAGAACAGTGTTCTCAACTTTGAAAACCTTAAAATTTTTTAAGCTCTAGCCAAAGCTCACCTATTTCTCCAGAGTTTATTTCAAGCAGCTTCCAGACTCAAATTTTGAGCATTTTGTAATGTTCTGACTTATTTTTATTTCTTTTCCTATACAGGAATGCTGCTCAGAGTCACAAAATTTTAAGTAACTAAATGAGAGTCCTAAGTATAAATTTAAGGCATGTTGTTTTACTTTGATGTATGGATTTGTATAGGCAATTTGATTACAGAGCAATGAAGAAAGTGAAGAATGATCAAAATACTGTATGAGAGAGGGTGCAGTGCACATTCAGGCCTTATCAGTTCCAGGATCAGTTATCTGTTTGAAGAAAATTACATTGCATCTGTCAATAGACTTAATAACTCAGTGCCTGAGATTTGATAATGGATAATCACACAAATTCAGGAAGCTAGACCATATGCCATTCCAGTTTTCTCTTCTCTTATTCACCTTAATTTTCAAGATGAGTGAAATTATCTAGTCCTGGACTCAAGATGGCACACATGGAAATAGACCCTGCAGGAATCCAGCCGCCTCCGACGTTAGGCCTGTGCAGGTCGGGGCTGCCGGGTTATGTCTGGGACCCTGGCATCTAATTGAAATAGGCAGAGTTTGGAAAATTGTAAACCTGGACAATGCAAGTGATTAATGGATGGAAAATAATAAAGGGCAGATGTGGAACTGCTGAGGAAATTAGCCAGTGGGAAACAGTAAGGCTGCAGAGCCCAAAGATTCGGTACCTAAGGAGTAATTCTGTACATCTGCATGTGAAAGCTGAGGGATAGGGGCTAATGGTAGTGTTAGGGACACCTTTTCCTGGAAGCAAGGGATCTCTCAAGGGCCTTTCTTTCCTGTCCATCCAGGAGGCTATTTCTACTTGCAAGACCACTTCTCTATATTCACATAATATGGTCATTGTATCAGTTAGTAATGATCTGGGCTAAAGCAATCCTGTTGCCTCAGCCTCCCAAGTAGCTGGGACTACAGGCGCCCACCACAACACCTGGCTATTTTTAGAGATGAGGTCTCACTCTGGCTCAGGCTGGTCTCAAACTTATGAGCTTAGGCAATCCACCTCCCTCAGCCTCCCAGAGTGCCGGGATTACAGATGTGAGCGACTGCACCTGGCCCACATCTGGCTTTTGTCCTCATGCTTTTTTGGGGTAGTTACCAGATAGCCACTGCATCATTATGCCCTCTCCTCCTGCGCATGACAGGAAGGGAGGCACCTGCCCCTTCACATCAAGAGAAGCAAACTTGCCCCAGATGCTCCCAATAAATGTTTGCTTTCACCTTGTGACCCAGGACTGCATGGCATAGCCATGTTAAGTTTCTAAAGACTCTGGACAAGTGACTGTCTCACTTGGGGCTAAGCAAATTGCTGCCTGAAATCAATCAGAGCTTTGTGAACAAGGAAGATGGGAAGAATGCACATTAATAAGGCAATGATCGGGGAATCCCATGACCATCCACTTACAATTTATTGTGGAAGGAGAAAGGCAACTGTGCTTCCATCACGGGGAAGGGGTGGTCCAAGTAATGCCAGTCACTGGTCTGTGCTATGTGGACATCACTACAGTCTGTCTTTAGTGCTCTTTTGAAATTTGCATCAAACCAAGTTAAATCACAAGGATATACCATGGAGAGCTGACTCAGCAAGAACAGAAAACTGAACCCATACTTTAACCTGGCTCTTGGCTGGGAATTACCCCTATATTCCTATAAGAGCATAGTCTGAACTGAGTTCTCTTTCTGTCTCATTAACTTTTTGGAGCTCTAGATTCTGTGGACTGAGAGTAATAATCATGTTATGTTTTTAATAGGGGTCACTATGCTGAAACAAGAATATATCACCTTTAGCTTATTAAATAGATAAGAATTTGACACCCAGATGGATCACTTATACTGTATATAATTTTTCACCCAGAAAAGTTCAACAGGGTTTGATCTACACCTACCACATCCCCCAGAGGAAGTTGATAATAGATTTTGTCATTTTATTTTACAAATATAAATCCTGAGATAGGAGTGGGGGCTGGAGCAAGATGGCAGACCCGAAGGAGCATACAGCTGAGCTCTCCTAGAATGACTGGGGAAAAAGAACCCAGCCATACCTGGTATGGGGATCAATAAATCTTAAGAGTGAAGGGCTTTGTTCTGAGTCACACAGCAATAGTTACCACTGTGAATCACTACAAAACTTTCCACTTGGCCACATTGCCTTGGGGTAAATGGTTATCTCTTAGAAAGTTAAATCAAGACATGGAACCAAAATAAGGCCATCTTTCAAGTGTTTCCTGTTGAAGAAATAAATTCTTTGAGTGATCAATTGAGTATGCAAAATGCCACAGCCAGAAGATTTGTAGGAAGTTGGGATTTTATTGGTAGATAAATGATGGTTTGATGATGCCACCATTTTTGTTACTGCATTTTTTTTTTTTTTTTTGAGACAGAGTCTCAAACTGTCACCCTGGGTAGAATGTCCTGGCATCATAGCTCACAGCAACCTCCAACTCTTGTGCTTAAGCAATTCTCTTGTCTCAGTTTTTCTATTTTTAGTACAGACAGGGTCTCACTTTTGCTCAGGCTGGTCTCAAACTTATGAGCTCAAGCAATCAACCTGCCTTAGCCTTCCAGAGTGCTAGGATTACAGTCATGAGCCACCACGCCCAGCCTATTATTGCATCTTTTAAGCACGTAGGAACTTATTCCAATTTAGAACTTGTGCCTCTCATAATCACTACGTATTGGTATTTAAAATTATAATGTGTGGCTGTCCTATTATTTTTCTTTAATTTATTCGCTCTTTCAATGATTATTTATGGGAGTGCCCACTAAGTAGTTGGCATGGTTCTAGGTGGTAAGAATATTACACAGATGAGGTTGCTGTTCTAGGTTTCCATTCTAGAGAAGGGGAGATGTAAATAGCAAATGCAAGTACTAGTACTTTTAATGAACTTGAAAGGCAGCAAGCTGAAAATGCCTTCAGAGTTTTTCCTTCCTCTGTTTTATTGAATTTGCTTCTTGGACTATTTCATCCTTGCCCTATGGTTTGACATCTTGGGCTGGTCCATAATTTTTCTAATCATTTCTGTCACATGAAGAATCTTCTAAATATTAGAAGGGCCTTGCTCTAAGGTGAGAACAAGGTATTTTTGCTGAAGGAACATAAAACCAGAAAAAGGCCTTGTTAGGATTATGTAGTGGGAAAGGGGAGGGAGACGGAGGGGAGAGGAGGTGAGGCAGGTCATGGGCCAGGAGTGTGCGTTTTCTTTCCCATCTGAGAGCAGCATTGGAGGTTTTGAGCAAGGGAGTGACAGGGTCTGATGCATAATTTAAAAGATCACTCTGAGTTTTGTGTGGAGATAGACTCTAAGGAAGACAGAAAGGAAATAGAGAAAATATTGGAAGGAAGCTTTCCCCTGTTCAGGGTGGGAGACAGGGTGCTCATGCAGATTCTTCCAGGTGGACCCTTCTGTCTCCAACCGTCAAACTGACCACAGTGCAGTCACGTGGCCGCCTTTAGTATAATAAGTTCTCACTGACTTTCACTTGGATAGCTTTGGAAGTAAAAGAAAATGCTGTTTATGTGACTTAAAGAAAAATGTGTCTTTTGGCTTATCTTATTCTCTGACATCTCAAATCCCCATTCTAAG
>NW_003852463.1:8021951-8028967 GCF_000181295.1 Otolemur garnettii
CTCAAACTCTTGGGCTTAAGCGATTCTCTTGCCTCAGCCTCCCAAGTAGCTGGGACTACAGGCACCCACCACAATGCCTGGCTATTTTTTTGTTGCAGTTATTGTTGTTTAGCAGGCCCAGGCTGGGTTCAAACCGGCCAGCCCTGGCGTATATGGCTGGCATGCTAAGTGCTGAGTTGAGTGCGGAGCCAGTTTTCTGACTTTTTAAAAAGATGTGTTCTCCTCCCTTCTTCCTCCTCTTCCCTTTCTTCTCACCCTCTCTCCTTCCTTCCTCCCTCCTTACCTTCTCTCTCTCTCTTTCTTTCTCTTTCTGTTATAAAGAAATAAGTAAGCAAGAAAGTAGGGGGCTTGATTTAATTTGTTAATATTTGGGGAAAATATCCAAGGGGGGCCATCAGTACAAATGTTTGTTGCTAATTATTCTGAGGAGGGAAATTAGAAAATGCAGTGATTTTTTTTTTTTGCAGTTTTTGGCCTGGGCTGGGTTTGAACCTGCCACCTCTGGCATATGGGGCTGGTGCCCTACTCCTTTGAGCCACAGGCACCACCCAATTCAGTAATATCTTTAGGAATAAAAAAGAAAAACACAATCCCTGACCAAGCCATAAACCACCCCAAGTACTACTGTGAAACTCCTAACAGTGTGTATAGTTTCAAAGCAGGATTTGTGTAGCAAAAGGCATGATTAAAGTAAGAATAATATGAGCTTTGTTTAGCCCTATTTGCCAGGGGTGTGTAACTTTAGTCTCCCCTCCTCTTGACACTCTGCAAGGAGGTTCTGGAAGGGAAGAAATGCCCCTGGGGTAGGCCTTTTCAAGAGTGGGGGATGGGGTGGGAGGCTGGAGGTTGCCTTGTTAACTAGGGACCTTTATACTCCTGTGATGAAAGACTGGGGTAGGATCTCAAGGCACCACATTTTTATACCCCCCCCCCCCGGGCTTCTCTGCAGAAGGGTTATAGTGTAGTTTCTCTGAGACTTCAAACTGCTTCTTCTTGACAGTTCAAGTTCAGGCCAGATCTCTCCTTAACTTTCCCTTTTCTCCTCAGCTCTCACTGCCCTCCCTCACTGCAGCCTTCCAGTCTTCCTATTCTCTGCTCTGGAGGAAGCTTGACGGGCTCTGCTCACCTCTCCCTGCTTCCTCTCCTTTCATCCCATGCCATCCTCTTTTCTCCCTTTGTTCTCTTTCTCTGTCACACTAAACCCTGTGGCCCCTTCCCCTTCTCCATCCCCCCAACCCCCACCCCTCACCCCCAGCCAGGCCTTGTTAGTTGAAGATAATCAGAATGTTTGTTTCCTGTACCCTTCACACTCCCTTTAGGGGATGTGGATGTGGAAGTTACTCTAAGGCACAGATGGATCCAAGTCAGTGAAGGCTTTTATTGATCCGTGAACGTCCAAGGTCCAAGGGACAGATCGGATGTGTCCTGCTGGAATGGAAAGAGCTGTGGGTTGGAACTGAACTCATGTGTGTGTGGGTGGGGGGGTCTGTCACAGTCTTGGTGGCATCAGAGTGCCCATCTGCAGAGAAGTAGAGGTCAGACCAAACAAGATTTAAGGTCCTTGAACTTCATGCAATCACCTGGTTTCAACTGTGAGGATGTTCCTCGTTATCGATTCTGCCCAGAAAAGCAAGGCTCCTTACAGATGATAATTCTCTACTTGCCTGTGAGTGTCTGGGCAAAATATGGGGCCCAGAAGGGGGCTAATGAGACTGGAAGGACCCTCAAAAGTCTGTGTGTTAGTGTCCCAGGGCATCTCGGGAAGGGATGCCTCAGGTTTCACATGTGGCTGGGAGGAAGGACTTCAAGATGGGTTCAGTTTGCTCCTGGCCCGGTAAGACCGCCGTCCCTCCAGAGAACTCTGCTCCTTGGGCTGCGGGGCCACCCCAGCATCTGTCTCTGGCCTCCCTGCAATGGCATCAGGTCCCTCTGTGAAGGCAGCTGCCTCTCCTGCTCTATAGCTCCCGGACTGTTGCAGACCTAGGGAGGTGCTGAGTTGGCCCCACTTTCCTTGCTGCTGAGCTGCCTGCCTTCAGGCCAGACCCCAAGCAACTCCAGGAAACTCATTCAGAAGTGTGGAGAACCTGTAAGACTTTTGAGCTCTTTTTGTTCCGAAGGCTTTCCTTCTTGGCAGATGGTCAAATTACTCCCCGTCTGGAGGCCCTAGGACCACCATCCCCACCGGCCTTCTCTGCAGCTTGCAGGCCGCAGGCTGTGCTGGCCACAGGCCCCCCTCACTCTGCCAGTAGATAGTGTCATTTCTCCAGAGACGGTTCTATTTTTTTCCAAGGCAAATGAAACTTCATGGACCATTTCTTCCTGCCTTCCCAGAAGCAGAGGCACAAGGGAGGGAGTGGGGAAATATACGCAGAAAGTCACTTCTCAGTGCGCCCGCAGAGGAAAGTGCTGACCCAGCGGAGGGGCCCTGGGACTGGGGCGCTCTGCAGAGCTACAGGCTGCAGGGGCACATCAATCACGCTAAGCGCTGCAGGTAGGGCAGAGGGGCTTCCAGAGATCAAGTGCTTGGGATGAGAAACCTGGCAGCCCCTCCCTCCTCTCCCCCCACCCCGTCACCCTCGCTCTTGCTCCCTTCTTTAAAATGGGAGCAAAGATTTTTCATTTCTAGCCCAGATGCTACTATTTTTCTGTTATTTGCACGTACGGAGGTGAAATGCAACAGATGTTTCGGAAGGATTTAAAACAAAATTCCTCATTAGGAACCATGACAAATGAGTCGCACACCTATCTTTGGAGACTTCCTTTGCTCAGACTCTCGGCACCGTTTTTTTCCAAGGTAGAGAGAGGCAAGAACTCTGTAATAAAATAACAATGAAAAAAATAGAGTGATCCTGATGGTCTCTTGGGTGAGCGAGGACTTTCAGCTGCTCTGAGTGTCTTCCAGTTGTTATTTATTCAACACGCACAGCTACCCTAAAGGGGCAGGTATTATTGCCCCCCTTTACTTGTGAAGAAATTGAAGTACACAGAGAATAAGAGAATGAACCAAAAATAAAACCGATTTGAAGAGCATCCTATAGTCTTTTGAGCACACACCTGAAACTTAAAATGAATTCCTTCGAAAAAACAAAATGAATTCCTTCGAAAAAACCACATTTCCCAGCAGACTTTACCAACAAAAGAAGACAAGGAACACGCCTGTGCTACTGGACTTTAATGTCCCCCCATCCTCCAGGGATGTTTCAGACATAGTCCCCAATGGTTTTCTCATTCTCTACTCCCCTGTAGATGTCTGAAGCCATCTTTTAAAGTTGCATGTACAAGGTAAACTTGGCTGCTGTCCCCACCAGAAGGACTTATTCCAGTTCTTCTCCCTTGCTAAGGTGGGGGTCTGTAGCCACATTCCTCAAAGCAATAAGCCAGGGTTTTTGCCCCACCCACTCTGGTGCCTCAAGTCAAACATAATGCGCAAAGTTAAGCTTGAGGGAAAGAGGACGGAAGGGGAAAGTCTTCCCCATATTTGTGCTCTGCCTTTTATCTCACCTTCCTATAGACCTATAATCCAAAATCTAAACAATGAGGAGCTTAAGAAATAATAATTACTGATGAAACTGAAGACCAGCAAGGACTAGGAGCGCTGCCCAAGTCATCAAACAGATATCAAATTGTCCTTAGAATAGTCGGAGTGTAGAGGACTGTAGTGAGGTTCTTTGACAATTGGTCACTTAGAGGCCTTTTTACGCAAACTGTGGTTTGGCTTCCAGCCGAGGTGGCAGGGGCAGCAACAGTGTCACCTGGGAGCTCAATAGAAATGCACAAGTTCAGGCTTAACCCAGGTTTGACTGCTGGATCCAAATCTGCATTTCACCAAGATCCCCAAGGCGCTCAAATGTACCCTGCAGTTTCAAAAGCTTCAGGCATTCACTTATCTAAATAATAACATCCTTCTCCACACTTCTAGGCACATTTATCCATATTGCAATTTCAGATACCAAACATTTATCTTACTCCATAAAACGTCTGAACCTTGATGTTTAAATATGATTCTAATAGTCATTTTGCACTTTTTTTCCTGGAAAGCTAATTTGTTCTAAAAGAGCTGCTGATTATTAGAAGGTGGAAGTAACTTTCGGAAATCACAATATCAGAACCGAGAGACTAGCTGTGCAGTTTAAAATTCAGCAGTAAGGCTCGGCTCAACCGGCTAAAGCGCCAGCCACCTACACCTAAGGTGGCGTGTTCGAATCCCCAGCCCGGACCCGCCAAAACAACAATGACGGCTGCAACCAAAAAATAGCCAGGCGTCGTGGCGGGCGCCTATGGTCCCAGCTACTTGGGAGGCGGAGGCAGGAGACTCACTTGAGCCCAGGAGTTGGAGGTTGCTGTGAGCTGTAATGCAACAGCACTCTACCCAGGGGGACAGCTTAAGGCTCTGTCTCAAAAAAATAAAAATAAAAAAATAAAAAAATAATAAAATTCAGCAGTAAGTTGCTGAAAAGAAGACCTTGAAACAGAGCAAAAGTGAAATAATGCTCTGGATTTTAAGGATTTGTACTCCTTTTTTTTTTTAATTCTTATTTTTTCCTCAGAATATATAGGTCTCTGTAGGACTTTGTTGACCTAAAGAAAGGAAAGAGCCTTAAGTGAATTCATGTCATCCAACATGCCTGTTTTCTAAATGTTAGTAGTGCTGATCTCCAAACTCCTTCACTTGTGTTTTCCACGGCTCCCATTCTTATCTTTAGAGTACCATTTGAAGTTCAGCTATCTCTGCATAATATTCATTTCAGATTATTTCCACTTTCTCCCCTTTATTTGAATTATTTGAGGAGCTTAGGGAATACACACACACACACACACACACACACACACACACACACGACATCAACTTTTCTCTCTATGGAGCTCAGAAACCAAGTCTGATCAATGGAGTAACCATCTTTAAGCTTGATGATTTCATTTGTCATTGTTGGAGTAATTTCTATATATGTTTTTTACAAGACTTCATTAGGATATGGATATTGGGGTTAATAGTTTAAGAACTATTTCGGCCTGGGCATCGTCATGCAGCTACTCAGGAGGCTGAGGCAGGAGGTTCATTGAAGCCCAGGAGTTGGAGGTTGTGGTGAGTTATATGTGGCACTGCACTCCAGCCTGGGGGACAGAGAAAGACCCTATTCAAAACAAAAAGAAATGTTTCCCAGTAGGCCACTTGCCCTGATAAAAATAGGTCCTCTTTCATCTTCAAGAAGAAAAATCCATCTTAAGACATGAATCTTGTTCTTTATGCATTATTGTGGGGACGGCAGTCCCAGTGCATCAGAACTTGAAGTTTAACAGTCACGGTAGTTTAAAATCTTCATGTGACAGCTGGGGAAATCGAGGGCTAGAAAATTCAACTGAGCCACTCAAGGTTCCATGGCTTGTTGGTGTCACTGTCTCCCTGTATTAAAAGAAAGAAGGGGAAGTGTGCTGACTGCCAGCCCTGGAAGTGGATGCATGTTATTTAAAACATAAGCAGGTGTGTAAGAAGGGCCTCCCACTGAACTAGCTAGTCACTAACTCCCGCTGCAGAAAGATCCCACACATTGAACAGGAAGGCATTTCGAAATAACCAAATGGCATCAGAGGTTTCTATGTCTGGGAGTGTTAACAATTGCCTGAAATTGGCCCTGAAATATCCCACGATGTATTGGTGACCTCTCCCAGGAAGTGCCTCCATTGCACTTTATTTCTTTTGAACTACTCTTTCCTGTTTCTGTCACCTTGAAGTCACAGCGTAGAAAAACTGGGCTGCATGCCTCCATTTGGGCCAAATGACCTGTGTAATAGCAGTAGTTACAATTGATTCCAGAGGACACACACTCTTTGCTTCTTTCATTTCTATGTGATGAGGCAAATAGAAAAAAGAATAAATATTTGGGGCAGGGAGTGAAAAAAAATCACCAATTGCTTCCTTGGATCGTCCTCAGCATAGATGTATGAGCCCTTAACCCAGGGCAGATTAAAGCACTTTTGACAGTAATAGAATGAAGATCAGACATCATGATTCTAAGAGCATCATTAAAGGATGTACCACTGGGGGTTCTTAACATTAATCACAGGTGATTATGAGGGCCTGCCCATGTTGTGAGTATCTCTCATGCATACAGACTCAAACCTTCCCCGGCAAAATGATGGAATGGGCCGAATCGTAAAATAATGCTAGTAACTGCTGCTTCAGGACAGCTGTTCACTGTTGTCAGAGAATCTGGGCTTAAAGGCATGAGAGAGAGAGAAATGGAGAGAGAGAGAGAGAGAGAGAGAGAGAAATGGAGAGAAAGAGAGGGATGGTTTTGTTTTCTTTTGACCAAAATGATATGTATCATCCTTTAGCATTGATTTAAATTCAGATCATATTCGAAAAAAAGGACATATTTTGACTTCAGATATCATCAAGTGATTCCAAAGATGATCAAAGTTCAGAATTTTAGAGAGCAAAGACTGGTCAGAGGTGGTTTCCAGTTGACACAGGTGAGCAAAGGGTCATGGCTCCAGACCTGCCTGCATCCTGGTCACTGCCTCAGCCAGCACCTTGGCCTTGTGGGGAATGGCAGGAAGTTCTCTGGGAAGACAAGCCTGGTGTGCGGTCTGGGGCCTGGGTTCAGCTGGGGAGCTGCCCTCTGAGCAGGGGGGGGGATCAAGACTCCCAGGAAGAGAGCTAGGTGTGCAGGGAAGTCATTGAATACTCTTCAAATCATTTTCTTGTAAATAAATAAGTGATAGATCCTACATTCGTTCTATAAGAGAACTGGTTGAGGAAGCATTTGTTAAATTTAGTTGAGGATAATTTAAATGTGAGGAGGATAGAATTGTGTGTCATTTATGATTGATGAAACACCCCCTCTCCTTTTTTGAATTGTAGGCTACTCTTCCACACAACATGCCTGGTCACCACCCCACGTTGTCTGCATTTTTAAGCTTGTACCTTTTATTAAAAAACAGCCCCCTTGTAACATTTATTCAATTGTACTAAAGAGCTTGAAATACCATTTGCGTTTGTTTTTTTTTTTTTTTTT
>NW_003852463.1:8029121-8102470 GCF_000181295.1 Otolemur garnettii
GTTTGGCGGGCCCAGGCTGGGGATTCAAACCCGCCACCTTAGGTGTATGTGGCTGGCGCCTTAGCCGCTTGAGCCACAGGCGCCGAGCCACCATTTGCGTTTTTAACACTATAAAATACAAATAGCAATTTACAGGCTTTTACGAATATATTTCCCCTTAAAATGAGAAATTGTTATAAGGTAAAAGTATAGGAAAACAAACTTCAGATGACTTCGGTTTGCCTTGGAACTTTATCTCCAGAGTCATAAAAGCACCCTCAGTCCCACCCTCGTCCCCCCGCTTCATTATTTCACACATACCACGTTAGCTCTCTCATCCAAATGGCTTCTTTGTCCACAGATTTTTTTACCCACACGAGAAACTTTTAGAAACCTTTATTTTTCTACATTTAGAAACTTTTGTTTATAGAGCCTTTATTTTTTCAGCCTCTTCTGAACAGAGTTGTTCAGTGGGTACAAGTCAGCAAATTATTTCAGTCGGAGCTCTTCATAGAGATCATTTTTTTTTTTCTTTTAGATAAAATCCTGAACTTCAGGACAGCCAAACACGGTTTGGTTAAACTCTTTAGGTGGAAAGTAGAAATTTCATTCCTCCCTTCACCCCAACAACCACCACCAGCCTTGTGCCCCAAACTCTCCATATTTGTCGGACACCCTCTTTTTAATGGCTCACTCTAATTTCAAATAGTTCTGTAGTCATCTGTGGGGTAGCTTGGTTCAAGTGATGTCAGATCAGAAGATGGTAGCTCTATGGAAGAAGAGCAGGCACCTTTAAATTAGAGTAGGAGTGCCAGGTTTAGCAAATAAAAACACAGGGCAATTCTAATTAAGTCAGAATTTAAGATAAACAACTAATAACTTTTGGCATAAGTGTATTTAATGCAATATTTGGACATACTTTTACTAAACCATTATTTGTTTATCTGAAATTTAAATTTGACTAGATATCCCAAACTTCCCTAGTAATCCTATATTAGGACAAAGGATTGAGGCCATTTTCTGTGGCCACTTAAACCCTTGTCCCAGAGAGTTTTATCAAGACAAGAACCAGGTTAGTTGACCTTACTTCAGTCAAGAACTATAGAGGAAGACTCCATTCCATTATGCTGTATCAGGATCTAAGAGATCAGGCACGGCGACAAATAGAAAGTGAGGTTAGCAAACCAGATCTAAATCAGGTGTCCAAACTTGACAGTTCACTGTGTGAGGATGTTCTCCATTACCCGTGAGTGTCGTTCTTCTTTTATTCTCCCTAAACTTCCCATAAAAATGGATGTGATTTGCTATCTGGCGATGCTATAGGAAGTTGAGCATTAATGAAGACAAGATGGCCATCTGTCCTGGCTCACAACCTTCTGGGCACTTAATGCTAACCAGTTTCTCTCCTGGTTAGTATTAAGATGGTGTCACAGATTCTCTTACGCAGCTTGTCCTTAATGCACATGACAGGCTTGTTAAACCTGGTAAGGAAATAGTCATGGACCCACAAATCTGGCACATGGAGTCCTAGATCCTTGATTCCTATTCCACTCTGCTGCAGTTGGGAGAGAATAGACACTATTGCAGATGGAAGGGCAGTAGGTAGGAATCAGGAGATGGGGCACGTGGGTTCTTGGCTTACCAATGTGTTCCTCAGGCTGCTTGCCCTGTAGTTGGAGATAACAATCTTTGTCCTCTCTACATCAGGGGGTGGATATAGCTACCAGCCAGGCTAATGAGTGCTCACGTCTCATGAAATGGATGGAATACCAGATAAACGCAGCAGAATGCTATTGTAATTTGCTTCTTGGCTGTCCTATTCTTTGTGGTGAGAATGGCCATATGTCTTAGTTTGCCTTAAAAGTTGATTTACTCCTGTTGTCCCACCTTAATTATCAATAGTACCTCTTTCATTCTCCAACATGGAAGATGCATTATAATGTCACTTGAGTTACAGTAAACATGTTTATGAATACCAACCTAGAATACGTTTGACAATGGACACAATATTTAAAATTAGTACTTGGTCCTTTTTATTTGTCAGAGGTCATACAATTGCAAATTGGCCCAAATCCCAGTACTCTGTGCCATACCGAGTCCCACTTTAACCTAGAAAGCTGACAATGGGGTTGTAGACAGAAAATAAAGCTAGATCTTTTCTCTCCTCCTATAATCCTATAGGAAAGGATTCCTCAATCTCAGTACTATTCATATTTAGGGTAATTCTTTGGGGGTGAAGGAGAGGTGTGCTCTGTGAATTTCTGGCTTCCACCCACTAGGTGCCAGTAGCCTTCCTCCACCCTAGGATGTGACAACAGAAGTGTCTCCAGATATAGCCAGACATTCCCTGGGAGCAAAATCACTCCTGCTAGAAAATTACTAGTCTTTTAGAAAGAAATTGAGATTTCTAGGAGAAAAGCTGTTTTGTCCATTTTGTAGTGGTCATATTTAGACTTGGGAAAGTGGCCAATTGAATGCTTATAGCTCCAAATTGTAGTCTTTACAACAACAATGGCAACCGACACTGATATTTTTAAAGTCCTTTATATTTCCCAAGAGCATTCTATGCTTTAGGCCAGCGGTTCTCTGTGGGTTGCAACCCCTCTTTAACAATGAAAATACATTGCAGCATTAGGAAGGTTGAGAACCACTGCTTTAGGCCAAGGTTGCCTGAGTAAACCTGGGGCAGAGGGAGAAAATCCATGGCTATGTGTGAGTTACACCCCCCTGTGTACTAGGTAGCACTTCTAGGGATTTGGAGGGTAGAACAGATGCTCATCAGAGGTGATTCCCATGTCTAATAATACCATGTCTGGCCTGTCCCCAGGCAGTGACATCTTACATCATATTACTGGAGGCATCTTTATGAAGGCAAGGAAAATTTAATTGATGCTGGTCAAGCACACATCGTGTAATGAACACATTACAGTTTTGGACCCACCTCTCGATATGAAGGTAAGAAACTGATACTGCCACTTCATGGAATATATCACTGCCTATAAACTTCTCTGTGCCCTGAACTTTTTGGGTAATGGTGTCTTGCTTCCAGACAATATTAGTATCAAACAGAGTAAACCTCCATAGGTGACCACCTCTCTACATTGACCACCTCCTTAAATTGACCTAATTTTAATAGACTAAACATGCACCACATGTATGAATCCCACCAGGAGGCCTAGTTCCTTATGTTGACCACCTCCATATGTTAACCAGTTTGTTACAGTCCCTCAGGTAGTCAGCTTACAAAGGTTATATTATATTACATTTTAATATCTGCTCATTCTCTTATAGAAAGCACAGGCTTTTGGCCTGAGAGATCTTTATCAACCACTGTATGTTTTGCAAATGCTATGTGAGATGCTGTATCTGGGTCTCTCTGATGATGCTGTAGCCTCATTCACTCTGTAATATCAGTGGCCTCTACTTTAAAATCTAGTCATTGAGGAAAGCAGATAACTTGCTTCCCTCTATAATTGCCTGCTGTAGACAAACATGGATGTTATATCTCTGCTGTGTGACATTAACGTGTGCCCCTGAGGCTCAGGATTCGGGTAGGCACCACTCTTTATCCCCTTATGCCTAATAGTATGGAGCAGGATACACACAGAGTTCAGGGTAGACCTTCTGTTCCGGATGGTCTTCTTTGATTCTTGACAAAGATGAAGAATAGAAGTAAGGAGAAGGAAGTTCTCAGGGGGCCATTATTATTGATGGGGAACTACAAATAATTAACATGAGCATTGGCTAGTAACAATAAGAACAATAATATATCCTAGTGTTTTGGGGGATTTGTTTGAGATAAAGCAAGGACCAAGGGAGTCAGTTCATGGTAGGTACTCCAGCACTTCAGGGAATTTTCAAACTTTAAGATGTATTCTGTGACATTAATGAACTTGAGAATAGAAAACCCATCATCTTCTTGAGCTGAGATAGACACTTGGTGGTCAATTCTCAAGAATCTGTAAGGTAGGAAATTCTAACAGCTTCATATTTTAAAACTATAGTTAGCATCCTCAAAGATAGAAATAATCCAAACCCAGTAATGGAGGCCACATGTGCAGGTGGGAGAGAGAACAGGTTTAACTAAAATGACAGGTGGAGTCATAGTTTCAGGAAGAAGAAGGTGAAGAGGATTTGGACACTTCTCCCCAGATTTATGTAGCCTGGACTGTGATGTTATCGGGGAGGGGACACTGGTGTGTGAAACAAGCACTACAGGCCCTCAAGCCAAACTCTTCCAACTGAATAAATGAGCTAATTCTACGATCTCAGCTAGTAGATGTCTCCCTCTGTTATATCCCTTCTGATCATTACCTTGGCCATCAGACAGTTCTGCTACATTACTCGACTGTACTGCTGAGAGAGAGAGAATTGACAATATTAACACAACTCCATTGCTTTTTATGAACTGGCTCTAGGAGACTCGAGTCCATGTCCATTACTGAGATGTGTTGTGTGCCTAACCAAATGCTTTTGGAAGCAGAGAATCAGGCATTGCAGGCTATGATTATTTAAAGAAGATAAACACTCAGGTTTCAGACATGGTGCTGTGAAATGTCTTATTGCAGGAAGATCATGCTTACTTTCGAGAGTGGCCAGGGTTATTCTGGTTGTGAGTTTAGAAAGGGGCAGGACTTCCTTCCCCTGGAGCACACACTATAGTGTAGTAGGCAATGGCAGTATTTTACATCCAAACACTCTTGAGAGGCAACTGGTGAGCAGTTCTGAGTAATTCCAGCCACACACCACCACCTGCCCCTGCCCTGGAAAAGATAATCACACCGTAGTTGTGTCCAGAAAATCAGGGTGTTGCTTTTGAAACTTTAATTTTCTTGTCCTTAAAACGCCAATGCTGTCATCCGTAGTTGGCATGTGCTGATGCAAAGCATATTTGAAATCTGAAAACATTTAAGAGTTAAATAATACAAGATCCAGTATCTGGAATAAATTACTGAAAGTGCCGGTGTAAAGGGAACACATTTACTACACCTTTTAAGGCCCCAAGGAGAGCCCTAAAGAGCTAAGACTCTTTTCAGATGAAATATATAGATGGCCCCGGTGATGATAAAGGGGAAGTATATTAGGAGACCTTTTCCAGACCTTCCCAGGTGGTTGAGAGTAAAGGTAGGACGGTTACTGACTCACGTGACACCACACCTGAGTAAGATCATGGACAGTGTCCCTGAGAAACTCATCAACACTCCCAGAAGATTCCCACTCTGGACTGATTGGGAAGTCGCTGTCTGTAAGGTACAAATGAATTGCAACAGGAAGGTTATTTTGGCAGAAGGGTTTAAGGAGTAAATTTCTAGATCTAGATCTGCCAACAATCAGCTGCTCTAGGCAAAGTGGAGACTGTGGACCAGCAGCATTGTCAACACCTGAAGTTGTTAGAAAGGCAGAATTTCAGGTTTCACCCCAGACCTGCAGAATCAGATTCCAGGGTTAACAAAATCCCCAGGTGGTTCACTTGCACATTAAAGTTTGTGATCTGTTGGGCTGTACCACAAAAACACCAAGGGCAGGAGTCATGTTATTTGGTCATTCTTTTATGAATTTATCTATTGAGTTAGCATTTATGGAGTGTCTACTTTGGGCTAGGCATAGGAATAAGCCTGGAGAGAGAGTGCTGATTAAGACAGAATTCCTGCTATCATTTTATTTTATTTTTATGTTTCTTTAACAAATAGTTGTATTATGCTTCTTACAAACCATCACTATTTGAAGGGATTCACTTATCTCAACTCCTTTCATCTTCTACCACCTCTGGGGAAGCAGGTACTATTATTTTGTACCTTTTAGAGATAAGAAGGAGGCATAGAGAAGTTAAGTAACTTTTCTTAGACCACATAGCTTAGAAGTGGCAGAGCCAGGATTTGAATCCAGAGAGTCTGGCTTCAGAGAAGAGGTGCTTAACCACTATGCTATGCTACTAATAAATCAACCAACTATTTACAACATATGGTTTTGCTTTTAAGAAAATAAACAGAAAGGTGTAATAGAAAAAAGTAGGGAGCTAGGCTGATCAGGGAAAATGTTTGTGAGGAGATGACATTTTAAAGGAAACTTGTAGGAGGAAAAGGTCCCAGACCTAACAGGGCATCAAGAGCAAATTCTAAGCAGAAGGAGTAGCAAGTGCTTCTTTCTGAAACAGAAGGAATGCAGGACTCTCTGAGAACCACCCCAGCCAAGGGCATGTAGGTGGTGGGGGAACAGAAGGCAGGTGAGGCTGGGGAGTTAGAAGGTAGAACACATGGGGAGGTAAGCGGCACAGATAATGCAGTAGCTTAGAGCAGCTATCCCCAACCTTTTTGGCACCAGGGACTGGTTTCATAGAAAACAATTGTTCCACGGATAGGAGTGTGGGGGGAATGGTTTGAGATGATTCAAACACATTACATTCATTGTGTGCTTTTTTCCTATCATTATTACATTATAATATACAGTGAAATAATTTTATACTCACCATAATGCAGAGCTTGTTTCTCTGCAACTAGATGGTCTCATCTGGGGGTGATGGGAGATAGGGACACCCGAAGTGTGTTCCTTATGTCCTCAGCTTCACCTCAGATCATCAGGCATTAGTTTCTAATAAGAAGCCGCAACCTCAATCCCTCACATGCACAGTTTATAGCAGGGTTTGCACTCTGAGGATCTGCTGCTGCTGCTGATCTGACAGGAGGTGGCGCTCAGGAGGTGATGCAAGTGATGGGGAGCAGCTGTAAATACAGATGAAGCTTCACTCCCGCTCACCTCCTGCTGTGTGGCTCTGTTTCTACTAGGGTACTGACCAGTATTGGTTCATGGTTTGGGAGGTGGGGACCACAGCTTTAAAGGACAAGGAAAGAGCTCAGACTTTATTCCAGGTGTCCTGTGGAGTGTTCAGGCAAGGGAGTGAGGCAATCTGCATGCTGATCTGAGGTGCTGAGAATAGCGTGGGTGGTGGGGAACACAGGTAGAAGCAGCAGAACCCACATGAGTCTAGCTGAGCAGCCCAGAGAGATATGCCCAGTGGCAGTGGGAATAGAGAGTGAAGCACAGATTGGAGACCTGATTTGGAGACTGGACCAATGTATACTTGTGGGTGCGTGTATCAGGCAAAGTGTGTGTGTTTCTGAGGGACAGTGTTGGCCAAAGAAAAGAACTGGGTTACACTAGGGCTTCCCTTTGGAGCACATGAGACATTCAGTGGGACAGTGAAGCCTGGAAACGAGCATGTTAGGGTGGGCAGGAGCAGGTGTTCCTCATGTCAGAGAGGCATCTATGTCTTTCCAGCATTTAGTATTTGTCAAGTGAATCTCAAGGAAGAAGATGTGCTGGTATGAAAAGATATATAACTCCCTAGATGTCAACTGTTGCCTAAAAAAGTTGCTCTAGCAGAGATTAAAGCTTTGTTTTATATAGTTGGGAAATGACATAAAAATGTAAATGATAATCACTACAACAAACAACAAATTATGAAGAGTTATCACATTAATTTAATTTATGCTAAGGTGTACATGATAGACTCCAGGGCCAATGAAAGCAGATTTCAGGAGGTAAATTTCTGGCATTGAAAGAGAAAATGATACCAAGGTGTACATCCCTTCCCTGAAAGCAATCAACCCTCTATTAAAGTGTCTGCAGTGGGTAACAGAAGTGCTTGAAAAATGCTGCTTAGAATAAGAGGTCCAAGATGAATTTTGACCAAGGCTAAGGCTGTTTCATAAAAGTAAATTTTTTGACAAATTATTTATATAATTTGAACATTGTCCAAAAGTCGTTCATTCACCTCACAGATCCATCATACATACTTCATACTTTGTTATCCTCTTAGCTTTATCTACTCAATGATTTCATACACCTTAGGGTCACAGAATTACTCTTACTAAGATGTGCAGAAAATTTTCCATGTTTCCTGAATTTGTTCTGATATTCCTTATGAGTTTTAACTGACTGGTGGAATGAAAACCACCAGAACTCTGGTCTTGATGCAGTCTGGTTCAAAACAGTCCAGGTGGGTAACTTTTCTCTGGCAAATATTGCAACTTCTTCTTACACTCCTGTCCTTCCTTGAGATGGTGTCTGAGATAGGAAACAAGATCTTCAGAGCTTTGGGAAGAAGGGGTCTCCCTGTGATTCTCCTCAGTGCTGACTAGTATCCACTGAGATCAGGTGGAAAAGTTGGCTGGTTTCTCTGGGATTCTACAGCTGATGAATTTGTGGTTGTTTCAGAACTGAATCATGGCCCAGAGGCTTCCCTCTGTTGGCTGGCTTCCTCTTGGTTCTTACTGTCTCTGTAGATCTTTCTGAGTTTCTGTAAGACCTCCAAAGAGTTCCTGAATGAGGCCATCTACTCCATAGCCTGTGAGGTCACCTATCTCCAGGAAGGCCCTATGGCTCTCTACTCAGGGTTAAAGACACATAGGAACTGAAGATTACTGAAAAGTCCTTCCCTCAACCTGACTGTGACAGTCTGCATACTTAACTCGTCTGGTCACCCCCTTTCCCAAGACCTACCTTACTACTCTGGAGTGGGGAGTTCTGAGCACACATATGACTGTCTGCTTCCCTGTTTCTGTGCCCTTTCTTCTCCAGACCTCCAAGGGAAAGAAAAGAGTTTTTCTTGTTCTCTTTTCCTTTATCTCAAAGTGGCACTTATCTTCTCTTCTTTAATAAAACTAAAATGGAGAAGGGGTATGAGGCACAAGGAAATATACATTTGGAACTTATTCTAAAAATACTATACTGGTTATATACATATTTGGAATCTGTAAGCACAGATGGGAGGCCCAAGGTGGTGTAAAATAAGGTCATGGAGAATCATGAGATATTCTTGATGATAAAGCATTTTCCTCTAGAAATAAGAAAATTGGTCCCTGATAGAGAGCATCACATCTCTTTGTTCTTTTGTTGCCATATTAAGGTTTCATTTCACGTACTTATGGGGCCCACTATGTGTTCTTCTCTATGCTCAGTGCTATGAAGGGAAAAAGGAAAAGCACATTTCTACTCACAGATAGGTCATGAACTTGTTGGGGAGACACAGCATGCATCCGTGAAGCAGTGGTCTAACAAGGCCAGCTGTAGTAGGGTTATTGGGGCATAGTTCAGTGGTTCTCAACGTTCCTAATGCTGCGGCCCTTTAATACAGTTCCTGTGGGCCATGATCCACAGGTTGAGAAATGCTGGCATAGTTGGTAAATAGTAGAAGAAATGAGGAGTGGGAGGCCACACCAAGCATGGAGGTCTACAGAAATGATAGTCCACATAAGAGGCATCTGTACCTCTCTGCTGTATTGAAGACAAGCACCTCTACAGAGGTGTAGAAGGTGGGGCGTGGTAGGGGAGAAACAAGAACCAAGGCCTTGAAGTCTGACTGTGTAGAACTTCACTGTCCAATGTGGTAGCCATAGTCAGGTGTGGTTACCGAGCACATTAAATGGAGCCAGTCCACACTGAGTTGTGCTGTGAGCATGAAATATACACTGCATGTTGAAGTCTTAATGTGAAAAAAAAGAACTTACCATATCTCATCAAAGTCTTTTAAATATTGGTTGTATGTTGAAATGACAATATTTGGATACATTGGATTGAAGTCTATTATTAAAATTAAATTTTCACATTTATTTTTAGCATTTTAAAAAATGTGTCTACTAGAAAATTAAAAATTACATTTGTGGCTTGAATAAACTTATATTGGATAGCACTGGGAGAAAGAAAGATGTCAGGGAGGAGATTGCCTAGCTGAAGATGTGGTCTGGGTCACCCAGGAGGTCTCTGCTTCTCAGTAGAAACAATTCTTTTTTATTTAAACAAAATCCCCTAACAACAACAACAACAAACATAAAACTCTACAGGAAATTGCTCAGTCAGTACCAAAGCAACCAAAGATTCAGTAGTATTTCTCAACGAACCTATTTTGTATTAGCTGTCTAACAGCTTCATATGTACAAAATATGACAGAGAGGGGCATGACAACCTGGGTGCAGGAGAATCCACAGCCCCTTGCCTGAAGACCATAGGGTCTGCAGCTATAACTCTGGAGCTGTCTCTGGGTGGGAATTGTGGGAGCAGTCAGAAAGAGAAAGCTGGCTGTATCGGGTGGAGCCTTGGGTATTAGGCATGGGAGTTGGGATTTATTTCCTAGGCAGTGAGGGATTCTAAATACCCAAATTTGTCCCACCCTTTTCTTTGCTTGTCTGTCCAGTGTAGCTTTCTGAGGTGCTCTTGTTTTGGTGCTGACTTTCATTCTTGGATATCACTGTAGGTGCCTTTGACCTGTGAAGGAAGAAATTGATGGAATTCTAAGAGACAGATTCGAACTTTCTGCATATCCTCAAAGCTCTTTTAGAATCACTGTCTAGTATTATCTGGTCAAGTTTGGCAATTGAGACCCTTTTGCAGGCATGGATGACAGCTATGGAACTGTTATCCTGTAGTCGGAGACCCTACTGGCCTCTTCTCTTCTAAGTCTCTATCTCACAATCCCATTCCCAGCTTCTGTTAAATGCCTAAAATCTGTTTCAATGCTCAGCTTCTTCATGGAAGAATCAAAGCATCCAATTTACCTGTCAGATAAAAAATAACCATGACCTGTTGTCCAAAACCTGCTGCTCTTGGGGCTGTTCTGCAGGGGGCAGTCCTCAGGTAGTGCCACTTCAGGGTGTCATCAGAGGTTGGTGATAATTACAGTCAATAAGGCCCTTAGCCAGAAGGGTTAAAAGGAGATGTTATAAACTTGAGTAACCTTGCTACTGCTTGGGACACAGAGATTTTTATTTATTAGATTCCTCAAGCCTTTCTCAGGAGATTTTGTCCCGTAAGTCATGCTGACAGATTTATCCTGGGCTCCTGTCATCGATGGCTGTTTTCTCACTAAGCAGGTGGAAGGAAAAAGCCAGGGAAGGTAACTGCCAGCTGGGAGGTCATTTCTGCATCAGTGCCATGAAGTGGACATAAATTATATGTATTCTACAAGGCTTAGCTACTGCTTCTGCCTGTCCTAGATTTTTCCTTTGTCACAGTATTTGCTGTTGGCATTAGCGTTATTGTCTTCAGCTGTGATCAGAGATGTAGCCCTTGCCCACACAGCACACATAGACTATCAGGATGTGGCTCACAAATGGGGTGGTGGGGAAGGGAGGTGTGGTTACACCCCCTGAAAACAGCCAGACATGATCCTATGACACTAAGGTTCCAAAAAGCATTTCCAAGAGCAATTTCATTTTTTTTGAGACAGGTTCCCACTCTGTCACCCACTCCAGGCTAGAGTATAGTGGCATCATCATAGCTCACTGCAGCCTCAAATTCTGGGGCTAAAGCAATCCTCCTGCCTCAGCATCCTGAGCAGCTAGTGTAGCAGCCCGTATAGCCTATGGCTAGGAGGAGTGAGTTATAGGAAATACCTGTAATGGAACACCTTGGTGAAAAGGCCATGGAGAGAGATTTGGTTCTAACAAGCATGAGTGACCTCACCAGATGAGAGCATGGGTGAATTGGCAGTCTCTACACCTGTGGTGGTGAGAAGCACGAGCTCAGCCTTATATTAGGCTGGAGGAGAAGGCAGTCAGGAGGCATGCGCATTCTATCACGGGCATGCTTACTCTCTGTCTCCTCTCCTGCCTGCAGAACGCCAGCACTGCGTCTCTGCTGAAGATTACCAAGCTCTGCTAAAGACTAAGATCTATCTGTTCTAAGAAGACCTTTACTCTCTCTAAGATACTCTGTCTCTCTCTTTCTCTCTAGCTAAAGTAGCTAGCCCTCAAGCACCTACAAGAAACTGTTCCTGAGCAAGGTAGCTTAGTGATCCGCGTCCAGAACCTACCTAAGCTGGGCCTGAGACCTGGCCAGTCCTGGGCCCTGACAAGTGGTGTCAGAAGCGGGATAGTGAACGCCACTGACAAATGGTGCTTTGAGCAGGATTCAGTGAACATGGACTGAGGGGGAAATAAGCTTTAGCAAAATAAGAAAAAAAAATAGAAATGCTTAGAGGGAAAGGAAATATCTCAGAAGGACAGCCAACAGCAGGCCTTTCTCATTCGGTTTTTTCCTCTTTCCTGCATTTTCTCTTTCCAAATTCTAACTACTACTTCTGTGGGAAAAAAGCTGGTAAAATCCTTCAGCCTCTTCTGTGAAGTGGCTGGAGAAAAACAGAAAAAAGCCTCTAAATAAGAGGGAAAGAGAAAGGCTAGACCTAGGAGATAAGAATCTTTAGTAAACAAGCCTTTTAGCCTCAAGGGTGAGAAAAGCCTTCTGTAAAACAGTAAAGAGAAAAGTTTGGGAACAGGTTGCAAGAGTTTATTAGGGAAGAGAACTTCTAACTGCCTCCCCCTGATACCTTCGCCCCATGCCAGCAGGAAGCAGCTTTTGAGAGACCGACGCCCCGATTCCCTTTTTGGCAGTTAAGAATTCTGTTTAAAAAGAAAAGAATTGAGGTAGATTGAGGCTGGTGAACAAATAGTGGAAGTAAAGTTTTGTAAAATAAGACCCCAGAGTAAAAAACAGCTAAAGAGCTCCTGTCTCTTTAAAGCAGCCGAAGGTTCTAAGAATTGAAAGGGAAAGATTGTAAAAAGTAAAAGGCCGAAAGAAAAAAACCAATAGAGAAAAATCATGGCAAATGAGATACAGCAGTTGAAGTACAGTTGAGAGATCAGATGAATCTTATAGTAGAAGCAGGTAAATGCTATATTGACATCTCAAATTGGGCAGCTGGAAGATCAGAGGGTAAATCCCCCAGTTAACATCAAATGCCATAAATGTGGGAAGCTAGGCCGTAAGAGAAAACTGTTTAAAAGGGAAAAGAACGTGGAATGCTAAAGAAAAGGAACAAAAAGCATGTAAACCTCCAGGTGTATGTCCCAAGTATAAAAAAAGCTTTCACTGGGCAAACAAATGCCGTTATTTGATAGATGGAACACCTTTATTGTAGGGAAATTATCAGTTGGGCCAGAATCAGGACCCACTGGTAAATGAAAGAAAAAAGTTTAACATTTTCATTTCAAACCATTCTCAGAAAAAACGATATAATTCAATTCTATGCCGTGGGAACACTCTGCTAGCTTGGTTAGACCTGTGGTGCCTTAGTATAAAACAGGAAATTAAACCAGACCAATGGATAATAATTAGACTAAATATGTTCGTGGAATATTAGGTTATCCTGCGTGGTGAAGGGGTACCCCACCTCTCATCAGGGTCTGTGCACTACAACCGGGTCCAGCTAAGGAGACTGGACACGGCCCAAAGGGGAAGTGTCACTGGGAAGCAAGTGAAGCCTTTGGAAGATTATGAGAGGTGAGAATAAAGGGAGGGAAGAGTAAAAGTTAAACCACCTCTGCTAGGAAACTCCATTTGAAAAAAAGTATGGAATCAATTAGCAAAAATTTCACTGGAAAAGCAGCTTGAAAGCAGGAAAAACTCTGCTATCAAGGAATTGTGAAGAGTGGTACTTTTTGGACCACGAGTTAACAGTTCCATGAGAGGAACTGCCAAGTGTGGAACCATTAATCCACGAGTAACAGTCTTTTGCGATCTGTGAAGGGTGGATTTCAGTACCTCGAGTAGCAAAACCTTTGGAATAGCGAGAGAAAAATCCTCTGCTTGCAAAGATTGCAAGGAAAGCGTTATTTTTTGTTCGTCCATTAAGTAAATATCAAAGGAAAGTTTCTACAGTTAAAGAAATGATAAATTCTCTCAGGAAAGATTTCGCAGTTTTCTCCGTTTAAAAAGACCTTTAAGGGAATTAACATCACAATCATTTACCCCTAGCAGTGGCTTAATAGTTTACATCTGTATTGGGCTTCCTCATTTAAAGAGCCTATACCTGGAATTCTGAACTCTGATAATTACCATCTTTTGCCTAGAAAGAAAAGGGCTAGATAACAGGAAGAATGGCCCTTATCACATTAAAAATTTTGTTTGTATATAAAAAAGGGGGGAAATGTAGCAGCCCGTATAGCCTATGGCTAGGAGGAGTGAGAGTTATAAGAAATATCTGTAATGGAACACCTTGGTGAAAGGGCATGGAGAGAGATTTGGGTCTAACAAACATGAGTGAGCTCGTGAGATGAGAGCATTGGTGAATTGGCAGTCTCTACACCTGTGGTGTTGAGAAGCACGAGCTCAGCCTTATATTAGGCAGGAGGAGCAGGCAGTCAGGAGGCATGCGCAGTCTATCACGGACACGCTTACTCTGACTCTGTCTCCTCTCCTGCCTGCAGAACGCCAGCACGGTGTCTCTGCTGAATATTACCAAGCTCTGCTAAGGACTAAGAGCTATCTGTTCTAAGAAGACCTTTACTCTACGCTACTCTGTCTCTCTCTCCAGCTAAAGTAGACGGCCCTCAAGCACCTACTAGAAACTGTTCCTGAGCAAGGTAGCTTAGTGGTCTGCGTCCAGAACCTACCTAAGCTGGGCCTGAGACCTGGCCAGTCCCGGGCCCTGACAGCTAGGATTGCAGGCATGTCACCACTCTAGGCTAATTTTTCTAATTTTTTTCTGGAAATGGGGTCTTGCTGTGTTGCCCAGGCTGGTCTTGATTGCCTGGGCTCAAGTGATCCTCAGCCTTGGCTTCCCAAAAGGCTGGGATTATAGGCATGAGCCACTGCACCCAGCCTCTGGGCACACTTTTTAATTGAGGGACATCACCACCACAGTCAAGGGAAAGCTTCCTGTTTGATTTTCATTCAACCTTGGTGGCAGATGTTTTATGGTGACAGAGTAAAAGATAAATAAGGGAAGAAATGGTGGGAAAAGCAAAGCATTTTAGCCCTAGAGAGATCTTTAAGCTTTAGAATCAGTGCTTTCCAGTCTTTCTTTTCACACAAAATTGCTAGTGGGAAAATTTGTAAATCAAGCACAGAGCTAAGTGTTTTCTATACACACGGTATATCGTGAGTCTTCCCCAAATCCCTAGGATATAGATTTATTGCCTTCATTTTCCAGACCAGAGAATCAAGGCAGAGAGGTTAAACGCTTTCCAAAGATCTCACCCTAAGAAAAAGTAGAGCTGGGATTGAAGCTCCAAGCAGCTGGTGTCCAAGCTGGCACTACCCAAATCAGATGTGATGAGGATGTCCTCCAGGGACGGTTGTCACTTCTGGGCTCTCCAGACAGTGCGGGGGGAATCAATGAATGCACAGAAAATCAGGAAGCTTCTCTGGTTGAAGCTGGAGTGGGGTGTGGCCAGGCCTGATCCAGGCATCCCCTAAGCTCAGAACCATTGTCAAAGGGGGTCAAACGACTTCTGACCTAGAAGTGGACCCTCACATTCTTTGTTGGTGAAGCTCAGAGTTGTGTTGGAGGAGGCTGAGCCTTGCTCGGGGTCACATAGACTATTAGTAGCAGAGCCTGGCCATGTGGATTCTCAGGCCATTCCCTGCTAACAAACTCAACCCCAAACAGCAACACTAAGCAATCTGACTGCACCTGAAATCCTGTTGGACCAATTTCGTAGAGCTAATTAAGCTAATTAAGCCAAGCCCAAAGAATACCTAGAATGTTGTATAGACAGAGAAAATTATGGTAGAACAAGGAAATGACACCAACCCTTCTACATCTCCCAAAATGATGCCCCCTAAATGTTTGAGGCTCTATTCCAACAATTTCTTGGAATTATTATTATTAGGGCCCTGCCCTTCAGGATCTAATCTACTGTGTTCTCCTCACCATGCTGACACTTTGAAGTCTGGTTCTCTTGCCTTGGGGTGTAAAGGGCCTTTACAGAAGAGCTACTTCTTACTCTTTAGGGCATTCACTTTTCTATTTCCTTCTCTTCTGATTCAGCTTTCTCCTTCTCAAAGCAAAGGACTTGGTTGGTTTTTTATTCAAACAAGATGCTCTGAAGTCTTAAAAGTATTGGCTTAATCAGCTGTCCATTGTACATGCCAAAAGAGTTAATTCCCGAGCAACCAACTTCTCCTTGGTCTGGGGATGGAGGTGAAAATGCTCATCAGATACCGGCTGCAGGTGGTGGCGAGAATGGAAAGGTACTGGATTAGAGGGTTGATTGTCTTTTGTTTTTAATCTCTGTGCTGTGTTCCTGAATACAGATGCTGTCTTACTAAGGCCAGATTTGAGAATACAAGAATAAAGTCTAAATAGTTGTATATCTTTGAATGGAAAAAATTTTTTTTAAACTTTCAGCAGTTCTTTCTTGTAACCAGGGTAGGCTTCATGGACACTTAACCTCTGCAGTTGTCCAGGGCACCAAGCTCAGGAGGAATCCTCACTTGGTTTAACGCTCTGTTGTTGCCACCTTGACACTCCCAACTGAAAGGCATGGGCCCTGTATTTCACTTTGCACTTGGTCCTGCAAATAATATAGCTCATGCAGCCTACAGCCCAGTTTGGGATGTGTGTGTTTATGGTGAGAGTGGGTTGGGAAAGTTATGCTTCTCAGGGAATTACAGCCCACTCTGGTTGCCAACTTTGTCATAAAAAACTGTTCTGGCATAAAAATACAATAGACCCTCCTTAGTTGGCCACATCCCTACATTAACCACATGCTTTAGTTGACCTAATTTTCATAGACTGGACATGCACCATGGGTACTCAATTAAAGTTCCTTATGTTGACCACCTCCATATGTTGACCCGTGTGTCACAGTCTCTTGGGGGGTTAACTTATAGAGGTTCTACTGACTTATAAAGGTTCTACTGTCTATGTTTAATTCAGAGTTTAAAAAAATCTGTACTAGATGAGAAAAATGTGGTTATACTGCATTTGGTATCTTCCCTCTATGAGTTAAAAGACAGATCATTTCTCAGCACCTCGTGCTATTTTTGGGCTGTAGATCCTGAGACTCCAGTGCTTGACCTTTTCTAACCGGCGCTTGCCTTGCTGGCAGAGGGTTACCACGGGTCAGGGCCTAGCTGCTCCATCTGTCATTTTCCCCTTGGGTACAGAATGAGACTTTATAATGAAGTGAGTCAGGAGTTTCAGTATTGTTTATCATCCTTCTAGTTGATAATATTTGAAATAAGTTATCAAATTATTCCAAGGAATTTCAGGACATTACATTCAAAAGACCGAGTGTTATTTTTCAAGGTGAATATTGAAAAATACTAACATCACAAAAACTTAGTTTATTTGTATAATCTTTAGTGAGGTCATAATAAAATATATATTGAGTTTGGGAAAGAAGATAGTAGAAAGCAAATGTCCCCTAATGTCATTATTAGCAAGATTACCAACATCAGGTTTAAGAGAGAATAATGAAGAAAATAATAAAATAAGAGAAAAACATTAAGTAGTTAAGTTTAAAAAAAAAGGATAATGTAATTTCTAATCGGATTTGTCAAGGAATGCCAAACATCAGAACTTTACTTTGTTCTGAAATTTAAAGTGAAGTAGGGGCCAGTAAGGCCCTGCCATCTGTTCTGTAGCTGTTGTTGTTTGTAGATGTGGCCAAGCCCTGTGCACAGTGGGGTCATTCTGAACTGTCCTGTACCCTCGCAGTCTTCTTAGAGATAATCAGAATACCGACCCTCATTTTGAGAGACTGTTTAGGGGTCCTGTGGATTCTTCAGTGTAGACATCAAAAAACTCAAGCGTTTACAGGAGACAAGTAGGCTACCAAAGTGGGTGGGGTCCCTACCTGGGGCTGGGGTGTAAGTGGAAAGCCATGTCCAGTCTCAAGTGCCCAGCGTGCCCAGCAACTGACTGTCATCAGAAATTCTGATTTTTTTTTTTAGGAGTAGGTCGTTTTCACCAGGAGATGCAAAAGACTGGCTAGGGGATCAAGATTTAATAACTCAGCTGCCCTCAAAGCAAGCAAATATCAATGGCTGGAAGTCACCAGGGACTGCCCAAACTCTGCTTACGTGCATTTCTGTGGGCAGGGCGTGGATAAGGGTAGAGGGGAGACGAGAAATATTAGGCTTGTTATTTTCAGGACTCAAATTATTTTCATAAACTAGAGTAAAGCAATTCCTTTTATGTCTGACTGCGGGTCCTTTTTTCTTGTTCTGATCTAGTTAACTAATCTCATCTGGTTCTTTCCTCATGGACTCCATTTCCCTAACTACAAAACAGAAGTACAAACCGCGTACTTCAGATTGAACACTAGAAAGGGTGATAGTAGGTGCATATCTTTCTGGCTGAGCAGTGTCCCCTAGAGAAGAGGGGAGAACATACCTTTTTGACTATTAATTGATATAATTGACATGAAAAATATGCTTATCATTCTGACATATTTCATAGAATGGGCATGTCCCAGTGAGAAAATGACCTAAGTGACCACACTTTTTCAGACGTCCAACCTTGAAATTTTGTGGAGTCAAATGATGGATGCTTTTAGGATTTTTGGATTATTTTTCTTGTGGGCGAGCTGAGTAGACTAAGCTGAGAATTTTTGAACAAGTCAGTCTCAACGACATCATTTCAAGCCAGTCTCACTTATCTGTGTATGGAATTATGCTCATTCTGTATAAAATTTATAGTTGGAGCTATTAAATTTTATGGTGTTAAATAACTAGAATATAAAGGAAGCATGTGTCTTTCGCTTGTAAATTTCATAGATTACCCTTCTTTATTCTCAAAAGGGAAGCTAAAATGGTTTATTTTGATACTTTTGATAGAAATGTGGGGTGTGTGTGTGCATCTCTCGGAAAGAGTCACTTTTAAAGTTTACAGGTTCAGTGCTAGAGCTAAAGTTCACTAAAAGACACGTGACTTCAGGGATGCTAAATTTTTTAGATTATCTCTCATTTTCTCTCTTCCTCCTTGCTTGCTGTTTTGGTTTCAAGCCATCTCTCCTCCTCTGTCTCATGAGCTCGGTTTCTTGTCTCCCGGGACTTTCTGCAAAGCCAAGTGTAAATCTGCTAATGATTTACTTCTTTCTGTCCAGTTTTTTCCTTCCGTTCTAAACCACCGATGGTAGCCCTTCCATCCCCCAGACTTAATCTGCTTCCCTCCATCCTGTCCACCTCAGTTCGATACCTCAAATCCTTTCTTCATGTATTCTAATTAAGTCCGCTCTTCTTTCTCTACCCCTCATCTTATTCAATGATTTCTCTCATTTTTCTATTTTTTTTTCCCCTTGTTTCCGATGCATTCTTCTTCCCTGTTCAGGTCAATGTTCTTGCTCTTTTCTGGACCCCATGATCTCTTCGGAGAAATTAACTATGATTTCTCCCTCTTTCCCTTCCTCCTTCTCTTTTCTTCTCTCTTTTCTCCTCTTTATTCCTCGGCCTTTCTCAGTTGTTCTCAAAGGGCACTGAAGGCAGTTTGCAAAGGTGTTCACGACAGAGTGAAATTAAAGAAATAAATGTACGCATGAGATACAAGGAGACGACCAACCCACACCACCAGCTCCACTTCCTGGAGGCTCCCTTCTTTTTCCTGCTATTGGTCTTGCTGACACTTGTTCCCTGGAAGCATGTAAGAGAAGTCTTCTGGAGTGTCAGGGTCAAAAGGCTCTGTGATCACCTAGCTGCCCACTTGTTGGTGCCATAGCTAAAGGTCAGGACAAGAACAACTGGTCTTGAGAGTGTACCAAGGCCAGCCGGTTTATTAGTGACACACAGCTCTGACTGACAACTGTTTGTCAAAGGGCAATGCCAGTCGTGAAGAAGGAGCTGAGTGTCACCTCTCCTCTGTGTTTAGGCTGCATCAGGCGGTAACCCAAGAGAGGACTATGCATCACCCCCAATGGAAATCAAGTCACTTCTGCAGGACTGCACCTGCCTTGCTCTTTCCAGTGGTGCAAAGTTCTGTGAGAAGATTCCAGCGATCCCACCCACCCTCTCCCTTCAGACTCTAGTCTGGATGCCCTTTCTGTCCCTGGAGTTTTCTGAGGCTTAGAATATTGTAGCCTCTTGATGGCTGGTTCTACTATTGATCTTGATTTCTTTAAACATTTCTCCTTCTTCCTTCTGAAAATTTATGCCCGTTTCTGGCATCTACACCTCCCCCCCACCCTTGTCCTCTGTGAACACTCAGGCAGAGAATTCATTTAATTTTTCTGCCTCTTCTGGCAATAAATTTCCCTTGCCATTTCTCTGACCTCTTGTTCCTTATCTACTTAAAAAGTCTTATTTATTTCAACCTCTTATGTAATTTATCTTGTGTTCATTCTCCACCTTTGCTTGTCTTCCTGTGTTTTATTTATTTATTTATTTTACCATATCTTGATTTTTCTCTGTAATAGTGGAGGCCCTCCTCTGCCTGATATCCTTGGCCTCTGTGCCCCCTCCCTGCCTCTCTGACTGATCTTTCTGCCACTGACTTCCTCTCCCCTCATCTCCCTTTCCTGTGTCTTTGGTATTTATTACCATACATTTCCTATTTGCTGGTAATCACTTATCTTACTTTTCCATTTTTTCTTCTCCCTGCCATCCTATTGCTTTATTCCACTGTCACTCCCACCATAATTTTTTAGCTACCTAAGACTATTCTGACTTGAGATGATTTGCTGCTGCCACTACCCCGGGCCGGCTATGACACAGAAATCAGGCCCACCCATCTTTTCCTCCTTCCTCCTTGTAGAAAACAGCCCAGTTAATTCAAGTTCCTATCCATTGGGTAAGAAATCACTCTGCAACCATATGGAATAACGTATGGCTGCACATAAAAATTTCCCAGTGTCTGGTTCCTCACAAGATTTCACTTCCCCAGCCCGGCCCTGGGTAAGCCCCCCAGATGTTCAAATCCCTCGGGAGTATATATTTTCATGAAAATCCACTTTCTCCTTCTAGGATGTTTCTTCTATTCACAGAGACTTAACTTTTTAGTAACATTATAGAGCAGCACAAGTTTTCTCTTCTGCCTCCCTTTCTGTCCTTTTTTCAAGAAAAATAATTTTGAGTTCTTACCTCAAATCATTCTCTTCAGTTCCAAGGATACAGGAATTTTCCTACATAAATACAAGCTTTAATCTCTTTCTCACTCTAGCTTATAATAAAGCACACATTAAGATTAAAAGGCCTCTTTTATTTAAGCTGATTCTGTGCCTGGGGTTCTGTCTGAGTGTATAGGGCTACTTTCTCTACGTTTACAAAGGCAAAGCTTGGCATTGCCCCCAATGCAGCCACTCATGTGCAAAGCCTGGCCATAAGCAGTCATGAATGCCAACTGGGATTGTATAGATAACCTGATCTTCTTCCAGAGATGTTATAGAACTGCTATGGAATAAGAAATAGGCCCTAACTATACTTTGGCAGGGTATGGATTACCCAGATAACCTCTGTGATTCATTCATTCATCATTCTAAAGCCTTTCTGAGGATAGAGACACAGTTTGGTAGAACTAATTCTTCCAAGGACATGGTCCACTCCCATTTATTAAGTCTTGACTTGTTTGCTGGCTGACTTTTTCAGAGATTTCCTGAATTGTGATTTCCTGTGTAATAGGTGAAGCATCATTGCTTATGGAAGGGAGTCGGCAGGCATGAGCTATACTCTCAGTTCCACTCCTAGGTCACCCTAAGGTAAATGTCTTAACCCTTGGTGTCTGTTTTAGTGATACTTGATAGTGAAATGACATGGCCTTAGAAAGCAATAAAAAAGAAGGGCAGAGAATGTGTCAATACTAACAATTAACTAAATTTGCATTTATGCTGAACATTTTAAAACCTGCCTGGAAGATTTCCAACCTCCAATCATTTGAAAGCTGTACTCTGAAATCATTTTCTGGGATTTGCAGCGTATCATCTCTAAGATGATAGCTCTGTCCTAATGTCTTAGAGAGTGTTCTAGGATCCAAGAACTTTTAATTTTTTTTGACAGCCATCACTTCTGAGTTTTTTTCTCAGTTGCAAACCTTCAAAATGATCACCAGTGTAATACAACAATAGCTGAATCAGCTATTATTCTTTAAAGGATTCCTTGAATATTCACAGTCCTATGGCATTGCTCTCAATGGTTGGGCCATCTTTGAAAAGGTGTCTATGTGCAGCATACTCCCAGGGATTTGGGGAACACTTATCTTTCCTTGCCCAAGAAAATCACTAAACAACTTGTCTATGCTTGTGGTTCCTGATGATCAGGACAGGATGATGATGATGATGATGTGATGATTATTTTTGCATATTTTATTCTGAAATCAAGTATAGACTTGTATGAAAATATGCCTAGGAGGAATAATATAGATTTAAATTTAGACCAATGTTTAGATGACTGATACTGGATCCTTCCTTTCCTGGGCAGAGTTTGGTTGCGGCTGTGTCATAGAGAAGCTCCTCAGTTTCTTGGAAGATGCAAGAGAGACCTAGAGACAGGGCAATGGATAGACCCAGATATGGGAGCTTTGGGAGCCCAGAGAACTGAAAACAGATTCTTTTGCCCTCATAATTTGCTCTGCCTTTGCTAAGATGTTATTCTGAATACCAAGCCCTCCCTGGTGTGAAATACCCTTCTCTGTTGTCCAAAACCAGAGGAAGGGAGCCAGCTCTGAGGCCAGGAATAGGAAGGAAGAAAGTGAGGGGTCACCTTTCTCGCCAGGGATCATGGCACCAAGGCACCATGGCCACTGAACTATTAGATCCTAGTGTTAAGAAGTTAAAAGAAATTGTAAGAAACAGTGACATAAGGTTAACATAGTCTTGGGTGAGCTACTAAAAAATAAAATAACTCACTACAAAGTTTGATGGCAGAAGGAATAGAGCATTCCATAGGGAAGGGTTGCAAATGTGGCTTCTCATATTGATGTTCTGGTTATGTTTTATAATTTGCTAATATCAGGGTGTGACAGTGGAAAAAACCAAACCAGATGAAAACGGAGACCAACACACATAGTGGGAAGCTCTGGCCCAGCCATGGGGAGACCAGGTTGCCGTCCTGTCTCCACCAGCAGGACTTATCTAGGTTTTGGGGGCAAGTTACTTAACCTCCTTGAACTTTCACATTCTCATGTGAGAAAACTCACAGCAGAGCCCGAAATGCGTACTGTAGAAAGCTGATTTGAGATAAAACATGTGAAAGCATTCTGGAGACTGGAAAGTACTGTTCAAATACCAGAGCTTCTTATTCTTTCCTAATCCTGCCATTGCACTGCTCTCTCCCAGGAAAATGCCGGCACAGGATAATGTTCACAGTTTGGAAGGAGGAGTAAGTTGTTGCCTTTGCACCCTTCACTGCTAACATCTGTCACCCCAGGCTCGGACAGCTGCTTCCAAGTTTCCACGATGAAAGCAACAAAACAAGATCGGGTTGGCCCTGGCTTCTGACTCTATCATACCCCAAACCTTATTAAAAAATTAACATCTCTTCTGTTTCCATATGCTTGGCAAAATGCCATGGAAGAAAGCTCTCGACTATCTTTTTATCCTATTTTTCATCTGTCTTGGGTTTCTTCCCATGCCCTAACTTGATATTAACAAATTATAAAACAGAGCCAGAACTTCGTTCTAAGAAGCCACATTTGTGAGCCCCTCCCCCACGCAAGACCTTATTCCTTCTCATGCGAAACTTTGCAATGAACTGCCTCACTTCTCAGTACCCCATCCAAAAAAAATTTGTCTTTCGGTAATATTAATAAACATATATTTTTAAACCTTGATTTAAAATTACAGTAAGTGCCAAGATGTTCTAGTTGCTATTTTGTTGAAATAATATCAGGTTTCCTGTGATGCTTTACATAGCTGTCATCTCTGTGATATAATACGTCCATGATTTATTGACCTACTAAAAGTGCTGTCACTGACTTGTCATAATAAAGTTTTCTTAAAATATTAAAGGCTAGAACACTGAGCAATAGCTCACCTCAGTACAGGGGCTCCGTCTGGTTGTGGATTTGGATTCAGTGGCCCAAAGTTTGCCTCTTACACTTTGATAGTAAAAGGTCTGACTTGCACCTCTCCCCCTTCTTACTTTCTCTCCACCCAGAGTTCCTTGTCACCAAACGGGCTGGCAAGGAGCAGGGGACAGCATGTGAGACACTCTGAGCATGAAAAACTGACCTCGAGCTTCAGTCTGAGGGTCAGGGTTAGTGAGAAAGACTTCCCGGCCTCAGCAGCGAGGAATCCAGATACAGTGATTGTTGCCCAACTTGCCTTTGTGAAAGGTGTTATACTCACTGAGTAAGGATAGAGGGTTGATATTTTTTCAAGAAAGTGAAAAACATCTAACCCTGAAATAATAAGTTTATTTTTCTTGAATATGGGAGCAGGGAAGAATTTTGAGTCAGGGACGCTCTGGGCACAGCAGAGAGCCTGGGAAGGCCTGTAGTCTTCCTTTCAGGGACCTGTCCTGCCGACCCTCCCACGCGCCCTGGCGGCCTCTCTTGACTCTGGTATCAAAGGAGGCTGATCTCCGTGACCTGACCACTATTTTCCTTTGAAACATTCCTACCCTGGCTCTGATAATCCCAGGTTTAGCTTTTCTGATAAGGTTTTGAGATGGTAATACATGTATTTAAATGAGAGATTTGGGTCGGCCTTGATAGCTCACTTATTTGTCATGAAATTAGACAAATAGATAAGGGTATAAGTTCTAGATTCATAAAATCTTGGAGTGGGGTACAGTTGGAGGATAAAACGATGAGGGAGATACTGAAGTGGGTAAGTGGGAAATCTAAAGAGAAATGAGAAAACGCAAATGGGAAAGTCAACTGATAAACCATATTCTTCCACAAGGAAATCCAATGATACATTTATGGGTATGTATATGTATGTATATATTTTATAAATATGTGCAAATATACATGACCAAAACCATTACAGATGAATGATCTCCAACTTGCCTTTGATACTTGAATGCAGCCTTTTGACCAGATCAAGTACATAAACTATTCTTTTTAAATTTTTGTTTCCTTTTTGCACAGAAAACACAACTTTATGGAAGGATAAGATAAGCGATATTATGAAAAACCTGGAAAAATTTAAATCTTTCATAACAACGACTTTTTTTCAATTGAGAGAAAAACATTTTTGAGAAGAAACAAAATACATGTCTATGGCAACACGGGGCTCATATCTGTGTAGTTCTGTTTCACATAAAGCTATTTTATCAGGTTAGAAATATAAGTGTATAAATATATTTAAATGTAGGAGGAATTTTAAATGTTCACACAGTGATCCCAGACAGAGGAAGGCTTTCATGGAGATGAATAGCCTGGGAGAAACTATGCCCAACCCAGACTTGTATACTGACAGATAAAAAGTCAAGGTTTGGAGTAGGAGACACAAAATTTGTATGAAGAAAATGCTGATGCTTTAATTTCAGAAAACCAAAAATGCACTCGAGAAAGTCTTCTGATTTTTTTTTTTAAATTTTACATTTCTAGAATGAATATGAAAGGACACAGAAATTAACTTTCCTTATTCAGCTAGGATTTTCATGACTAATACTTGGCACTGTCAGTGCCAATGGAGCAAAACTGTTGAGAGTAGGTTTAATTATTTTTGTCTAAATTAGAATGCTAAACAATCAGTCACTGAACTTATATTGTAGTAATGAGATAAGAAAGCAGTTTTGGGGGGCGAAGTGGGCTTTAAATTGCTCTGTAAATATTAAATATAACTTTTTCAGTTACTATTACTAGAGGTCTGCTAGACACAGTTACCTGTAGTTAAGCTAGACCTTAAGCCCTTTGAGAATAGCCATGAGTCCATCAGGCAGTTAATATGATGACTGAATCCAGGCAATGGACCAGGCACTGGAAGGAGACTTTCATTTTTCCTTTCTATGCAACAAATATCTACAGGTTCTTATCATCTTTGTAGTCCGCTGTTAAGACTTGTTTACTGCTATATTGGTTGTGCTTAAGTGTCTTCATGATGTTTACATTCTAGTAGAAAGGACTGATAAAATATGGAAAACATTTTTATTTAAACCTCAAACTGCTTATAAGCTGGACTGGATGAAAAGGAACACATTTGAAACATCAAATTCAAAATGGTCCATAATAAAAAATGTATGTGTTTATATACTCTGAACGTCTAAAGAATGGAAATTCACATGCTATAAAAAACTTTGAAAGGAGATAGAGTGGTTTTGGCCTTGAAAGATGAAGGCTATTGGGAAGGAAAGAGGTGAGGAGTTATTGACAAGAGGAACCACAGTGGGCAGGAATAGGGATGAAGGGGTCTGTGTCTTCTTTATACGCGGCAGGTCTAGTTCAATGCCAAGGACTCGATGGGTATCCCACAGGGGTGCCAGCCTCCCCTGCTCCTCCTGGAGCTCCCGCTCCCTTCTTATTGTTGGCAGAATGAGGGAAGGCTGGCTTACAGCACATGTTAGCGTTGGCAATATTAGTGCAGGGTGACATACCGCGGGATGCCTTTACCCGTATTTGAAATCAATGCCTTGTTGACAGAACTTTCTTAGAGCTGGAATGCAGGAGGTCCCATGGGTCTCATGTTGCTCTCTCTTGGAAAAGCTGGTGAGAAACCAGTGCTGGACTTATGACTCACAGGAAGCCTGGCATAGGACACGAGAAATTTGGTCTGGCTCATTCAGGAAGCCAATTGATTGAGCCTCAGATAAACCAAATATCCAATGCAAATCCTTATTCTCTTCTGAAGTTATCCATCTCAGGATGAATTTAAAGGTTTAAAGAACTCTCTCTCTCTCTCTCTTTTTCTTTATTTTGTTTTGTTCTATTGGGGAAAGGCTAGGCAAGGAAGAGGCTATATAGGGGAAAAGATGTCAATTCTACATTTTTTCCAAGGACTTTCACATAGTAAAAGGATTTGTAGGTCCAAATAGAAACAGAGAGAAACATGATCAGTTTAGAGAAAAGTCAGTCAAACCCTTTGTTTGCTGTTATGGAAACCAAACAACTGCTGGATTGAATGATACAAATATTATATTTTTATTTTTCAACTGGTTCATAGAAACTTGTGGAGACACAGCTGAAGTTTACACAGTCTTAGATTAATTCCATAGCCTGCATAATCTGTAGGAAAAAAAATGAACTGCATCAGAGAAAGTCCTAACATTCTGAAAGGAAATTCATAAAATCTACACAAACAATCACAGAAAAATAAGCTTTCCATTAAAAAAATCAAGGAAAAAATGTGAAAGGTAAAACTACAAATTCAACAAAGTGCATGGTGGCTTGATGAAGGATAAGCATGTATCTTCCAAGGCAGTCTGGTGAGTCTTGCAATACAGCATGCAGCTAGGAGAAAGTGTTTATTACAAACAGGTGAATGAAATGATTGACTGCGTCAATAAATGGGGGGGAAGGGGCAAGCATTTCTTATAGAAAAAATGTAACTAGGTAGTCTCTCTCCAGGAGATCAAACTTAATTCTCTCCCTTGTTCTGAAGTGGGAGTTGTGCACATGACTCACTTCCAAAGGAGAGAGTATGGAGGGGAAAAATAGTAACTTTCCAGGGTAGAAATCAGGAAGTCACCCCCTTAACCAGGTGTTTGAGATGAACATCACTAGTAATAAACCACGCTGATCCCTTCTACCTGTGGATATGATGACGTCAGAAGGGTCCTTCACCTTTTGGGGCGTTCATTCCAAAAATCCATAACCCCACTCCAATAATGAGAAAACATCAGACAAACTGAGCAACATTCTGCAACTTCCCTCTCCAGTATTCTTCAAGGTCACAGCAAACGAGGAGAGACTGAGAGGTTATCATAAACCAGAAGAAACAGCTATGACTTAATAAAAAATAAAAAATAAAAAAAAGGAAAAAGAAACTAAGGAGTGGCTATATGAAAAATGGTATGCTGGCTGGATCCTGGAGACAACCAACTAACCAAACAAACAAATCCCACAAAACCACAAAAACAACATTAGAAGAAAAACAGATGAAATCCAAATGAAGTCTGGAGTTTAGTTAATAGTAACGCGCTTTTGTGAGTTCCTCAGATTTGACACGTGCAGTGTGAGGTGCTAACGTTAAGGGGAACTGGCTAAATGGTATTAGGGAACTGTCTGCTATCTTTGCAAGTTTTCTTTAAATCTAAGATTATTATAAATGATTATTTTTTCCCTTTTCTATCTTTTCTCCACTCTAGAGTCTATGAGTCCAGCACTTATACCTTCACCTCATTTCCTTGTTTCATGACAAGAGAAGCTATTCTTTGCTGAGTAAAAACAGGCAAGGGACGTTTCTTCCTCATCTAAAAGCTTTTCACTTTTTATTTCCCTGTCTTTTTCTTTGGTGCCATGAGGTCCCACTATATTTATAAAGCCCTTCATTTATCCTTATTTATAAAATCATGGGACAATGATTTTTTAAAAATCTAAAAGAAAGTAATAACAGCCTGAAAGGTGAGATTCCGAGGAATAAAAATAACTAGATTCTCAAGTTTTATTGAAAGTGAAATATCAAGGGTATTTTGAAATGCTACCAATCTTGAAGTTCTGTTACAGATTCTTACATCCTGAGTATAATATCTCAGAATATTCAAAGAAAGGACAAAGGATCAAAGATATACTTTTTTCTTGTTCAAAGGTTTTCTTTCATTTTGTTGCAGGGCCCTGGGGTGGCCACTCAGCTTAAGCCCAGTGCTCACCAATCACTTGCTAATAACTGGAGCTGAAAGAGGGCTCTGCCCTAATGCCATTATGTTCAAGAGCCATGATTGATTGTGTTATAGTATGTTTTTGAAACCTAATTACTGTCTGAGTGAGTATCTGAACTCATTAATCTTTAGTCCTGTAAATAAGTAAAATTGACTAAATAACTGGATTTCTCTAATGATGGCTTAGGTTATCTTTGGACCTACTGCCTTGCCCTACCCTCTTCGGGGCAGCAAATTATTTTGCTTAATGGTAATTGCTCCCCAGTTTTGAAATCAATTTGTAAAAATCGGCTTATAAAACAATTTTCCGTGTTGCCCTGTGATTGTTTGGTCCCTACTCTATGTTTGTTGTATAATGAGCACATCCTGTGATGTGCTCACAAACCATTGTATTTGCTAATGACCCTCCTTGGTGGAGAGGGTCACATCACTTAATGAGATAAGAGGCTTGGGAGGGAGAGTTGGCTTTGTTTTCACTTTACTGAACCCTACCTTAGTTCCCACCAAAATAGAAAAGAATTCCATTTAGCATGGCCTATTCCATATGCTCCAAATAAGATGGCAATTAGTTGAGATTTTTTTCCTTCTCTTTCCCTACTACCTAATTCCAGCATAACTAAGATGTAAGATTTTATATTACATTCTTCCTTTTCTGATATTTTCTCCATATTTTTCTTATTGCCATTTTATTATCCATTAGAACTGCTGCCTAGATAGTAGCTTAATGAGGAAGAGGATTAAGTAAAGTTAATGGGACTTCTACTTCCAACCAAGATGGAGTAAAACAGACCAGACATGCTCATCCCCCAAATAGTTAAAACCCTAAAACATACAAAAAATCTCCCCCAAATAATAAGCTAGCTTTTGAGACATTAAACATCAGGCTTTGAAGGACAGTGATTCCTGAGAGGCAAGAGCAAATGATTTGAGCCCTGTGAATGCTGAAACTTATAACCTTGAGAAAATGTTTAGCCTCTGGCAAAGGGAGGGAAGACTCCCTGAATGAGGAGATGAAGCTGAATCTTTGAAGACCAAGGCAGGTAGAAGTCACCTGGCAGAGTACCAGAGAGGAAAATGAAGCATAGAGCAAGAATACTAGAAATCAGTAGAGGGGTCCCCTTTGAATGCTCAGCTGAATATTAGTCATTATTCTTCCAGGAAGAAGAAGAATTAGAGGAAACAGTATCTGGCTCTCACACAAGGCAAGGAAATAGTGCCTATTATCACCAGCCAAACTAGAAAACCGCACAATTAATGGGGCACTGGGTAGAGTCTTTAGAAGAGTCTTGCCTTGGTTGTGGGAAATAAATAGACCTAGACCTCAGACTATTACCAAAGCTTAAAAGCAAACTAACAATGAATCAAACTTCACAGGTATCTGAACCACACCTCAGAACAAAGTCCGAGAATATTTATAGAAATTAAAATATAGACAACACCTAACAAAGTAAAATTTACAATGTCTGACATCTAATCAAAAATGACTAGGCATGAAAAGAAACAGTACTGTATGACCTATATGAGGTAAAACAATTCATTAAAATCAACTCAGAAACAATGATATGAAAGATAGAAAATAAGAGTATTAAAACCATTATTATAATTGTATTCTATGTTTAAAAAGCTAGAGAAAAGACTAAACAAGTTAGTAGATATGAAAGATGAAAGTAGATAAAAAATATAAAAAGATCAAATCAAACTTTTAAAAATGAGAACTACAATGTCTGCAATGAAAAGCACACTGGATGGGATCAATAATAGCATATTAGATATTGCAGAAGTAAAGATTAGTGAACTTGAAGACATAGCAATAAAACCTATCCATAAGGAAACACGCAGGGAATCTCACCTACCAGAATGAAGAGATTATCAGTGAATTGTGGAACAATTTTAATTACTCTCACATACATGTTGTTGGAATCCTCAAAAGGGGGACAAGATGAGACATAAAAATATTTGAAGAAATAATGGCCTCCAAATTTTCAAATTTAATGAAACTATAAATCCATGGATCCAAGAAGCTCAATAAATTCCAATCACAGAAAACATAAAGAAAATGCCAAAACATCACCCATTACTCAAAATAGAATAATAGAAAAACATTTAAAAGTCATTGTAGCAAAAAGATATGTTATATACAGAGGGACAGAGATAAGGATGATGGCAGATTTGTCATTAGTAACAATGTAAGCAATAAAACAGTGGGGAAGTATCTTTAAAATTCTAATACAATAAAACCTAAAATTCTATACACAGTGAAAATATCTTTCAAAATGAAGGCAAAATAAAGACTTTTCAGACACAGAAAACCTGAAAGAATTTATCAGGAGATCCATGCTACAAGAAAATCCTTCTGTAGAGAAGATATGATCCCAGACAGGAATATAGATACAACATAATAAAAACTGTCAAAAACATTAACTACATAGTTAAATACATGAGGTTTGTTCTTACTAGTTTAATCTCTTTAAAAGACAATGGATTATTTAAAAATAATAACAATGATGCAGTGTAGGGTTTATAATAAAAAGTAATAGTAGAATGTAAAACAACAGTAGCACTAAAGCTAGGTGGGTAAAAAGGAAAGCCTATTCATCAAGACTCCATTCATAAATTAACATTTATTATTAGTAAAGGTTACTTATACTGTTTATTGAGTATTATGCATTAGACACTGGTATAATGGTTACAGAGACAATAGAGGACACATAAATATGATGTCTAACTTCAGAAATTGTACATTTTCACTGAGTTGACAGATACAAACAAATAAGCAAGATAATTATGAATTGTATGTGCCAAAAAAAAAAACATGATATTGTAATGTAATGGAGAGTAACAAAGTGGGTAGGAATACCTTAGCTAGGGTGATAAGAAAGTTCTCTGTGAGAAGGGTGCATTTGCACTGGAAGCTGATAGATGAGAAGAAGTCATCCAGGTTGAGACTCCAGGAAGAGGATTTCAGGTTGAGATAACTGCCGAGGCACAAGCCCTACCTGTGGGTAAGGACTCAGCCATTTCTAGGAGCTGCCCAAGCACCATTGCAGTTGGAGTATAGTGAGGAAGGAGTAGATGGGTAGGAGATAATGCTGGAGGGAAGGGCAGAGGTCAGATTACTCAGGGTCTTGAAGCCACGGTCTGGGGTCTGGACCTCATTCCAAGCTCAGTGGGAAAACATGGAAGAGTTTATTGCAAGAAAAAAAGATGTTCTGGTTTACCTTAAATGAAAAGATAATTTGGTTGTACGGGAGAATGTAAGGGAAGAAGCAAGAACGGAAGCAAGAAGACTAGTTGAGAGGCTATCTCAGTGGTTGAGGTGAGAGAGGATAGTGGTATGACTAGACGCAATGGCAGCAAGAAGAGAAGTAAGTCAATGGAACATATATATTGGAAGTAGAACTGATGGGGCTTGATGACAGATTGGATGTAAGGGCCAGGGGCAGGAGGAATCTGCTAAGCAGTGGAGATGGGATTTGACCTAGTTCTGAGTCCAAACTTTTCTTTGTATTCAGTGCTACCATTAATAGATTGAACATCCATTGTGTAGGGCATATGTCTCAGCACTACACCATAGTTTTTGCCATAAAGGTAATAACAGCTGACAGTAAACATGTGCTAGGAATTAAATGATACCAGTGAGTGTTACAGGAGTCCAGAGGAATGGAAAAAAGATAGGTCAAGGAATGGAGACACAGAGGAATGTGCTTTGATGGAGAAGGAGAGAAAGGTTTTTCTGGAGGGTGAGCAGTGGAGACAGAGATTAACATAGATGTTCCAGAGAATAAGAAAGTAAGGATGGCTTATTATTAAGGGCACCATGAAGAGATCTGGGTTTGTATAGGTAGTTGTGGGTGAAGCTGTAAATGACAACCTTCACATAGCCCGTTTATCATCCTTGAGGAGCTATTGATTATGGTTGGAGAATTGATGCACATATTACATGCTCCATAGCTATCATTTTAAGTAGAAGTTAGAGTGCAGGGTTTTATTGCCAAGGGCGTAAATGCAACATGAGACAAATGGTGGAAGGAAAATAGGAAGTTTTCTTGTTCTCTGAAGTTCTTCCTACCACTTCATATAAATGAAAGATATCTCCCTCCTTCTTCATCCTTTGTCTTCTTCTTTCCTTCTTATCCTTCATTTTCTTCTTTAAATAAAAATGCAGCATGGGACAGCGCCTGTGGTTCAGTGGGTAGGGCGCCGGCCCCATATACTGAGGTTGGTGGGTTCAAACCTGGCCCTGGCCAAATTGCAACAACAAAAACAAAAACAAAAAACTGGGCTTTGTGGAAGGTGCCTGTAGTCCCAGCTACTCGGGAGGCTGAGGTAGGAGAATCGCCTAAGCCCAGGAGTTGGAGGTTGCTCTGAGCTGTGTGATACCATGGCTCTTTACCAAGGGTAATAAAATGAGACTCTGTTTCTACCAAAAAAAAAAAAAAAAAAAAAAACTTAAAAATGCAGCATGGGTTCTTCTAAGAGGGGTGGTCACCTGTGATTTGTGATGGCTGGAACTTTCTTCAGCATTATCAGAACATACAGATGTTGTAAATAGCATGACCCCAACCACTGAGATATTTCTGAAATATGCAGCAGATCCCAGAAGCACCAAAGGTTAACCCAGTGGTCCTATGAAGAAAGCCTCAACTTGGCTGGTCTTATGGAGAGAGAGAAAGAGTCCACGAGAAAATGACCTTCTGGAAGCCCATTGATTTGATTTAGCAGCTGAAAGGAGGCTGTTCTGAATCGTAGGACTAGAGGTCTGAAATTCACAATTTATGAGCTCAACAGCAAATTACTTCCAAATGAACCTTCTACAATGAGACGCTCACCTCCTTCCATGTGTTTCCAGCTGGGCAGTAAGAAAAAATGAATCATTTCTAGAAATATAGCAATTGAAGGGCGGCACCTGTGGCCAAGTGAGTAGGGCACCGGCCCAGTATACTGAGGGTGGCAGGTTTGAACCCAGCCCCGGCCAAAACTGCAACACCATAGCCAGGTGTTGTGGTGGGCACCTGTAGTCCCAGCTACTCGGGAGGCTGAGGCAAGAGAATTGGCTAAGCCCAAGAGCTGGAGGTTGCTGTGACCTGTGACGCCACAGCACTCTACCGAAGGTGACAAAGTAGGACTCTATTCAGTTGTTTTTTTTTTATTTATTTTTTAGAGATAAAGTCCTGTTTCTGCCTTTTCCCCCACATCTAATGCCAAGCTGTGTTCAAATGAGAAACAGTTGGCATCAGTAACCTTCCTTTTTCTCTCTGCTTGCATCCCATGCCTAGTAGTCTGAGCTTGTCCAAGTTCTAATGCTACTTTTTCTTTTTACCTCTGAATCATTTAGCTGGTGTGCTATTTATTCATCACGCTCTGGCTATGGACACGCAAATACATACGTACACTTCACAATCACTGGACAACATGCTCAATCTAATCAAAGGATTCCTACTCTTAAAAAAAAATTAGTAAAACATTCACACTTTAAAAACTAATGATAGCTGATGGAGATAATAAGATGAAATTTTATCTTTCAAAATGAAGTAATAATATTAACTCTATATAACCAAAAAAATTAGAATACATGAGTAAAAGAATATATCTCCACCGCTTTTTGTTTGCTTTGCTTACAAACCTCTCACTTTTCCATGAGAGATGCATGTTTAAAGTTTTTATCTTACTAGAGATGACAACACACCTTTCTGACATTTGATTCGTGTTATGTTTCAGGCTATAGATCCAGTGGTGGGGGACACTGTACAGGGAATCCATCATAGGTAGAATATAAGCTGCTTTTCTTTGGGAAAAGATTTGACCACTGATAATTGTTCTCTTCTAACATCTGTGTATGTTAAGAAAAAAATAAGGACCAAGTCACTAGACACTGGTGAGACCCATTCTCTTAAACCTCTGTGCTCTGAGTGATAAGCGCCTGCTCTTGACCCCGGAGGAGGCTGTGGGTCTTGCCACTTCTGCACATTTGCTAACCCCACTGAGTGATTTAGGATCTTCTTGTCTCTCTATCTACTCTTCTTCCTTCCACTCAGCCTTCCAAGCCCAGTTAAAACCCTACCTTTTTTCAAGGTTACCTGACCATGCCAATGTGACTCTCCTGTGCTCTGTGCTGCCCTGGATGGTTCATTATCTTTTCATGTCCATCTGTCTAATCTTCCCAGCTAGATGTAAGGAGATGGTTATCAAAGATGTTAAGGCAGGTGATCATCCTATTACAAGCATCTCGGTTTTCTGACTCCTAATCCAGTGCTCTTTTGACTCTACTGTGCTATTCCCTATTAATTTTCCCATGCCCAGTAACTTTGGGGGGAAGTAATTTATTCATTCATTAAGTCCTTATTTACTCGTCACTAAGCAAATATGTGTTGAGTGTCTATTAAATACCAGGCTCTATCCTAGGCACGAGGGATTCAGTAGTGACCAAGTCAGACTTGTCTGTTTTCTCAGGGAGCATGTTTAGAGGGGGACACAGAAAGTAAACAAGTAAATAAACGAGACGATTTTAGAGAGTGCCACACCCTGTGCCTAATATGCAAGAGGATAAATGGGGTGGTGGGCTAGCGAGAGGTGGTAGTGAAGGGAGGATGCTATTTGAGCTCTGGTGGTCAGCAGAGGCCTCTCGAGCTGAGGGCTGAGTGAAGAGTTGGGGGTGGTTGTGGGGCCTTCTGGAAGGAGACTGGTGCCTGCAAAGTGAGGAGCAAGTGCCAGAGACCGAGGTCAAACTGCACTTGATGCATTAAAGGAGGAAATTACTATTGCAGCCACAGGGAATCAGCAAGACAAAGTGAGGCAGAAGTAGTGAGAGACGAATTTGCTGAGATAGGCAGAGGCCAGAATGTGTCTGAGCTCAAACCCCAGGGAGGGGTTTGCAGATCTTTCACAGAGGAAGGGACAGTCCTGGAGGGCCACACGTAGGGCAGTGCACTGTGCGGCACATAGTGGAGTAGGTGACTTGTGCCTGTAGGGGGAAATTCTGTTTTGTCTTTTGCTTTTACATCTTTTTTTTTTTTTTAAATTGAGATATACCGTGCATGCAGCGTACACTTTGTAACTATCCAGTTGTGTAAATTTTTACCTATGTATACACCCACAGAACCACCACTTACATTAAGACCAAGAATAATCCCTGCACACTCGGGAGGTCTCTCCCCTGCCTTTGCCGCCATCGCTCCTTTACCACCATCATGTCTTCCATCACCACAGACGCATTTTGCCTAGTTTTGAACAGGATGGAAGTGAAATCACATAGTATGTACTGTTCTGTCTTTGGGAAATACTGCTACATGCATTCCATGGTATGGATGTGTCACCATTTACTCACCCTACTAATGATGGACTTTGGGTTGATTCCAATTTCAGTCTGTTATTAATAAAGCTGCCATAAACACACTTGTACGGGCATTCCAATGTGTGTGCACTTGTTCAGTTTGGAAATACAGCCTGGAATGGAATTGCTAGGTCTAAGGATTTAAATAGTAGATACCATTAAATAGTTTTCCAAAGTGGTTGTACCAATTTTCACTTCCACTAAAAATGCAAGAAAATTCTAACTTCTTACCATCCTGATAAACATTTGATATTACCAGTCCTTTTAATTCTAGCTATTCTGATAGGAGTATAGTGGGTGGGGGCCTCATTGTGGGCGTTCTTTTTTCCTTGGTGGGAACAGGAAGGGGTGTTGTTTTTTATACTGTTTGTACACCAGTCCTGACTCTTAGGTACCTAATATATTGCCTTCTCATGGTGTTTATGATTTTGCTATTGATTACAACGTGGCTTGATTATAAAAATTTAGATTTCAGTCTTTCTGGTTTATACTCCCCATTTCCAATACCACATAGGTTTTTTTTTCCTTGCAATACCCCCCAAGAGCAGTATAAAACCTAAGCATACTGATATGACATCATCAGTTCACTGTCTTTTAAAAATGTCATATTTCATCTTTTACAGGGTGACCCTATTCCAGGATAGAAGGAAAAATAGAGAACAGGACTTAGAACTTGAAAAAGAAAATTTGGGTCAGCCTGCAGCTTAATGCTCTTTCCACTCTTAGAGCCAAAAGGACGTCTGGTCAATGCACCAGGGGAATTGCTAGAGCAATGGGGATTGTTGGTTTCATTACATGCTCATTATACCATTTCATCGGAGAGGCTAGGATTTTGCCCTAACGATGAAATTAAGGGTGCTATGCTTCATTTCCTGTTTTGGAAAACAGAGTCTTTGACTTAAAAAAAAAAAAGGCTAATTACATATTGTTTTTAAAAATTGGGTTGATAATTCATCATATCATAATTAAACTAATTAGAGTACTATTATTCTCCAACAGCTTTAATGAGGTTTTCTACTTGGCAGGGAACCGGTAAGCCCCGAAAATATTGCCATTTGTTAAAAGATGGAGAAACTCCACTCTGTTGCATTTTGGTTAATAAGATTTATGCATTAATCTAGCCAGACTTTGTTCTCTCGCATTTGGCAAACTTCTAAAATTTTCCAATTTTCTACCATGTCTCTCTTGCTCTCCTACCCCCACCTCCTCCTTGGAGAATTCCTGGCGTCTGAGTTAAAAAGGTGGAAACATTCTCTGTTTCCAGCCGAGTCTCCCCAGCTTGGTTGGAATGCTGGTCTGGTTGTAATAGAGCCTGCTTTTCGGCCAGCAACTCTCAAAATAGCTCCTCGGCTTGTAAAGCAGAAAATAGCAGTTCGGGCAGCCGGTATTTGCTTACAAGGTGCTTCTGGCCGCTTGCTTTGGGGGGCACTGTTGCTCCAGCTTGAGGGCTCCAGCGGGCTGTGGTGAGTGATGGCTCTCAGTTGCGCAATTTTGTATCTGCACTCCTTGTCAAGTAATCATTACAAATGTTTTGCGGAGGAATGAGCTGGCTCCAAGCAAAGGTCTGCCTCTCTAAAGAAGCCAGGGCCTGAGGGGTGGGGACTGGGTCTGTCCGTGGTAAAATTTTCCCCTTTGACAGTGTAATTAAGTGCTAATTAACTAAATGAGTGTAAATGTTGAAGGCCGAGATAAATATCTACATTTCCTTAATCTATCCCCCCCCCCCTAAAATTTGATCAAGGAAATTTGGATTTAATGGAGGATATATGTCAAAATTGTTTCTAAAGATGGCAAATCTGTTTAGGAGGAGCTCAGATCCACTGGTTTGGATTTCTACAGGAAAAGTTAACAGCATATAAATATAGAAGAGGTAGAATAAAATGCGGATGTGATATTGCAATAATTATGTTAAGGAGGCTTAGTGGAGCTACCTTTTTGAAACATCTGGTTTGTTTCTGTTCTTTCCACATCCTGCAGATGTTGCTGAGCCCATGAAATATACTGACAGGAGAATACATTAGTCGGTGAAGTCATTCCAATGAATAAAGCACAGGGTAGCCTCTTAACTTTCTAAAAAATCTAGTTAGAAAGGAATTCTGCTTTCAGAGCAGGCAGAGATTAGGCCAATAATTGAGAGGGGCCCAGGGCCTTCTAAAAGTGTCAATAGTGATCTGTTCTTGCCAAAGGGGAAAAGAGACGCTTTGTAGAGGGGCAGCCAGAGTAATAAATGGGAATCTTTGTAATTCAAGCACTTTCTCATTACCTTCTGTGGTTAGTGATTAAAAATGGGGCTGAAGAAAAGGCAAGGGAAGCCCACTCCCTCCATGCTTGGTAGCAGAGCTAAAGGCTCTTGAGTCCATCTTGAGTCCAGCTGCCTGCCTTCTTGTTGGTCCCTGTGGCCTAAAGTGAGAGGCAGGTAGATTGCTAGAGGCTGCGGCAGGAGTCTTGGGATGAGGATGGATAATCGAGGTGCCATCTGTGGCTTGGGGCTGATGACAGCTGCTTGGTGCCCTGGCACTCCTGTGTCAACACCATCCCTAGGCAGGAAAGGACAGGGCAGGCACATGGGCACCGAGCCTCTGGGACAGCACGCACAGGCGTCCTGCAGGAGGGTGCATGGAGAGTGGGAGTTTATTAAATAGAGCTTGGTTGCCTATGAGATTAACACCCCGAAATAAATGCAAAGTTAAGAAACATTTTGGCTCCCAGCCCACTTGGCAGGCAGATTCAGAAACCTGGAATGGTCAGAAGGACAAAGCCTTAAAGGGCCAATGTCACGTTTACTTTCTGGCTGGCTGTGATCTCGAAATTTCCCCACTGTTTACATCACTCCTTGAGGTTACAGCATCATGTGTTCAGAAGGCCCCTATTAAAATGTATAACAGATGTTTTCCTGGCCACCAGCCTGTCAGACAAGGAGGACACACTCATATAAACCTATCAGTGAAAAACTAGTATTTCTCTGGCTCTGCTCTAAGTTTTTGACCTCCAGTTCTATCTGCCTTCCTCCTTCTGGGCCAAAAGAACAAACCTCTGCCAGGTCTCATGAAAGACTGGTTCTTGCCTGTTCTCACAGGGCTCCTGGCTTCGGGTCAAGTGGGAGAGGACTCTGCGCCCGACGGTCCAGCCCTTCCCTGTCAGCAGCAGCTCAGTGATGGCCACACCAGGTGCTTGGTCCCTGCTGCACCTTTTCTCCTGTCCCTGGACCCGGAGAGCTCTTTCTCCCTAGAGTTCAGATTTCCCTAATGCACCCCAGGGATACTCCTCCCTTCTCCTTTGCTTTTAAAACTTGCTAATTTCTAGTTCTGATTTTTCAGCCATAATTCTTAATGCTCAACCCAATATAGTCAGTGTTTACCGCTCTTTGGGAACTTTTAGCACTAACATAGATGTGATAGTTAAAATACAGTCACATACCAATGGAGGGGCGTCAGGAACTGTTGTATATTTGTTTACGCAGGGAGTTATGGTTTGATCAAGGTTTATTATTATTAGATTATTCATCATTGTATGTTATCAGAACCTTATCCACTTTAACATGTCAGCAGTTCTCAAAATTTTTCTTAGGGGCCATGTGTCAGAATGGCATATGGCATTCCTCCTTAAGGAAAAAGGTTTAGTTTCATTGTCATGATCGTTAATAATGACGGAATAATAATTTTGGACATGTACACTATCTCTGAGAGTGAATGACATGCTTTTCTATCTATGCTTCCTGTGGATTCATATAGCAAAACTGATATAGGCAAGACTAGGATGCTGAAATTATAAGTAGAGAAATGGATGCGGGCAGAAAGTAAAGCTATTTGTTGAAGGTCACAGAGCCAGAGAAAGAGGGATTCAACTCATTTTAGACTCCACCACGTTCAGTGCTTTTCCAGGGCAAGCCCTTCCTAGTACTTTAACATGGTAGAAACTAATAAAAGATAGTCCATCGAAGGGGACTGTTTTTGTAGGGCGGGCTACATACGCTAAAGATGAAAGATCTAGACAGACATAGTGAAATAGAGTTTAGAGCTGTTTTTTCTCTAAAATGTGTTCTGCAAGATTTAATGTCTTGTTAGAAAAAGGACTCCCCAACCAAATAGACTTAACAAATATTAAATTAAACAACGTCATAAACATTTCTTGATGATAGCACCCTCAGAGCCTTGACACACATTATCCATTCCCTGTGCCTTTGACACAGGAATCAGACATGCTATGAGCATTTTTCAAACATATTTGATACAGGGCCCTTCCTGTGATATACTGGAATGATAAATAGTTCTGGTCTGAGCATGGAAGCAGTTTTTGTTGAATAGACATTGAGTCTCAGAGTACAACAATGGATGGAGATTTGACTTCTATCCACCCTGGGTGATCTGAAAGTCATCCTCCTCCCCAAGGGGTTTGTGTGCACCAGAAGGTGGGGCGCAGAGGGGTGGAAAAATCATATGGCAAAGCCAACACTCTCAGAAGGACAAAACTAGAGCCCACCTGCTTTCAAATCCAAAGGGCTGAGCCTCCTGGAAATGGCAGCTGCCTAGCTTCTCTAGTTATTACCACCAGCCCCTGGCTGATACGATATAGAAAGCAGGAAAATACAGGTGGCCATAATGATAAGTTGTTTGTGACGACTAGATATAGGAAAAGAGGGCAATAAGATACAAACACTATGGCAATCCCTTCCTGGACATCGCAGCCATCCCCAGCAGTTCAATCTGAGTGCGGAGTTGTTCTTTGTTCTGCTCTTTTCTAGTATCACAAAACTCGGCGACATTTAAATGAAACATGTCTTAGCTTGGCACATGTTAGAAGTCTCCTGTGTAGCATCCCTTGATTTTAAGAGCTCTAGAATGCTTTAGCGAGTCTGATGTTTGGGAATTTTCTGCAATAGCAGAATATCCACTGGGAAGCACAAAACAGGGCCATGCTGGTTAGGAAAAGCATTATAATAGAGTAGACACAAACCAAGAGAAAAGTTCATGTTCTCTGCCATAATCATTCGTCGCACACAGAAAGTTCTTTCCATTAGCCCAGCCCGCAGGCTGGAGACCATGGTGAGAAAAGATTCCACCCACATGGCCATGTCTACCTCTGAAGCGTTTCTAAGAGACTTATCTTCATTTAAATATGGAACAGCATTTTTTAGAAAGCCTTTGGCAAATAATATACTTAATTTGACTTACATAGAAATAATCCCATCTAAGCTTGTTTATAAGGGTGCCATTATAAAGCTGAATAAGAAGGGCAGCACCTATGGCTCAAAGGAGTAGGATGCCGGCCCCATATGCCGGAGGTGGCAGGTTCAAACCCAGCCCGGCCAAAAACTGCAAAAAAAAAAAAAAGCTGAATAAGAAAAAAGTCAGCTAGTGCTTGCTTCGGCAGCACATATACTAAGATTGGAACGATACAGAGAAGATTAGCATGGCCCCTGTGCAAGGATAACATGCAAATTTGTGAAGCATTCCATATTTTTAGCAGAAATAAAAATAAATCTATAAGCCAAAAAAAAAAAAAGAAAGAAAGAAAAAAGTCAGTTAACCAACTAGACATTTCTAAATTTGGGGATGTTTATCAGCACATACAATAAGCATTTGTTCAGCTGGTTGGTACATTAGTTTTGGAGGAAATTATGGTTTCATGTCACCATCTATGCCTGAGTTTCTGCATGCAAGCGACTGAGAACAAGCCACCCAGACTCAGCTCACATGAAGCAGCGGAAAGGCCAGGACTATCTTCCCCCCAAATTACAAATATGTCCTTGGGCAGAGACAGGCTTTTCCTTCCTGCCTCTTAATGTGTTCAGTGGCTCAAGAAATATGTGTTGATGCAAAAATGGGCAACACCGGGCAATTTAGATCTCTTTTTCCTAATCAAAGATCAGCACAACATTGACTTTCCTCTCCACGGAGCCTCGCTCCTCACCAGCTGCCAATGATTCTTTTCCGTCTCACCCCGTGTGAGATCCTGGATTCACACTTTGTCACCTGTTCCCTGGGCCCCACCCTAGTAGTGCAGGAAGGAGGTGTGTTACAGATACTGAGTGAGTGACGGAAGGAAGGAAAGCACACAGACTTTGGGGGAGGTAAGCCAGACCGGCTCACCCCAGTCCCTCTTCTGCTCTTCCTGAGGCCACCTTAGTTTTCTGTGTTTATCTGTCACTGCCTTTTCTGCTCCCAAAGCTGTTTGTTGATGCAAGTTGCACTGAGAAGCCACAGGGTACCAGGTCTTCACTTCCATTTTTACCCCAAGAACAGATCCTTTCTCCTTATTAAGTTTTCCCTTCAGATCACTGTAGGAAATCACAGACACAAATCTCAAACACAGTTTTAGAATGTTTTAGTTCTAGAATATTTTAGAATGTTTTGCCAGGTTCCTGTGCTGTAGCCTCAACTTCCTCTGAAACAGCCAATGGAAGAACTCGCTGTATTTTTTGCTCTAACATGAATGTGGCTAATGTGCCATGTGGCGCTACCTACACCTAATACAGATTGAAAGAAAGAACATCTGTCAGGGAAAAATAATAGATAGTCATTTAAATCTCACTGGTCTTACAGAACAGGGTTTGGCAAGCTGTGAATCACAGGCCAAACCTGTTCTTCTGAATCATGCAGTTTTTTTTTTTAAATAAAGTTTTATTGTAACACAGCTGCATTTGTTTAGATACTATCATGGCTGCTCTGGAGTAACAATGGCAGAGTTGAGCAGTTGTGACATGCTCGATGGCACTCAAAGCTGACAATATTTACTACCTGGCCCTTTACAGGAAAAATTTATTGACCCCTGTCTCAGAAGATGTCAAAGTCAGAAAGTATTCTTATGTATAAGAAAGCACCCTATTTCTGCCACACTCAGTGCTAGTCTTTAAAAGGAAAATAATCCATTTTGTTCTGTCAACTTCCTATCAAAAATCCTTCCCCCAAATCCAGCCTATGTGGCTCCCAATTCTTCTATCTTCATTTACCTTCTGTTGAATCAAATCTTCTCCAGCTCTTATTTTCCCTCTTTTTTAAAAAATTGAAATGCCAAGGCTATCTCCCGTGACTCTTCTCATTGTAACTTTCAGCTCTTTCTACTGTTTCTGAAGCAACCTAAGAGAGGATCCAGCAGAGAGCAGACATAGGGTCTTCCTTGGAAAGGGTGCATAGATTGGATGCTGACAGGCTGGGAAAAGTCATGTAGTTGTTTCAGGTTCCATAATGAATCATCTTGACTGGATTAATAGTAAACACCCCTGAGTCTAGGCTCAGCAACCCCTCACCTTATGCACTCCTGGCCTTTTCTTCTGAATCTAGAACTCTCCAAGGCATCCTCCCATCTGACTTGTAGGCTTTACCATTGACTGCCCACTCCCTCTCACACAGATCTCCCAGATGGAAAATGTTCTCATGAGGGGACACTCAGCTCCCAGGACCTCTGCTCCTCCCATCCTTTGAACATTTCTTCATTCTGCTCACTACTTTCGTCTTTGCCACGTGTGTTTGGTGCTTGCCTGAGCGTTTTTTGTAATTTGTTTTTCTGGCATCAAAAGGAACTTTGTTCATTGCAGCAGAGTTGAAATATGAAAATTATATAAATAAAGGAAAAAATCATCTATAATCCCATATACGGAGAAGACCAATGTTAACATTTGGGTATATAACTTTACAATTATTATTCTATGAGTCTGTACGTGCATTTGATACACGCACAAGTGTATATATAATTATTAAATCACATTTGGGTTCAGAGTATATTTAGTTTTGTATTTCTTTCTATTTGCCGCCACGTTCTGTGTCCTTGCTTTTGGATTTGTACTACTGTACAATGCCTGATAGTTGGTTTTTCATGAAGGAAAACCAGATTTTTCTAATTAGAACAAATTCCTTGAGCACAAGGATAGTCTCTTCCTTTTTTATTCACTTCTTTTCTCACCTCCATTCTCATGTCCAACAGCAACCAGTGTCCTTTAGAAGCCCAGAATGAGTGATAAATATTTTCTGAGTAGAATTGAGTAGGATAATGTGAGATGCACCCATAGGAGGAAAACTGAGCACCTGATGTTCCTCTCTTGTTCTTGCCACACAGAGAAAGTCACAGCTTGAAATGAGTCGTGAATGGTTCTTTGGCGGGTGCACAGCTATACACCTGCTGAGTTACGAGCCTGATGAATCATTTGCCTGGTTATCTTGCTACTCAGGCTGAATTGAATGCTACTTTTCAAACCAAACAAGTCTCAACCAGGGCTCTGTCTGTGCTTTGCTCTTGGGTTAGTGTTTTCTCTGCAAATAGGCTCCCTATCGCTCTTTAAAAATCTGTGATAATAGCCTTACAAAAACAGTATTCAAAGAATACTTCTCCACCACTCCTGTCTTTTCTAATAGGAATTGTATTACATATTGCCAAGTAAATTAGATTTGGCTCCTTGTTTTATTTGTACAATAAAACTAAGCAAAGAGATCAACCACAGGATAAATTAATAACAAGGCATAAAACTCTGCCAGATATTTCCTTTGGGGGACAAACTAAACAATGAAACCACTCCTCGAACTTACTTGTTCTTATCTATTTCATTACATGCTTTGGCAAAGCTCAAGGACCTGCTTATTCAACCTAATGGTTTTGGTTTGGGTTTTCCATTTACTCCTTTGAAAAACTTAATGTCTTTTTGCTTTAGCATCCAAATTTCTCTCTTCAGTTCCAGTCTTCCTGACAGATCCTCCTCCCCGTCCTTAGATGAGGAACTGCAAAAGTCAGTGAAATTAATAAAAAATACAATCATAACAATTCAAAGCCAGAGGCCTATGTGGCTCTAAGGGGCTCGGTTTGGACACATCGCATTGCAATATGTGATTAATCAAAAGACAACCTCAACCCTTACTCAAGACACCTGTTGAACTGCTATTTGCCCAAGAGATTGAGTCCACCTTCAGCTGCTGAGTTTATAAGGCATTTAGCTAATTATAATTCCTTCTTTTGGAGGATTCTACTTTTCAAAACTCTTTCACCTCTAATTCATTTGATCCTTACTCAGCCATAGAACACATTTTATTTCCCATTTTATAGATGAGGAAATCCAAAAGAAATTGACTTGCTCCTGGTCACACAACTAGTCTCTGTCTCTCCCTTTCTCTCATTGTTTCTCTCAACTCCCCTAAATAACTCACTAAAGTTTAAAAATCTTATTCAGGTTTCTACTGAACACCACTCTGCATATTTTTTTATAGTTCAAAAAAAGAGTTAAATCAAATTAAAACGTTGCCTGTAGTTTTATGGTAAAAGTTAAATTCGCAATTCTATCACCATAATCTATAATCTATGGTCTAAAGAGCATCGAAAGCTAGAAAAATAAAATCTAAATGTCATCTAGCTTGTACTCTGGTCTCTCAGTCCTTGCTTTCAAACTCTCATAAACTGGGACAGTCTGAGAGTGAATGGCCTCCAGACTTTCTATAGCCTTGTCCTTTTCGTTAAGAAGTCTTCCTTATAACACAAATTTTTCAGTCTTCCCTTTGTGCCACTTTCCCCTTATTCTGCTCTCAACGAAGGTAACAAATAGCTCTTCTCTTCTTTTATCTAATATTAGATTCTGCTTCTAACCACTTCCCCCTCCCCCAATTTGAACGTTTATATTAGACCATGATGAATTAAGACCTAAGGAAGGCAGATATCCTGGAACTTACTCTTCTGATAAAGGTAAAGATTCTGTAACAAAAGACCTGAAAATCTGGGCAGCAAATCTTAGTCAGAGGAAAAGCAAGTTGAGGGTCTTCTTGGACTGTGTTTCTTGAGTGTCCATTTCAGAGATTCCAGCAGCTCTGTGCACTCCCAGGAGTAGGTAGGGACATAAGATGGCCTCAGCCACAGGCAGGTTTCTCTGTAGTTGAACTAAGCTGCAGAGTTGGAAACTGGGTATAACTCAGACAATCACATTTTCTAGTCACTATTCATGTTTATATCCCTTTTGTCATCCTCTATTCTACCTCATTCAGCTGTGCTGCAGGGAATTGTGTCCAAGCTTGGGACAGAATGTTAAAGAGGAAGCGACTCCCTCTCTTCACCCAGGGCTAATGTGGTTCAGCAAGATGGCCAAGGGAGAATTAAATGTCAGAGATGAGAGAAATGAAACTAAGCCGGCTACTTGTGTTGGAGAACATCCTTTCGTAGCCCATCTTAAAAGATCTACATTTTATTATTTTACTGAGGACAATAGAGCTTTTTAAGAATTTTTTTTTCTAAAATAAATGTCTGTATTGTTAACTTATTCAACAAATTTATCAATCAGACAACCTATACAGTATATATGAAGATTCCAAGATTCATAGGACACTTTTTCCGTCCTTAAGGAAACAATAGGCAAACAAGGCCTAAAAATCACTGACTATAAGGGTGAGGACAGCAGGGATGTACATGGTATTTTGGGAGTCACTTAATAACAGGATCACTTTCAGGTTCAGATGAAGGAAATTAAAGCAAGGCTCATGGTACCGATGACATTTGAACTGGCTTGGGAGGCCAGGCTGAGATGTGGCTTGGGGAAGAGCACATAGGCAGGCCATGTGGATTCAGGGTTCATGTAAGGGAATGGTGGAGGAGAAAGACAGCAAGAGTGAAGCCAGATCAGAATGCCAGGGAAAGTCTTACACCACAGAACCTCACAATCATGGAAGGCTTTGAAGGCCAATCTCCATGTATTCTACACCATTCATTAGCTTGCTGGTATAAATGATGAATTTCGGTCTTAGTGGCAGATTTAGGAGTATTAGGCTGAGGGTAGTTGAGTGGGAAGAGGATGACCTCTGTAGTCAGATAGACTGAGTGAAAATCCTGTGCCTGGTGTTCATGGTATGTGACCTTGGGCAAGTGACACAATCTTTCTGGGCCTCCATTTATACTTCCATAAAAAGAGACAAAATAAACAATGCCCTCATCTGGCCATTGTGAGGATCAAACGAGGCGACATTTGAAAAGTACAAGATATAATGGGTATGTGCAAAGTTTGAATTCATCTTTATCTCTTTCCTGGGAATTGGCAGGATATTACCTAATGCCCTTGCAAGCTTTCCCGTAGGTAACCCATAGTCCTGGGAAGAAGCAGTCTCATCCTTATCCTTCATCTTAACTATGGAAAGGCTTGGCTTCTACCTATTGGCCCAGAGGTATATCATTGCATACCAAGGGTGCCAAAAAAAAAAAAGTATACAAATATACAAGTCATATTGAGCACCTTTTGGAATTACAGAAGTCAAATGCAACTTGAGTATTACAAATTTAATACAATGTTTTTCTTTTTGTAAAATGTATGCACTTTTCTTGGTACCCTCTGTTTTCTAGAGAAAAGATGGATAAAGAATAGCCCCATGGTCACATCCAACCTACTGTTTTCAAGGAAAACAATAATTGTTTTCAAAAGTTGAGGAAAAAAATCAAAAGATGAATAATGTTTTATGACATGGGAAAATTATATGAAACTCAAATTTCTGTGCCCATCAATAAAATTTTATTGAAACAACACAATGGCTCTCTATTTTTATATTGTCTGTGGCTACTTTTTGGCTATAATATTAGAGTTGTGTACAGCAGTTGAAAAGGAGATCATATAGCCTAAAAAGACTAAAATATTGACTCTTGGGCCCCCTACACATTTGTGTGCCAAACCTTGTTTTATGTCTATAATAGATCTTTTCCTTCCTAATTTCTGTTCTAAGATTTATGACAAATCTATACAGCATGAACCACATAAGCTAAATAATAGGAAATTTTTCCTCAACTATATGTTGTACAATTGTTAAAATTATTCTTATTTTATTAGGGGGTACAAGTATTTTTATTATATGGATGAATTGTATAATGCATAAGTATAATGAACTGGATAAGGCTTTTTAGTGTGTCCATTACCAGAACTGTGCACACTGCACCTGACAAGTAAGATTTTATTCCTCATTCCCTTTCTACCCTTCCCTTCTTGGCTTCCAATGTCCTTTACACCACTTGATGACCATGTGTACCTACTGTTTAGCTCCCATATGTTAGTGAGAATGTGTGGTGTTTGTTTTTCTAGTCTTGAGATGCTTCACTTTGGATAATGTTCTCCAGTCCTGTGCAAGTTGCTACACGTGACATCAGTTCATTCCTTTTCATGGCTGAGTAGTACTCCATAGTATGCAATGTGTGTCTATACACACACACCCCACATTTTCTTTATCTGCTCCTCAATTGACAGACACTTAAGTTGATCCCACATCTTTGCAATTGTGAATTATGCTGTGATAAACATTTGAGTACAGGTGCCTTTTTGATAAAATGACCTTTTTTCCTTTGGATAGATACCCAGTAGTGGGATTGCTGGATCTGATGGTAATCTACTTCTAGTACTTTGAGGACTCTCCATATTGCTTTGCAAAGAGGTTGTACTAATTTACAGTCCCACCAACACTGTACAAACCATTCCTTTTTCACTGCATCCATGCCAGCATTTATTATTTTTTGATTTTTTAATAATGGCCATTCTAACAGGGGTAAAATGTTATCTCACTGTGGTTGTAATTTGCATTTCCCTGATGATTAATGATGTGAGCATTTCTTCAGATGCCTTTTGGCCACTTGTCTATCTTCTTTTGAAAAAAACTCTTCTCATGTTTCTTACCCACTTTTTAATGGGGTTATTTTCTTTCTTTCTGATTTGTTTGAGTTCTTTGTAGATTCTGGATGGTTAGCTCTTTGTTGAATATATAGTTTGTGAATGTTTTCTCCCATTCTGCACATTGTCTATAATAGGAAATTCTTGATGTTTCATTTTAGATCTCAAAAATTTGCACGAGGAAATTGTGCCGAGTATTATCTTCTCACTTTCTAGAATGAATTTCCAATACCCCCACCCTCAGGTTGCTTATTCCCCCTCACCATGGGAGCACCCTAAACACAGTAAAAGGGTATTTCACTGATTATGCCGTTTTAATCTGAAAAGCTGATGTGTCGCTACTGGGGAAAAATTTGTCATGAGAATCAACAATTTATTTTAAAAATTTAAAACAATTAAGGTTAAAAACAAAGAAGAAGGAAAAAAGAAAACCCTGCTGCTTTCTATATTGCATCCAAGATCTGACGCTCAGGGATAATACCAGTGTTTACTTTTGTAAGAATATGACTTATTTTGGGTAGAAAGTTAAGGATAGACAACTTCAGGTTGCCTGTGGATGTTGTTGTGGTAGAAATAAATATTCTTGAATGAACTTCAATATAGTAATAACTAAAAATGAGATTGTGCTACCCATGATATCCAAGGGACCAAACCTCCCTTCTGTCAGCACTAGAGCTATGTTAGATCCAAAGAAACCCGTGCTGAATATCCTTCACCCATAGCCAAACTAAAGTTCAGAAGTAAGTTTCTGAAAGGGTGTCTGAGCAGACAGAGCTTGGGATATAATTTGTGGTCACTGTACATACTTCTCAGGGTCAACACAAAACCACTGACAGCATCTCATTCATTCATCTACTAGATATTTGTTAGTTAACTAATTATCAATACTCAAGCTATGTTGAGATCTATGGAAAATATAAAGTTAAATTATTTTATCTACATAAAATATTTCATTTATCCCCTAATAGTAACCTATGAAATAGGTGTTCTACTGCCTTCCCTTTCTGTCTCCCTCCCTTCCTTTCTTCCTCCTCCCTCCCTTCTCTTTCTCTCCCTTTGGATAAGGTGAGTACAAAACTGATTCCCTACATGGTATGGACCATAAGAGCGATAAGATTTCATCAACCTACAATTGATTATCAAGGTGAGCTCAAGTTGATTCCCTACATGGTATGGACCATAAGAACTATAGGATTTCATCAACCTACATTGATTAACAAGTTCCAGTGTGCTCTGGAACCCAGAAGAGAGAAGCTAGACCCAGACTGGGAGGGTCAGGATGGCATCTTGAAATGATAATGCCTGGGCTGAAATCTGAAGTTTCACCTGAATTTTGTTTCAAGACTGTCATCCTCAGTGAAGAGAGCAAACCCTAAGTATCTTGGCACCCACAAGGAAATTAACGTGGCTCGCAGAATATATGGTGGGGCTAGTACTAAGGGAAATGGCTACAGGGATATAGGGATCATCTTACAAATGGCCTGTATCAAGCCAAGGAACATGCTCTCTTACCTGAGAGCGAGGAAATGGTATCATCACGTTAGTTTTTCAGAAAGGTCATTAAGGTCATTAAGAACCAAGGTGGAAGATGAATTTGAGTAGAGTTGAATTGGTAACAACTATAAGGCCAGTTGCAGTAATCCAGGCAAGAGAAGCAAAAAAAGATGAAACTCTAGGTGGTCACCAGGCTTTTTCCTTTTAATCACTGAAACTTTTCTCTGCACTTATTTACTCAGTACATTCATATTGGTGGGTCTGCATGCCTGTTTTTTCCACCAGCTTATAAACTCTACAAGGAGGGATTATGTTCATGCACTAACTAAAGGTCTTGTGGAATGCTGGACACAGAAGACACTCCATAAAGTTGCCTAATAAATTAACGATTGAATTAATCTTTCTATCTCCAGAGCCTGTTCACCCAATAAATGGTCCTGGGTAAAGCACTGAATATGTATTATCTTCATTAGAACAGTGCCTGTAATTACCTTGTAATGAAAGGTACTACCTTGCCTTGCCACCATCCACCGTGCCCTTTCCAAGTCTCTTGCTCTGTAGAAACCTAATATCCATGCCAGCAAATTTTTTTAATTAGATTTATTTTGTTTTTACTTTCCAAGCTTTCTGAAGTGTCTTTTCTTTCAGAGAGCTGTTTATCTTGCACAAACTAAATGAGGTTGATATTATTATAATAAAATGGGAGACTAATATCTAGGGCTAGTCTCGCTTTTATTAAAGTTACAGTTTTAATGAATTTTTTCTGGAAGCAGTAAATCAATCAGTAATTCAATTTTAGCATTTTATAAGGATAAACTTACAATAGTCACTAGCATTCAGAAATGACTTATTTAGAAAAGGGAAGGTCCCCTAGCTCCAGAGCTAAGACAGAACAGGGGGCGTTTTCTGGGCTGATGCATAGGACAGTCTTGCTTTATGGAAGGCTAGATGCAATGAACTTTATTGGTTGCTTCTAACTCAAATATTCGGCAGCTATAATTATTAAGAGCCTACTGTTTGATTTTTTTCACTTTTGGTTTTAAATGTTGGTTTTATAATAGAACACTTTTTAAGAAGATAGTTAGCAAATGCCATTGCGAGAATGAAGAGAAATGGAGGGAGTAGCGTTATCTGACCCTCCAATCTCAAAGCTGTGGCAGAGACTTACAGATTCTCATAGGAAAAGCATTATCTTTTTTGGTACTTTGAGCCATTTGTGAATAAATACCTTTGTCCTTTGTGAAATGCACAAAAGACTTATTTTTCATTTTCAGCAGTCCTTACACAAGATAATTTCATTTCTATAGAATTAGAGAACACATCAGAAATGAAAAAAAAATTAGTATGGACTAATATGTTTTGTTCTAAGGGAGATGAAATTTGCCTTGGGGTTGATGCTCTAACTCTCATCTCATAGGATATTTCAAAAATTATAATTAGAATACACCTGAAATGAATAAAAGAACTTGTGCTGGGAGATAAGAAACTTAGAGTCTAGTCCTGGTACTGTTATGGACCAGATATGACTCCATCAATGAATCCCTTAATGACATGGGAACTTACTCTCCTTATCCACCTAATGGGATAGTAGACTATGTAATTTGGGAGATCCTCCCATGTCCCTATAGTCTATGAGTTGAAAATCAATTCTTTTATGAAGAAATTTTGACAAGTGTGAAACATCTTTCTGTGAGCTTACCCAGGGATAGTGGACCTCTAGGATGAGCAGTCACAGTTTTGTATTATCTCTACTGGACTCTCATCATGTCATCTTTTGGTTTGCTTTTAAAATTTGTCTATAAGACATGTTGCTCTTCCTGGGAAATGCATTGGTTCAATATATTAGTATTAATGAGTTGAGCTGGTGAGACCCAGACATGGGTTTTAAAGTCATGGAAACATCATATTGTTGTCAAATTCCTATATATGAAGGATAAACATTTTTTTCTCTTCAAATGGTTTTTATGTTATTCATCAGGAACATGACTGGTAATACACAAGGCTGGAAGGTGATGGTGTATTTATGTGAGACCCACACAAAGTAATCCCATGTGGAGAAATATTCTATAACACAACCATTAAGGATAGCTTGACCAAAGTGTTCCTTTCCCTCCAAGGAAAAATATATCTTTTAATAACTGAATAATTCATCTATTTTGATTTTTCAGACTAGATTATGACCTGAAGTTACTGCAATACTACAGGAAATCAAGTTTGATTTTGTAATATAGTCAAATGAGTACTTTAGAGTGCCATGTCTGAGATCAATAAGGAAGCAGTAACTACATTTACTGTCATATGATGATATTGATGTAAAAACATAATGGTCAAAATTATAAAATCAATTCCATAATTTAATCAGAAATGTTTATTGATACTGTTAAAGTTGAATTCAATAGCTTCTGGTATGTAGTTAATTTCCTACCTGTCAGAAAAATGTATTGAAATGTTCTTTCTTGAAAATGATTGGAGTTAATTCAGTAGAGAAAACAGCAAAATTTCATGCTAATAGAGATTTCTTCTTTCTCCAGCCTCTGTTGGAGGCAAATGATGGACGCTTTTGTTGGGCTCTTTTAACTACTAATGTCCATCAGCCACCCAAGTGGCTGGGATGGTCATCCCCTAAATTATAATCAACTGTCTTCTTGGGATGAAAAGAAAGTTTTAACTTTATTGTGAGGGAGCAGAGATGAATACACAACACATAGAAAGAGGTGAGGGAGGGCTCAGAAGCCCCTTATGACATGGTATCTAGTTAAAAAAAATAAATGAAAAGAAAGATTAAGCTCTAGAAACTACAATTCTTTGATGTTTTTATTTTCCACTAGCTACTAGTTTTGATCTTTATTCACATTAAGTTGAAAGTGTCTTAATTGAAGCAAAAATCACTTTTAAAATATCTGTTAAGTGTGATGTATATGTTTAATATAAAGCCTTTCTGGATCATGAGGACCTGTCTAACCCATCCATTTTAAAGGATATAAAGACCAGATTCTGAAGGATTAGCAATTCATTCAGATGTATGAAACATCTGTGTGTTGTGACAAATAGCACAACTTTGACATCCTGTATGATTCTTTAGAAATTATCATTTTCTTGTTGGACATGGAACAATGATTCCCCATTGTGTGGTGGATATAGTCAAGTTTCCTTCCACTGGCCTTCAAGTGTTTTCACTCTCTGGCCCACCTGTTTTCTGGCTCATCTGTGTGCTCTTTTATCACGCTCTCCACTCATGTTCATGTTATTTCCTTTGTCCGTGCTTGTTCTTTACCACAGTATCTGCTGAGCATTTCTGGTGTTGGTTCATAACCTGTTCTGCAATGTCCTTGTCTCTTCTTTCTGGCATTTGTGTCGGACTACACTGATGTTATAGTCTCACCAACTAGACTATAACATCCCTGAGGGTTGGTACTGGAGCCTGCATCCTATAGAACATTTAAGCAAATACACAACACATTGTAGTTGCACAAAGAGTGTTTGGTCACCTGCAAAATTGTTATGATTAAGGTTTCCAGAGGCAGCATTTGGCAAGGCAGCCAAATTTAGGCTTTAGGTGTGGCATAAAACATTGTAATAAATCAAAATAAAAATCATCCTTAGTTGAATTTGATATTTCTGCACAGGATGAAACTATGGATCTTATTATAATGAAAGTTCACAGAGGTATTTGGTGTCAGAGTCACCACCAGACCCCTGGTCTCCTGGTACTTGTCCACTTCTCTTTTTATTATATCCTATTGGCTGTTGAGGAACTTACTCTAATTATTTACTGATGGTAAGAAAGGGGAGTCAAGTTGTTTTAAAAATTAACAGAATCCTTTGAGTAGAAGATGATGTCTGAAAGTTCTAAGAATTAATGACAGGAGATATGAAGAATACCTGGGTTTCTGGTTATTAATTTTTGACCTTTGGGTGTAAGACTTTATTAAAACAAGTGAATTCACTATGCCTCAAATAACTAAACAACCTGAAAAGATACACTGACCATATTTTAAAACAGAGAATTAGCTGGATATGGGTTCTAACCTTAAGCTTGGGTAAAATCTGCTTCAAAGATTTTCCCCATGTTCTTTTCAACGGGGCTGCTTTCTGACTTCCCTTGGCCATCTCCTGCCCCCAACATGTGGCATTTCCACTTGTCTTGATTATTATTCTTTAAAATTTCATATTAATATGTGAGTACAAATGATTAGGCTACATTGTTTTTCAGTTGTAGGTAGAGTTCAAGTTGTAGTTGAGCCCTTTGGGGATGTGCTGTATACTGCCAACTTTGTGCTGATTATGTGAGAGCTTACTAATCCCTCCTCCTTCTTCCCCTCTCCCTTTCCTTTCTCCCCATTCAAATTTAATTGTGTTTTTATCTTATGTAGAGGTGTTAGTACTAGGATAAAAATAGAGATACAGATCTATGGAATAGAATAGAAAATCTAGATGAACCCAGCCACATTTTGCCATCTGATCTTTGATAAGCCAAATAAAAACCACAGACTGGGAAAAAAAATCCCTACTCGATCATTCTTATAAGTAAAATACTCACAGTAAAGATTCAAGTCTAAGTTTTGTTAATGCTTAAGACCACGTAAGTAATTAGCAAGTAATTGGAAAAACCCAAATTTAAAAGACAGCATGAAAAAACTAATACAAAATGAAATATCAGGGTATATTTAATCCTATTATGAGTCTGACTATGGAACTTTTTTTTTTTGACTGGGGCTGGGTTTGAACCTGCCACCTCTGGCAGATGGGGCCAGCGCCCTACTCCTTTAAGCCACAGGCGTCGCCCAAGGGCTATGGAAATTTTAAATTTTAGCAAATATAGCTTTAAAGCAAATCCTGTTTTTTCATTAACTATATTATATGCTTACATGGGGATAATCACCCAATTATTTGGGTTAAAATGACCAAAACAGAACGTTGAGCTATCAATGCACACATATGACATTACAGAAGATATAAAGAATTTTATAGCATTTTTCAGATGTATGTACTATTCATCGAGTGATTATTGTATGTTGGACCTATGATAAGTGCTTTATATATTTCATTTAATCATTACACTAACTTTACAGTATCTATATTATGATTCTTCCTTAAATAAGCTTGAATGGTCTTTGAAGTCAGAGATACTTGGGTTCAATCCCCATCTCTTCCATTTAGTGGTAGTGAGATCTTAAAGAAATTCCTTACCTCTTCTAAACTCAATTTTCTCAGCTGTGAACATGAGAAGAATAATAACACATACCTTGTGGGATTGTTGTAAGTCTTAAAAAAGAATGCGTGTAGAGCTTTTTGCAAAACTTGGGGGATATTATAGATACTCAGTACCTGTTAGCAACTTTTCTTTGCTATTAATACAGATGAGGAAAATGAGTCTTAAATAACATGCTTAAAACCACCCATGTAATTAGCAAGTGATTGGAAGAACCAAAATTTAAATCTGGGTCTCTCCAACTATGAAACTATTGGGGAGTGAGCCAGGGAGGAAATGGTAGAATGGAAAAGAAGGAATTTACGTATATGAGACATATTATGAAGAAAAAGATTGTTGTGGAATTGTAATGTAGGCAGAGAATGGTTATGAATGACTTCCAGGTTTTGAACTGGAACTAATGAAAAAAGGGAGGTTTGGGTGCCTCTGGACTGGACCCAACAGCCTAAACCTGCTGCTAAAATTGTCAACAAGGTGCTGCCTCAGCTGGAACTGGATCTCTGCAGGAAAGGCTGCCCATCTGGGGCTCTAGAGGCTGAGGTTACCTTTCCCCTGCAGCCTCCATATCACCAGAAACTCCTAGCAACAGCTGTGATGTTAAAATCAAAAGCAAAAGGGGAAAAACCCACCATTTCTCTCTTTTCTCCCATGTTTTAATCTCCCAACAATTCCTCCAACTGGTAGGAAGCAGTAAGAACCTGGCTGGCAAAGTTTTCTGGGAAATGTAGTTTGTAGGTTTCCAGCCCCAGCAACACAAAAGGAAGTAGAGAAAGAAGGTCAGGCTGTCGGGTTGGGAAACAAAAGATAAATAATGAGCATAGGGGAAAACATTTTAAGAATGATAAATTTCAGGAGGAATAAGTGGTTTCAGAAAAAAATAAGCTGTTTTAGTTATTGATAACTTATATCACAGGGAAAGGAAAATGCTTCTGCTCTCAGAAATGCATTAAAAATAGGACACATTATTTGTTGAAATAGACCTATAAAAGTTAATTAAATTACATGACCTATAATCATGTTTTAATATAAAGGAAAAGCTAATTGAAGTAAAATATAATAAGTATAACAACTAGGTAATATGTACATATCAGCTCCTACATATTTCTCCTGTTATCAGGTGCTACTTAACAGAATTTCACTTTTGTTCACCCACAGAACCTCTAATAATTGAAAAGGAATCACTTGAAAGATGAAGATCTGTAGGTGCGTGAAGTATAATTCTGTTCTATTTCTTTTTTATAGTACACATAGAGTATCCTTAGGAAATGGACTGCTGACGCATTAGCATGAACCGTTCTCAAACTGCTGGACTTTATCTAAACGTGGTGGTAAAGCCCTTTACAACCTTTTTGTACCCAAGAAGAAAATATGGAAGCACTGTGATCACTCCTGAGTACTTCTTTTCCTCTGTCTGATTTTCTCACACTATTTACTTTCCTCTCCTTTTCTTTGTTCCGTTAACACAGAAAGCACCTGTACCATGAGACTCCTGAGAGCAGACCAGAGATACTCTTAGGCAATTTTATACATGCCAGCGCTTCTGTTATTGGCAAACATGAAGCCTGTAAAATAAAGTTCACACTCTGTGGCCAAAAGGGCCATCTTTTTAAAAATCATTTGTCTATTACATTTTTAATTGTTTTGAACAGAAGAAGGGAGTCTTTTCTGTTTCATCAATACTATTTTCATCCTATTTCCAAAACATTTAGTGACCCTCCCTTCTCTAATTTTCATTGTCTTCCTTGGTGTTTATGGGGCAAATGTAGATAACAGCATATGAACTTTTTATCCTTGTATCAATTTTCCAATTCTTTGCATACCTGAAAACTTAGGTCAAGTTCTTTGTTTGCTTTGAAGCCTTTCCTGACTATCCCAATTTATAGTGACTGTTGACAAATGGGTTTACAAGATATCTAGGGCTTCATGTCACGCTAGTTAGGATTTGACTAAAGAGGGGCTCCTGCCCTAATTTATCCAGGGGAGCAGAGGGTGATGGTGTGTATGCCACTAACATGGCTTTATTCATCTGTTGCCACTTTCCCATGTATAAAGAAATTTACTCCTTATCTCCACTCCTCCCTGGGTCCATTGGTTTGTATCCTGGCTTTGAGGGTTCAGGACTCTCCATGCACAGTTCCACAGATTCCAGCAATGGCCAGATGTAAGGCCATCACAGTGACTGGGGAAGATCTTGACAGTGCTCACCAGCCTCTTACTTCCCCATCTCTGCCTGGGCATGTTCCCCAGCTCTAACCACTGAACCTAAGTGTTTGTGGTCAGAGGGTATAAACTAATTCCTGGCCTCTAAAATTGTGCACAAGGGTCTCTTTTGTCTTGTTTTCCTGTGATATGAAGAGGATCTATAGAAGGCTGTAAATTAGAACCATTCCCCAGGTACAGCCAGGACCTCTGAGTCTTGTTAGAGCAGAACTGGCTGAACTACACCAGTAACAAATGAGTAGTTGGGTTAAGAAGCTGAGAAGTATTATCATAATCATAGCAGCCAGCCTTAATTACCTAATATATACATCTTGAAGAATACCCATTTGCAAAATTAGGAGCCTTAAGGAGATTTGCCCCATAACTAGTGAGTGGGAGACCCAGGTCTGCCCTACTAGAAGCAAAGTAACTTAACCTCACAGCTTATGCTGTTCCCCACTAACCTGTACTCTGATTGCCTCCATGGATCCAGAAGCAGAATAACTAGAGATGCTTTAGGTCAGTCGAGGAGTTTCACTAACTGAAGAGCAATGTGAGAGGAGAGTCCCCAGGCAGGTACTGATTGGGTGGAGGAAGCTGTAGGAGACCTCTGGCTAGTTTCTCCATTTGCTTGGATCATCTTTCAACTTTAATCACTTCCATGTCAGGGTATCAACGACATCTTTACCACTTCCCTCTGCACCCAGCCTAATAACACCACACCCTGTGCCTCTCACAGCCATGCACCCCAAATTGAGGATGCCATGGTTGGAATTGAAAAAAGACAAAGGACTGCTTCCTAAACTTGGTGCACTGGATAGGATCAAGAAGAGAGGTCAAGGAAGCCAGCCCTCCACTTCAAGAATACACAATTGGGTCTGACTTCTCCACTGTGTAAGTGTAGGAGGCACACTGATTATTCTATGAGATGAAGATACATGAAGAAGAGACAATGTACATCTTTCCCTTTGTTCTTTACACTTTATTACCCTGTTTGGTTTAAACTGCTACAGGAAGGCAGACAAATGTAAATGGTTATTATTCAGATTATAGCCCACTGGTATTAGAATTACCACTTTTGATCCATCGGGGTTTCCTTTTCTGGTTCTGGACCTGTATTTTCCATTTCTGTGCTGGCTCCTTTGGTGTTAGCCACTGCTTTGGGGATGGCTTTGGGTTCCTTAGGTTTCTGCTTTTCAACCAATTCTCAGCTTTTTTCAGCCTCTGATTTTTGGAGTGACAAAGAATTTCTTCTGCTAACTGGCTTTGTGGCATTTCTCCTCTTCCTTGACCCCCTCCCTGAGCAGAAAATTATAATATTTCAGGGAATTAGGATTAAGATACTTTGGGGGGAAAGACAAGTAATGAGGAAAAATGGAAGTTGGAGTACAGAATTAGAATGCATGCTGCATCCTTTCCCAAGTACCACTAATCCTATAAAACTCTGTGGCTTTAAAACAGGTTCAGATCAAAGTTCTGTCTTACCCATCAGAACCTATATCATCAGTTACAGACTAAGCCAGAGCAATGACTGCACTCTTCAGACTCCATCAGTAACATGGAACGGGGCACAGCCAGGGGCTAGTGCCATCGTCCCTGCACTCCAAGCTGAGCTTACTCTTCACTGATGGTGATATTTGGAACTTGATGGGACACCAGATGTTCCGGCAGCCTTTCCTTAATGTGGGGCTTCTATGATCAGAAAGCTGAGTGGCTATATTTGCATATGAAGCTGTTTTCTATGGCAGTGCTGGGAATATTAAGTGCGGCTGTTCCATGGAGCTCTGGAGACTTGAGTCCTTAACAATGATTTAGGAAGACCTGTTGCAAATGACTATAGTTAAATTGGCAAGCTGTGCAGCTAACGGACTGTGTGTGAGCTTCAGGAGTGTCTCTCAAGCCAGCTAGAACTTACGGCCCTGAATTGTTCTCCATGCTGCTGGGCCGGGTTAAAATCAGATGAAGCCTCTACTGTAACGGAACTTATGGTTGAGTTGTGTGAGATATACACACAGGGACACTACAAGGTGACATGTAAATAAGATGAGAACGAGGAACAGATCGTTCTGTAAGGCCTGAGGGGTTGAAAGTGAAACAAAAGTCACTTTGCGCTCTTCCTCCCCAAATATTTGCAAGAAATATTTCTCACTAAGGTAAAAAAAAAAAAGAGAGAGAGAGAGACAACATTATTGCAATTTATTCTCAATTCCAGATAGTCATGATTTTCAAAGCTGACAGCAAACCAAATGTGATTGCTTCTAATATAGTATTCTGTATTAGGATGCAAAGGTCAAAAGCAAACTCTGCCTCCTTTGTTAGGGAATTAGAATGGTCCTTCTCTTGTCTAACCCCCTCAGAATGCTCCGTGCTTCTCCACTGTGCAGTGTTGGACAGTTCCTAAGTCTTCAGTGCTTGACATCATCTAATGACACCATTTATTTTATCTTCTGACCTCGACTTACTTGCACATATCTTAGTATTTACATTCTCATTAGTGGGTCTTCATTTTTGTAGAAGGATCCAAAATCATTCAAAGAATTATTCACTACATTTTTATGATAGACCTGATTGGATTGACAAGTATCAGGCATCCTGAAAATATCAACTCCAATGAATCGTTTGGCTATATGTAATTCTGCCATAATCTCAGAATTTGGTTCCTTCGGACCCTAGCTATGAATGCTATGTAAAGACATAAGGAATACATTGATTATAGGAAAAATACAGACATAGAAATGAGGTATAGTTCCAAAACACTGTTAAGGCTCTGAAACAATGAGGAATTCTTCTGAAGGATTTTAGACAATGTGGAGAAACAGTTACCAAAGCTGCAGGAATGCTAGACCTAAAGCACTGGCTACAGACTCAGAGTTTAAAGAGATGATGATGGATTACCCAATTCTTTGTTAAGACTCTACTCAAAATCCCAGGGTGAAGGAAGTCCTGGTCAACGTTTTCCACAAGGTTGCCGTAGTCACTGAGAACTCAGAACTCAAAGAGAGGGAGGTGAGGTTGAAACTAGAACTAAAGTGAATGAACTCTGAAGAAAGGTTCCGTTCCTTAATCTTTTAAAAATATTTTCCAGGTGGATCGACAGAGCTGTGTAACATTTCCAAACATGTAGATAAATCTTCTCATCTATCATGATGTCACCAGAGACCCTAAAAATCTGCAGTGCGTGGTTCATCATGAAAACATTTCATGGATACTTTCTGATTTTCTGTGAAGGAGGCGAAACTCGGGTTTTTGAAATTTGGGCCTTGCTCATGATGGGCTTAGGGTGAAGTGCAAGTGTGTTTAGATTAAACCTTCAGCGTAAGAATGTTTGGGTATAACACTACAAGGGCCTTTATTAAATTTAAAATCGTTGGTTGCGTGTTGAACAGCCTGCATTCCATCCCATTGTTTAAATTCATCAAATAGTCACTCTGGAATTATTTTTAACAATTGGGATGACTTCATTTGTGTTTGTTTTCCCTTTCTATTAATCCATGACAAACTGTGAAATTTGCCATTTTTACCATAACCAGGCCATGAAATTTGTCATCTCTCTCTGTAATTTACATGGAGCCTTGGCTATAGAAACATCTCAGGCAGGATGATTGCTTTCTGTCTGATGCAGAGGACAGAACAAAGGAGAGATATACACAGAAAAGAACACAGACAGATTCAGAACAGACATCAGGGAGGGCTGTTTTTCTTCTTTAATGCTGTAACATCCGCTAAAATGTGCCGACTGCCTCCCAGGGAAAAGGTTGACGGGACAAACTAAGGTACTGTTGTCCAATCTGAGAAACAATGAAATGACACTCCAGAGAGAAGGGAGAACTTAAAAGTAGAGCTGCCTTGACAAACTGGAATGGGTTGGAGGGATGTGGTGGGAAATTGTATGAGTAATGTGGTCGGGAGACATTTGAAAGTGGAGTTTCAGAGGCAAGCCACCATTACACTACAAGAGTTTGAAAGCTTGTTCACAAGCTATTGTTCATGGGATGGTAAATTTCCCCCTTTTCTTTCCACTCCTTTTTCTCTAAAATTGAACATAAATTAGGTTCTTCCATGTCAGATGCATGAAAAGTCTTCTGAACAATTTGTGTTGAAAATTAGACTGGACGTTTTGCAAGAGAGCTCATGTGTCTGTTTCTAATGATCGTCTCTTTCGTTGGGAAAAAGAAGGGAAAAAAAGTGTTTCACTTCTTGGGCAAACCAAAGACAGTAAAAAAAAAAGGGGGGGTAAGAGTTTAAAAGTTTCATTCTCCATTTGCCTGACTTGCAAAATACAGCATCTTCTTTGAACTGTGAGCTCTGAGATGCCGGGTTATTAAGGCTGTGGCAATCACTAACCAAACACTAACAAGGAAGGTCACTGAACTGAGCAGACACGCTCTTTCTCCACTCCAGGTATGGTCTGGGGTTGTGAATTTCCTGAGAAGGAGAGGTGTGGCTTTGTTTGCAAGTAGGTATGAAGTCAGAAGTGTAGGGGCTGGAAAGGAGAAGAGGCGTGAGCACTCGCTCAGCCCCCGCACCGCCCCAGTGTCCCCGTGTTACCACATCTCCTGAGTAGCAGGAAGTGGATGAGCAGGAGGGATCAGACGCTCATCAGATCTCAGATGAGCAGGAGATGGGAAAGGGAATGATGTCTCGGGGTTGTCAGAGTGCATTTAATCATTTTTCTCTAGTGAGAGGTCATTTTTGTCTTCTAGGCTGCAGAGTGATTTACGGAAGTTGGATTGTCACTTTCTTTAGGTTTCGATGCAAAGTGGAGGGTGCTTAGAGAATGGGGTTGAGTCTGTTGCTTTGGCAGCTGTCCTTGGCCGCGGTGACTAAGGAGGGCAGGCATAGTGGGAAGCACATTCAATTATCTGTTCTGTTGTCCCTTCTGCTTTGACTCCTACCTCACTAGGAAAGTAGGAGGTTCGCACTCCCTCCGTTTGGTCGTTATCACATAAACTTCCTGCCACGGAAGGATCGGCTCAGTCTTACCTCTTTCCCACCTATGGAAAAACTGCCATTTTAGCATGAATAAATAGTTGATTATAAGGCTTATTTTGGAAACTACAGAGAAGAAAACAAAGGAAAGAGGAATCATGCAAAATCTTCCTACAGTCTGGAATAATCACCATGAAAAAATGTTGACATGTTTCCATCCAGTTATTTTTTTCTATGTTTGTATATTTTTCACATAGTCAAGTTCAAATTATAAATTATTTTCATTAATTGAATTTATTGTAAGTGTTTCTGATAACATTATAATCTCTTCAAAACATAATTTTTGATAGCTTTTTCTTATACCATTAAGTAAATGCATTAATATTTACTTTATATTCCCTTATGATTAAGCCTTTTTTTATTGCATATGTTTTATTATAAATACTGTAATGATCATATTTGTGTGTATATCTTTATATGCATTTCTGACTATTTCCTGGGATAAGAGTTCTTAAATAATGAATTTCTAGGTGAAAACATACAGTTATTTTATTAGAAATGTTTTTGCCGAATTGTATTGCAGAATGGCTGTACCACTTTATACTAATAACACCTTATTGACCTCACCGTCCTCAGTATTAAATATCCCCATTTTAAAGAAACACTCTGACTTTGGAAATCTTATAAATCTTATACGATGTTTTTGGGAATGCCAGTGAAGTTGACCTTTTCTTATTTCCTTTATTGTAGATTGCTCTATGTCCATTTATCTCTTGAGGTATTGTGGTGGCCTTGAGAAGGCTCCTCCCAGATTGCTCAGGTGGCATTGAGTGACTGCTCCAACAGCAGCACTCTGAACTCCTCCGCCCTGTTTATGCCCAAGCACAACCAGCATGCTCAGTTCCCCACCAGTGACTGGGCATGGTGTGGACGCTTAAGCATGCCCATTCCCAGAAGACCCAGAGCTTCCCTGCCAGCTGCCTTCGTCTTTCTGACCCATCTTTAGGCTGTAAGGCAGTCTGCAGCCTCCCCTGCGGTTCCTGGTCTGCCTGACCCCCCCTTGTTTCCTGTCACAAGACATTTCTCCTACTGTGTTGAGTTGAATTGAGTCCCCTCAAAATCCATGTATTGAAGGCCTACCCGTATTACCTCAAACTGCGGCCTTATGTGGAAATGAGATGGTTGCAGGTGTGCTAGTTAAAATGAGGCCATCCTGGGGTAGGATGTGCCCCTGACCCCATGATGACGGATGTCCCCACACACAGTAAAGAGCATGTTATGGAGAGACAGATGCTCACATGGGGACCAAGTGAAGATACAAGAGCTGGGGGACGGCATGGAACAGATTCCCCCTCACCATCCCCGGAAAGAAACAACCCCTCACACCGTGATTTCTGATTTCTAGCCTTCAGATACATGAGACAACAAATTTCTGAGGTTTAAATCACTCAGTTTGTGGCATTTTGCTATGGCAGCCCCAGGAAACTATAATAATATACCTAATAAAATACTTCCCCTCGGATTCCTGCATTTTCATCTGCTTCTTGGACACCTGGAGGCAGATATGCTTTATATGAATTTTTTTTTCTTTTGAGACAGAGTCTCACTATGTCACTCTCAGTAGAGTCCTGTGATGTCACAGCTCACAGCAACCTCAACCTCTTGGGCTCAAGTGATTATCCTGCCTCAGCCTTCCAAGTAACTGGCAACAGGTGCCTGCCATAACACTTGGCTTTTTTTTTTTTTTGGTTGCAGTTGTCATTGTTTAGCTGGCCCGAGCCAGTTTCAAACCCTCCAGCCTTGTTGTATGGGGCTGGCGCCACAACCACTATGCTATGGGCACCGAGCCTATATGAGCTTTTTATATCTTGAATATTAAACTTCCACCATATTTTTTCCAATATTCTCCTAATTTATACATTTTAATTTTGTGTACATTACTTTAATTGACAAGTAATGTAAACTTTTATATGTTGATATTCCCATCAGTTTGTTTGCTTGCTTGCTTTTTCTAATTCTCTCATTCTTCTCTCCTACCCTTCCACCCCTGCTTTTTCCCTAGTTTTTAAAGTTTAGACTTTACATTAGCTCTTGTGTACATTGAGAACTTAGTTTGTGCATATACAGGCAGTCCTTGAGTTACAAACATCTGATTTACATACAACTTGCACTTACAAACAGAAGCTATTCCTGAGTTACAAACATCCAACATACAATTCGCACTTACAAATGGAGACTGTTACAGATAATAGATGAATGTACTTGTTCCAACTTACATAAAAATCCAACTTAACAACAAACTTACAGAACCTATCTCGTTTATAAGTTAGGACTGCCGGTAGTGAAATCTTAGTAGACAGTCTGTGATAGTACAACCTTTTCTCATTTTTATTTCCTTTGACAATATATTTATTCTTCCATAGGAATTCTGAAACATTTTTTTTCAGGCATGCTGAAAGAAATAAAAAATGTTGTTAGGGGTTTTATTAGATATGCTTTAAACAAACAAGTCAATTTGTCAATAAGTAATATGATTATAATATTTAGTTTTGCCATCTGAGAACATTATGTCTCCAATTATTCAATAATTAGTTGACAGTTTTGAGGAACTATCTGAAGTCTTTTTTACATAGGTTTCTGGAATGTCTTTCTAGAATCACTGTTAAATATTTTATGGAGTTTGCTTTTATAAATGTCATATTTTTTCATAACAGTTTTTAACTAGTATAAAGAAAGTTATTTATTTCCACATGTTCATATCATAGTCAACTTCTTTTGCTAGTGTTTCTTATTAGTTTCAATTTTTGAGCTTTAGCACTTTTTTTTATATTCTCTGTGGTGGTAAATCTCATAGAAACTTTGGCCACAAGAGCAGGAAGAATCTAAAGGTCATCCTACCCTCTCATTTTATAGACGATACCTCAGGGAGCCTCAGTGCCATGTTCATTATGAAAGGATGGTCCTGGGAAAGACCCACACCATCTTCCTGGAGATTCTCACACAAAAGATCAGATAGCTCAACACAGAGAAATGATTTAACATTTATGAATAATAAGAGATAAAATAATAGCAACCATTTATTGCGATCCAGGCATTCTGCAAGGTACTTTACATGAACTATCTAATTTTATTCTTAGAATAATCTTTTGAAATGTAGTTATTCAAGACCACTGGCAAGTGTATCTAACTGGAATGTCTGTCCTCTTCTCATTCCACATAGTGGTTCCTTTATCCAGTCTTTTTAGGAATAGAAGCTGTGTCATGTGATTTCTGAGAGTTCTGTGCTATCCTTGGTTACCATGATTCTTTGTCAATTATTAATAAATGAAAGAATTGATCTTGACTTTCATTGCTGAGAACAGATTTCTCATCACTGCTCCTATACAAAATTAAACTAATTTTTAAAATCTAACAACTATTTAAAAGATTTTATTAGCTGAGTCTGAATGCCTAGTCAAAGAGGGTTGAATTGCTAAGTATATTTTGATCCTCAACTGTCTACCCTATTGGAGACTTTACAAAAACATCAAGATGGTTTCTACCCAGAAAGAGTTTGCATCTAGAGTCATAAAACCATCATGATAGATGGAACTTGGACACCATATGGTTCAACCTGTTATTTGATGCAGCCCCTTAATGAATGCTTGGTCAGTCTCTTCTGCGTCACTCTCCTAATTAATAGAAAGTCCCTTTTTTCTAAAGTCTGCCTCCTGGTTTCTTCTCCCCACCTGTATCAAATACCTTTTGGAGTTAGTGAGATAAGGTAAATTTCATTAAAAATTTGATGATAATTACCATGTGAGGCATTCACCCTTTCCAGCAAAATCTGGTCCCAGGTTCCTTAAGCACTTATCATGTGAGCCCTTTCTCCCTCCCAGACTCCATCGTCTAATATGGTCCTCTTTGTCAACAGCCTTCTTAAAATGCAGAATCTAGTACTGAAGAAAGTGTTAGGATGGGTACAAACAGTTCACAGGAGAGAGGGTATATTGTGCCAAGGGATCTGGATATTATACTTCTATCACTGTAGTCAGAGATCTGATTAACTTTTTAAGCAAGTGCATTACCCAGTTACTAATCTTAGTTCTCATGCAACTCTTGAATCTCCACCCTGCTCCCCAATTTTTCTCCTCCACCAATATTTTCCATTTTAGTGAACAACCCCATGATTCATCTGATTATTTCAGCCAACATCTGGATAACATCCTTGACCCCTTTTCAGTACGCAATCCATGGGAAAGGGGTCAAGGATATATCCAGGTGTTATCCATCTGCTCTTCCTTCTAGTGATGTCATCACCCTCTCATCCCCAGTCCAAACCACCTCCATCTCTCTACTGGGATGATGGCAACTCGTCCCAGAGTTTCCTCTCTGCAATCCTATCCTATTTAGTATATTTTCCACACAGCAGATACAATAATCTTCTTAAATGGTAAATCAGATCATGACATTTTCCTACTCAAAACTCTTTAGAATCCTTCCTTTTACATTCAGACGAAATCCTAAGGCTCACTGTGATCTCACCACTCCTTACCTATCCCATCTCACTCTTCACTTCCTTCCTCTGCTCCAGCTGTCTGGGGCTTCCTTCTTTTTAGAAGATTTTTTATTGTTATATTTATAGTATAAAGCACGATGTCATGGAATACATACAGATAGGTTGTGTGTGTGCGCGTGCATGTGTGCTTGTGTGTATGGTATGTATAAAAAGGTTACCCTAGTGGAGCAAATGAACAGATCCACCTTCTTTCTGTTTCTCGAACACACCAACTTCCTTCCCTACTCAAGGCTCTTGAATATGCTGTTTTTTATGTCTGGAATGTTCTCTCTATCCTTGCTTGGTTTTTCCCTCAATTCATTTTTGCCCAAATGTCACCTACTCAGAAAGTCCATATGTGATGATTCTGTCAAAAACACAACTCCCTCCTCTTTCCATAGTCACATTCTATTATTTCCTTACTCTGCTTTATTTTCCTTCCTGGCACTTATCACCAGCTGCCACTATATGTTTATTTGTTCATTCATTTAATTTCTGTCTCTACCCCTAAAATGTCAGCTCCATCAGAGTAGAAACTTTATCTGTCTTGTTTTCTTCCTAACGATACTGAAAGCAATTCCAGACATATACTAGATAACTTCCTGACACTAGTAAGTTCTCGACATTTATTTGTCAATGAATTATTGAATAATGGACTGTATTGAGTCTGTAGTCAAATAAGCTCTTTAGTACTCTTTTTTCTAAGGTAACCTCTATGCATTGTGGTCTTCTAAAGAGTCTGGTAATTTTATTTCCATGCATAATTTCTTCTGAGCCACCTGATTTAATTCATTCTTCCTAGTTTAGGCATCTTATATTTTTCTCTCTTGGCTCATGCTATGCTTTTCCTTGCCTAAGCTTGTCCATCTTCTTTATAGTCTGAATATCTTTCTCTTTGATAAGATGAAATCTGAAACATTCTGCTTAATTCTGATATACATTAATGTATTACCAGTTAGTTACCAGCTAATCAGATCAGCAGGTCCTATCTTCCTTCCCAACCTTATTATAAAATAACAAATTAAGAAAAGCACTTTCCCAAACTTTCTCCTCTTTCTGGGCCCACTTCATTTAGGAAAACAGCCTTAATATAAGTTAAACAATGAGAGAGAAGTAGATGTTTTACGTAGACTCTAAAGCTTTCAAAAGATGGAATGATCACAGAGAGTTTGCAGAATTAAAAAAAGTTTTGTGTAGGATTTGTCCCAAGCTTTCAACATGCCGGTATGTGTTTAAGAGTAAAATAATTAGGAAGAGTGTAATCTTATAGATGGCTTTTTAAAAATTTAGCAGGCCTGGATACTGAGACTTTCATCAGACCACATGTCTTAGCTGTGTATCACTTTTATCATCAGCCAAAGAGACATCAAGGTCCATGTGAGGTCAAGGGTGGTGTGGCAGTGTTCAAAGTTTTCAGGTCAGCAGACAGCCTCAATGTACCCTTAGAGGGTGAAGTCAGTAACATCACAGCAGCAAGAATAAGTGAACTATCTTGAGAGATGAATGATTTGCTGCCCTCCTAGTCCAGAGACTCAGCAACAGTTTTCCCCAAATAACTTCACACTTAAAGGGCAGAAACACTGTGTATTGTGCTCAGGCATGTATATATATGAGCTTGTAAATGTGTACATACTATGAACATATGTGTCTGTTTGTACCATAAAGAAAGGTGCTCACTCTTTTATTACCACTGAATCCACTCCTTTTCTTTCCTGTTTTATACATCAGTGAGGCCCTTCCCATCTTCAAAGTCCTTGTGAAGTTCATTGCAATGGCTCTACACAATAGATTATGTAATTGATGCATTTAAATGAGATAACCCTTTAGATCTAATGATATATTGACTCAGAGAACAGAAGAGACTTAGGAAGGCTGTCTGGGGTGGGAAAGGGGCCTGCTGGATGCTTTGAGGAATTTTTTCTTTTTTCATAATGACAGTCCAACCTATTGGTGTACTTGGCTGATGGGTGGTAAATGTTACAGAGCATGAAAATTATTCCACATGGCTAAGTTTTATTTTTTCAACAACTGTGCAGTCAAGCTGACCTAACTCTCATTTCCTGTTTCCATTATGGTTGTTAGTCCCAATTCCTCCCACATCTGCACACAGACACATCCTATGCTGCAGCTCGTCTGCCCATGTGGACTCTGTAGTGACCTCATTCTTGAGAAGAGGTCTGCAAGCTGTGCTCAAGATGGAAAGCCCCTGACAAATGGGTGCGTGTGCCCTGAGTGCACAGCTGGGGATTGCTCCCACCATCCTTGGCTCATCATCCTGTGGTGGGGTTGTACAAAAGCTTTGCAACATCTGCTTGTCTGGATATTTTCAGCACTCATACACAGCTCTGTTTTAAATATTTAACCTTAGATGAGTATGTCTGAAACTTCCTGAAGTTATTCCTGTGATTTACAAAAGAGAAGAAATCGGATCATATGCATCACAATAGAATGATCAGAAGACCAAATGGTAATCTACTCAGTTGCTTTATTTTTTTGTTTTGTTTTGTTTTGAACTCGATAATAGCTCTCAGCTTTTACTTGACTGGCCAATCAATCTATATGTAGTTATTGAGCATCATACACACATATTGAGCACAAAAGTAAATACTAAAAAAGTTAAAGAGCTTTAGAAACCCTCCCTTTAGGCATACAGTCCAGTTGGGAGACACTATGGACTAGTAGGGAGTGGCATGATGTAATAGTGATAGCCAATCTTTCTTTTTTTTTTGAGTGTTATCTATGCATCATGGTTTAGTATCATCTTTAAATGTATTATCTCATTCACATGCCCTTGTAACAATCCTGTTAAGAGGGGTGCTATTTTCCTCCCAATTACTCAAATAAGGAACCTGCACTTGGTGAGACTGAGCATCTTGGTGAGACCAGTCTTCTAGGAAAGCCAGGGTCTACACGTAATTCTGAATTCACAGCTGGAGGGGCTCCAGAGGTCGACATTCCCTACTGCTTTTGATATCCTTATGTGTCTTCAATTATTTCATACTCCAAGGTACCTTCAACTGGTTAATAAGATAGTATATAAAATTTTCAAAGCATGTTCAAAGAACAATTTATCTCAATGCTCTTTAGCTTAAAGGTTTACATTGGTCACACAACATTTCTCAAGGGTTGTTGATGACAATCTGTGAAACTAGGCAGGACAGCCACCATGCCTAACTGCAAGGGCCACAATTCCCATTGTCATTACCATCTGCAAGAATGACACCACTTGGGGTTAACTGTGCACAATCTAGCCCTGACCCTGATAAATCATATCAAATGTAGGTCATCATAGCTAAGGAGAGTTGGGAATTGTTCACAATGGACGACTCTCAGACCTCTGGTATTGGGTACCCATAACATGGCAGCAGAAATAGCCACCCTGTGACTTAGGAATAGTTCCTTTTCTTTTTTTCCAAAAAATGGGCAAATATACATCAAATATTTATTGAGGATCATGATTTAGGAACTAACCCAGGAAAGTATGCATGCCTTCCTGAGACTTACATTATTATGGAAATATAGAAACAGTTCAGAAATGACTGGTTGGTTTGATAGAAACTATTAGGTTGAATTATGTGATTCAAACAACTAGTCAGGAAGCCAATTAACTTTCTTAGCAATGTCTTTGTGTGTGCCATGGGGGAAAGCACAACGTGGGTAGAACTTACATATGACAATATACCATGTCAGGAAGCTATTTTTTTTTAATAGCTACTCAGCTCATTTTTACTCCTGAGGATGAGGTTCTGTGTTATTCTGTCTTAATGTGTTGGGACAGTCAACAGAAAAATTTGAGGTCTTGGATAAAAGAAGTTGCTATGGAAAATCTGAAATTGCCAAATAATGGCTTAGATTTTGGCATCACCTTTGTAAATGCTCAAAATTCTCAATTTTATAAAGTATTTAACACTGAGTGATTAAGCCACATTAAATCATATCAAAGACTATTTAATACAGCGGCTCTCAACCTGTTGATCACGACTCCTTTGTTCAATTTTTAACAATGCAGGAATTAGGAAGATTGAGAACCACTGATTTAATATTTTTATAACTCTTTGGTGTTCTTTCTTCAAGGCCACCTCCCCAGTCTTCCCTCCCCATCCAATAAATGTGTAGTGTTTGCTCCACAAATGCATTTTAATAAGCAATCGACATTTTCTTTTCCGCTAAAGCAGCAGTTCTCAACCTGCGGGTCACGACCCTTTCATAGGGGTCGCCTAAATGTAGCAGGAAACCAATGCAGACAGAAGACTCCAGGCACCAGTTGATTAGAGGTAGCGGGTTTATTCCAGCCAGGTGGGGTAACTGGGAACACCAGCATGTTTCCAAAAACGAGCCCCCTGACTCAATCTCTTGCCTCTCTTTTACCCACTTTTCAGGGCGGGAGTGCACATGAGAGTCATAAAACAGAGAGAGACATGACATCATCCTCAAGGTCCCAGGCTCAAAGGGGAAGGTCAGATTCGCCCCCGTCCTTGAGATCGGTCTGACTACCTGCCCTCAAAGGCGACAAAAGTCCAGGGAAGTTACTAGGTTACAATCTAGGCCCTGTGTATGTCAAGGAAGAAACATACAGACAACAGAAACGCCTGTGGCCTGGCTGAGGCCTACACTGGGCGGGTAGGGCAGATCTTATGGTTCTGCTTTTACTTTCTTGCCTCATAAATACATCCTGCATGTCAGATATTTACATTACAATTCATAACAGTAGCACAATTACAGTTATGAAGTAGCAATGAAAATAATTTTATGGTTGGGGGTCACCACAACATGAGGAACTGTATTAAAGGGTCACGGCATTAGGAAGGTTGAGAACCACTGCCCTGAAGTGAGTTACTTATCCCTTTACTTTTCAAAGAGGTATTTCAAAAAATAAGTTTAGAGTGTATGTGAGGTGCCAGTTTCATAGTTCTGTTGACCAGGACTTTTTTTTATTAAGGAACATTTGAATCCATATGAATATTTTGATTGTTAAACCTCAAATATGTCTTGGTAGATTAAGGTTTCAGGAAAAAAAAGACATGCTCAAGGTGACAATGTGTAGACTGAGCTTCATAACCATCTGAGCTGTCAGGGACATTAAAGCTCATTAACAGGATTCCTGTAAGAAACACTGACTCATTACTCAGTTGTGTGAATCTCTCCACCACAGTCTCGCATTTCATAGTTCTTAGAAAAATCTCCTCATTGATGTTGGAGTGTCACACTCAAGCTGACAGCCTGAGGCCTTTAATTGAAAGGCAAACATATTGGTTTTATCTTATGCTTTCTGGAAGGTGTATTGTTTTTTCCTTTGGGTTTTTTGTTGTTGTGTTTTTAAAGTGACAATAGTGAGAAAACGGAAGGGGGGAATCCCCTCACCTGTGACTGTATCAAACCTCCCACCAGCTGTTTATAATACAACACATCATTCCATATTCTGAGAAGTCTTTCACATATAAAAAGGAAGTCCTCACTGGGGTCTTAACAAGCGGAACTGGGTAAAATGCTACACTCGCTTTTGATGATGTGAGAGTTACCTTTGGCCAGATATCCATACTGTTTTTCTACTGTTTTCTTAAAGATTAGCCTTAGGGAGTTTAAATAATTAGGCATAACATCTCCGGAATGATATTTAATCCATCACACTCCAGTTTTCTGTCGATGGGAGGGCTGTGGTCAGCTGTGGGGAAGTCAGACCAGGCTGAACTGCCCTCCTTACCTGCCATGTGGGCTTATTCCCAGGGGCCAGGATGGTCCGGCTTGTCTGGTAACAAGCTGTACTGTTGAGCAGTCTGGGCACACTGCTGAGGTCTCTGTGTTTGTTTATAGTGTGGGCTGAAGTTCTTTGCAGGCAAACTGAACCCTTGAAGGGGTGAGAGCAAACAAATGAGACTTCAGAGGTCTGCCCCTTTGGGAAAAACTAGGGGATTGTGTAACTGTCATAATTCCAGGAAAAATGGTGGGGAATGCTGAACTTGGTTCAGGCTGGAGAAATTGCCTGTGGCTTGGCCTAGAATTTGACATTTCAATTAGTGGGTGTGTCAGCGTTCTTCAGAGAAACAGAACCAATAAGATGTATGTAAATATATAGAGAGATTTAATGTAAAGAAGTGCCTCATGTGATTATTAAGGTTAGTGAGTTCAAAATCTGCCAGGTGGGCTGGCAGACTGGGGGCCCAGGGAGAAACTGGTGGTACGGTTTAGATCCAAAGGCCAACTGCTGGCAGAAGTCCTTCTTTCTGAGGGGAGTTCAGTCTATGCTATTAAGGCCGTTAGCCGATTGGATGAGACCCACCCAATCTGCTTTACTCAAAGTTCACTGATTTAAATGGACTCATACTCACATCTGAAAACCACCCTCTCAGATACATCCAGATTAAATGTTACCTAAATATCAGAGCACTATGGCCCAGCTACATTGACACGTGAAATGAACCATCACAGAAGGTTACTCATCAGCTAGACTAAATATTATACATTTGCATCATTTTAGATTCCAAGGTATTTTGAGAAGATAGGCCAATGAAGAAGTAAAATAAATATTTAAGTCAAAATCTTTAAGGTAGTGGATAAAAACCCACTTAAAAGAAATAGCATAATATAGGGTGGCACCTGTGGCTCAAAGGAGTAGGGCGCTGGCCCCATATACTGGAGGTGGTGGGTTCAAACCCAGCCC
>NW_003852463.1:8102490-8152515 GCF_000181295.1 Otolemur garnettii
AAAACAAGCAAACCAGAAATACCTACAAAAAAAAAAAAAAAAAAAAAAAAAAAGCATAATACAGATTGAGTGTCTCTTATTCAAAATGTTTGGGACTAGAAGTATTTTGAATTTTGATTTTTTTCAGATTTTGGGTTCTTTGCATTATGTGTATTTACTGGCTCATCATCCCTAACCTGAAAATCCAAAACCTGAAATGCTCCAAGGAGCATTTCTTTTGAGTATGATGTTGGTACTCAAAAAGATTTGTGTTTTGGAACACTTCAGATTTCATAATTTTGGATTAGTGATACTCAACCTGTAAGAAAGAAAAGGCTATGAGTCTAAACAATAAAAACTAATAGCTAGCATTAGGTTAATAAATGTTAGAACCTTACACATCTTTGTGAGGTAGTGAATACCCTAAAATGGATAAAATGGTTTCAAATTCCAGCTCTATCAGTTACTGGCTAGTCCTTCAGCCTTTCTATACTTTGGTTTTCCTACTGTGAAAAATGGGAATAATAATAGCACCCACTGCCAAGGATTACTTGGAAGATTAAATGAGCACTCTTAGAACAAGTGTTTAGAACAGTGTCTGCCATATTGGAAGTATTCAATAAAAGTCAGCCATGGTTACTATCTGGCAGTGTTTTTCAACTTTTTTATCTCACAGCACACTTGAACCTACAGTTGCACTTCCACAGCACACTTACATTGATCAAACAAGAGTAAAAAAAAGAATGTACTGACTGTGCTTTGAACTTCTTTCAAAAATAATTTCATTAATGATCTTTAAAAAATTTTGTGGCACACTGGTTGAGGGTGCTATAGAGGATAGTAAAACAGGGAGAGAGTGGGGGTGTCAGTGTGAGACCCACCTGAAGCCTAGAGAAGGTATATTTGCTGGATAGCCTTCTCAATTTTTAAATAGTAGAGATGCAAACATACCCCTCCAACAAAGTTTAGGGAACTAAAAACACCACAGTCCCATCTTTCTTGGCAAATACAATGACCAATTTTGCCAAAGCAAGATAGGAGGGAAATTCTGACATTTGTCTCATGTCTTCTTACTACAGTCACTTTTGATTATCTTTCCTGAGTTGTATTAAATAAAACCACCACCACCTTGTGCATGGAGTTTCCTCTAGAAGTGATGGCAGAACGAAGTGTGGGGCAGCCTAAACAATGCCCAGACTGAACAACCTATGATCATTTTGGACAGGCCAGTGTAGGGGACCTCACAGGCCTGAGCTTGCTCAGCTATATTTTATTATGTCTCAGGCTATAGGAATTATGTTGCAGAAACACGTTTTGCCTCACAGTAATATGGAGACCTCTGTACTTTTGTTCCAGTCTGCAGTGTCTCAACAACAGTAGCTTCAAACACACTTCAGTGTTTTCACTGTGTGGTAACTCAGCCCCTGCCAACCAACCTTAGCTGTCCTAGTTCTAGGACATTTTGGAGCAGAAATGGCTCAGCTCACAAGGGAACTGATGATGAAATCTTTAGGGTTAAGTGACTTCTTGATTTAATGTATTATTGCTGAGTTCCTCAGCTTTTCCTACCCTTATTTGTGAAACTGAGCTCATTTCTGAGTGTAGTTTATGATACAGTTCTAAGTTTCCTTTGCCTGGGGCTTTGGTTTATGAGAAATTTCAAAACCCTCACACCATTGTTTTCTGACCTGGATAGAATCCTGAACTCGCTCTAGCCTGAAGACCCACAATGTTGTAGGCCCGTGATTGTCTTCTGCTAATAGGCTCCATCTTTTAACTCTAAGAATGGAAACCAATAATCAGCAGCAAATGATTTTATGTTAACTAGGTTGAAATGGATTCCAGTCTACCATTAAAAGTCAAAAATCAGACCATCACAGAAGCCAGCAAATTCTTAGATAAGCAAAGTGAACTGAATGGCAGAACGGGTGGCCACATGCCCCCCCCCCCACGTGATGTTTTATTTGCTTGACGGATTTATAAATCCTGTATCTATAATTGGCAACTCATTCCTTCATAGATGTAAGCTATGTGATTGCAGTGGGAAAAGGATTCACTGAAGCTGACCTGCTGGAGATCTTTACTTTCAATCTATAAAATATCATTGGTTGAGAATACACCAGTATGCCCAAATACCAATGTTTTGTAAAGCAGTAGACAAATGCAAACAATATTACAAGTATTATCAAGACCAATCTATTAATCTATGAAAACCTAGGGGTTTTGGCAAATGTTAAAATAATCAGTGCTATGATTCTACTTTTCTTCTTCCTTTGCAGCTAGTTTCCCAGCTTTTCATAGTGGGATCCAATTTCAACGTGAAATATTTTAAAGTTTTTTCCTTTTTTCTTATTTAAAGTTATTTTCAATGAGACATTTTCTTCGATCTATCCATTTGTGATTTTGATGCTGGATTTTATAGATCAATCGCTACTATTAATCAACCAGAAGAGTAAAGAAAGTTAATATCATAGACACCTTGAGGGGCAGTTTTGCCAGCAGGTGTGAACTGTAAAAGGCAGTGTGTGTGTGTGTGTGTGTGTGTGTGTGTGTCATAAATTGCTCTGCATGATGATATAGCTGTTGTTATTTGCAGAAAACTTTATATTTTTGTTAGGTCAAGAAGCCTGTAATTCTTCAAGTGATCCCTGAACCTTATTTAATACAGCAAACCACAAAAGGAGCTGGGTTGAACTTTGGTGTCTGCAAGTTAGAAAGTAATAACTTTCCCCATCTCTTCTGTAAGTGACTTGTGTCACGTGATGAATGCAGACCCTTTCCTCACAAGGGTTTCCTGGTATTATACACTTGTAGCAAATAAGGTTAGAACCTTTAAAATATAGCATTTAGTAATGTGCTAGAAATAGCTTCTTCTCGATTCCTTTAAAGGTCACCGCTTTTGCTTTCCCGGCATTATTTTAGCTCAAGCCTCTACCGAGTGGAACTGAGAACATGCCTGCCTTTGTGTCTTCAATTTTCCCAAGCTTGAGAGTAAAATAGCAGGGTTTTTCATAAAGTAAGTGGCATGTGTATAGGTGTGTGTGTGTTCTCATGAGTTTAAATGTACAAATTCATTGTCAATAGAAACTTAATATGGGATGGATTTATGTACATACATACACACACTGCTTTTTCAATTGAGAGCAAAGTTATTATCTTACCTTGTTTTATCATCAGTCCAGAAGCTAAGCTTATGGGAGTGAAACTGGGCAATAGCAAATAAAGGAAAACATTGAAAGCACTCAATTGTTTGTACTTGGCCCTTGTACTCCAGGGACTACTCTTCACCAAACCAAAGTATATTAGCAAGACTCCAGCAAGATCAAGTTAGCATCAATCTACAAGCTTTGCCGCCGTTCCACAGAAGAAAAGCAAATTCATTAAGCCTTTGACATAAAGCAAGGAAAAGTAGCCAATCACAGGATTGCTAACAAAATTCATATTGGGATGGTAAATTTAAAGGAAAGAATATTCCAAGATATCATGGCCAGACCAGTGGTTAAAAAAGGAAAAAAAGGCCTCTTTTGAAAAGCATACTTCCATCTTGTTAGAGTCATTACTGTCATTTGTCAGCACCACCAATATCTGCACCCGCCTCACATAACCGTCATTAGCAGCATTGTTAATGTCATCTTCATCGTGTTGGTTGTGGTTCTTTATAGATGTCTACTGTGGTGAACTGAATGTTTGTGTTCCCTGCAAAATTCCCATATTGAAATCCTAAACCCCAAGGTGATGATAATAGGAGGTGGAGCTTTGGGGATATGATTCGGTCATGAGAGTTGAACCCTCATAAATGGGATTAATGTCCTTATAAAAGAGACTTCAGAGATCTTATTCTCCCCTTCAGCTATATGAGGACACAGCAAGTAGGCATCATCTATAAACCAGAAGTCAGCCTTCACCAGACATCTTGGACTTTCCTGCCTTCAGAACTGTGAAAAATAAATTTCTGTAGGGGCAGTGCCCATATCTCAGTGGGTAGGGCACTGGCCACATGCACCCATGCTGGTGGGTTCAAACCCAGCCCAGGCTGGCTAAGCAACAATGACAACTGCAATAACAACAAATAAATAGCCAGGTATTGTGGCAGGCACCTATAGTCCCAGCTACTTGGGAGGCTGAGGCAAGAGAATTGCTTAAGCCGGAGAGTTTGAGGTTGCTGTGAGCTGTGACACCATGGCACTCTACTGAGAGCAACATAGTGAATCTCTGTTTCAACAACAAAAAAAGGAACAAAGAAAGAAAGAAAAATAAATTTCTATAGCTTATAGACCACTTAGTTTAAGGTATTTTTGTCATCCCAGTATAAATGGACTAAGACATACACTAAAGATGGGAAGTGGCCCATATTTGCTACTAACCTGCACGGTCTGTTCACACCTGGCTAATCAGGACCCCCTTCTTCCATTAAAAACTTTACCTTCTGAATTTCCCATAGTAGTTACTGTCTGACTACTAATGATTTTTCTTTGTAATTATTTCTTTTTGGTTTTTACCCATTTTTACAAATGTAAATATTTCATTGTGTCAAAGAATATATTAAAGGTAAATATATTTTGTACATTAGTGTAAGTATATTATTTAGAATACCATCTTACATTTAGTATTTGATAAATATTCAAAAAACATTTGTCAATAGAGTGCAATTTTATAGGAAAGGAGAATTTTCTCATGGTAAAAATGTTTCTATCAATGGTGTTAATTGCTTGTATGTAGAGACTACACCATATGTATGCACTAGTGACAGGGACGTTTGTGAGTGCCGGCAGGATGATGCTGTGTCAAGGAAGTCTGAATTTGTATTAAACAGAGAAGGTTTCTCAGACAAAAAGAGGACTTGGTGTAGTTTATAAGATGCTCTCTGCATGTGATGCAGGCACAGAAGTCTATTAAGAGGGTTAGAGAAAAAAAGCTACAAGTAAGATGTAAAAGTGATATCCGACAGTTGAAGCAATAGCACAAAGAGAAAGTGGGGTTAGTGTGGGAGAGCTGGAGGACTGCAGAACAGTGCTGAAAAGCAGGGTCAAGACTTTGCAGTTAAACTGAACAGATGACAAGTGTTCTTAAAGACTCTGAGTAACTGAAGTGGGCCCTCCATACAAGCGCACAATGTAAAGGATTGTTTTAGGGTGATAAGACTTGAGCAAAGAGAAAAGGATTCTCACAGATAGAATAATCTAGATCTGAGCAAGGGATTGCATGAAAGGGGAGAAGTGAATGACATGCAGAGGTAACTGCTTAGACCTGCCACTGTATTAATGTAAGTGGCAAAGAGTGAGAGGATGACATTGTCACTTCTATTGGAAGGTCAGGGGAAGCAAAAGAATTTGCCTTTGCACCATCTCAAAGTAGGAAGAGTGAGCAGTCATCACAGTTAATAACAAGAACAGGAGAGTGGGAGATCGTGCAGTGGCTAGTCCCAGAGAGATCGCTCCTTAAACTCCAGCTCGTGAACCTAAATTTTGAGCTGGTGTTAAAAAGCCATCAATTAGAATCAAGAAGACTGGATTTTAGAGCTGGCTTTGTTCACGTGGGATTTTCAAGAGTGTGTATCAATGAAGGATCCAGAAATATGACTACATCCTTATAAACAAGAGCATAGTCTGTGCTTGTAGATCCATGCTTGTATACTTTATTTTCTCCAACTTGGAAATGTTAGCCTATGTGAGTTTCAGTATAACACACCGCCACGTGAACTCACTTTGTTTAGGTTATTTATTGTTGTACATAAAGTGGTAACTCTTTACAGGTTAGAATTTTCCAGGAACTTCTGGATACATATATATATATATATATATATACACATATATATATATATATAGTACATGTACTGTTTATATATATGTGTGTGTGTGCATGTATGTGTGTGTGTCACTTCTCTTATATATATTCATGTATGTGAAGAGACATGAATACATTTCCTTGACTGATGGTTCCAAATGCCATCAACATTTGAATCTGATGAAATTTCTAGATCCAGCTACCAATTAATAGTTGAGAGGAACATGGTAAACTACACCATGGGAATACAGTCAGGAAATCCAGACTGTGAAAAAATCTACAGGGCATATTACCTGGTTGCTTCAACAAAAACATTGTAAGAAAGACCACACAGATGAGATGGAACACATAGATTAAAAGAGCCTTCAAATACTTATGAATGATTATGTCATGTGGATGTTATCTACATCCCAAGTCAAAGAAACAAACTAAAAAATTATGACATGAGACAATTGATACTTGTGTATGAAGTACTGTTAATGTTTTAAGCTGTAATAATTATATTATGTTTTTCTTAAGATTTATTATGTTTTAGAGATACAGGAGATACTGAAATGTTACAGGTGATAGAATATGATGTATAATTTTCTTCAGAGTAATGTAGGAGGGGGCAAGGGCTGAAACCAAGATTGGCCATGAAATGATTATTATTGACGTTGGGTGATGGGCATGTGTAGTTCATTGTACTATTCTGTGCTTCAAATTATCCACGATAAGAAAAAACACTGTATTTTAAATGCTGTCAATTTACTTTAAGCATTTTCTTTTATTCTTGAAGTTTTAGTAACACTTCCTCAAGTGACAGGTTCTGGGATGTACAACCTCTTTTTTACACTGGAAGAAGAGTTTTCTGGGGCAACATTAAATATCCAAACACCAGTGGAAACTGGTGAGCAAAAGAAAAGATCTGTGCATAATTTTTGTGATATCTGACACCACACATACACAAGACAGGCCTCAAGTAATCCACATATGGCCCATGGGCAGTAGGTTGGACACCCTGGCAGACTATACCTAAAAGAATGGGATATTGTTACACTTTGGGTAGAAGGTGTTACTAATGCTAAAGTAGGGAAAGAATTGCTTATGAAAAGAAGTGGAAATTACTTTGTATTAGTGGATATTTTCCCAGTTTTCAAGCGGGGATCAAAAGAAAAAAAAATCTTAATTTTTCTGGCATTGCTGTTTCTCTTCAGTAGTCATTTTGGCCTTTCTGTGAAGACAAGTTCCTGACAGAAAAACCCCTATGCACTGATAAGTCATAGCATTTAAACTCAGACTTAATTCCTCTGGATTCCATGTGATTTCCAAGCAATAAATTTTCTTTGGAGAGACTTCAGACATTGGGATACAAATCATACAGCTGTAGATATGGCTTCTGAAGCCCGAGGAAAGTGAGGTGAGCTGTCCCTCTTTAGCGGCAGTGGTATCTGTGGCAGACATTTGTTGTCCTCAGAGTATCCTGAATTTCATTAATGAATTATCTTCTCCTGTCCTCTGTTCTACTGATAGAGTAAACTGAGCCCCCTTCCAGCTCTAGGGGTGGCCATGGGTTGGAGTAACCTAGTCAGCACATTCCACCCCTTACGCCCATTGGTTCTGGGGAGGATGTATGCTCCATGCTGGCCCAATCAGACTATATTATCAAGTGCTGTCATAATATTGGAAAAACAGGAATCTCTTCTACAGGACTTCAGCCAAGATAAGAGTACCCACTCTGTCAGGCAGTTATCCTACCACAAAAAGAGGAGATGTTAGGATAGCGCTCATATTGAGGACTGCTCAGCAGAAAGATGGAAAGAAATTGGGCACTGGGAGACATGACTAAGATGTTGGATAAATAAACCATGAGGTTGCCTTTCTTTGAGACTGTTCAGTTCTGAAAGCCAATAACTCTCTATTATTGCTTAAGTCTAATGGGCTATATTTTATTTCATTTGCAATTTTAGGAACATCTTCATATAAATGGCACAGTCTTACCAATTGAGAAAGAAATGCTAGGGATATAATATTTCAACAAAGAATTCCAGGAGTGAGAATACACTTTACTATGTTTCTTGTATTGGTCTATGCCTCATATCAGCTGTGTTAAGACAATATTGACAAGACCTAGTTGGAAATAGCAAATAAATATACTTGGTAGGTAACTGGACGGATGAAAAGGCCTGATTTTACTGAGATGGATTCTGCCTGGTTGACTCAGAAAACTTAATAAAGTTGAGTAAAAAGGTAGAGATGATACTTCAAGATCTGTGGAGTAACCTGCATCATGTCTCTGGTTATTGGGAGTACAATGTCACTAGAGGTTAAGAGCTAGGAGCAGATAAAATACATAGACATCTACCACAGTCATTCTATCTTGTCATTCTGTTGTTCCTCATTTTCTTATATCTCTTACACTGGATAATGGAAAGGAATAAGACCTACCGTGTTTCCCCGAAAATAAGATACTGTCTTATATTTATTTTTTCTCAAGAAGATGCACTAGGGCTTATTTTCAGGGGATGTCTTACTCTCCATGCTGAAATGCATGGCATGGCTATGCAGATATACTACACAGCCATGAAGCCCATCAATAGGTCTTATTATTGGGGTAGGGCTTATATTTAACAAATGCATTGAAATCCTGCTAAGGTTTTTTTTGGGGGGTAGGTCTTATTTTGGGGGAAACACAGTATGACATAAGTGGGTACTCTTAAAGTTTTCTTGTATATTTCAGATGTTAAGTCCTTTCCCAGAAGTACAGACCACATTTGGTGATGAATCAGAATTTGATATCTATCGATCTATCTATCATTGTGTATAGGTCCTAAAAGTCATTTTGCTTGGAAATTTGGGGAAAATGTTGCAAGAAGGTGAATATCAGAGGAAACAATGGAATTTTATAATTGAGAGGTACTTGAAATATCACCCAATCTAATTCTCTTATTTCATTAATTCAGTAAATACATACTGAGTGGCTAGTACTCAGTAGGCACAATGAAAGGTGTTATCAAAGATAAAAATTTGTGAGGCTGGGAGTGGTGGCTCATGCTTATAATCCTAGCACTCTGGGAGGCTGAAGTGGATAGATTGCTTGAGCTTGGGAGTTTGAGATCAGCCCGAGCTGAGAGAGATCCTGTCTCTCTAAAAATAGCTGGGCATTGTGGTGTGAGCCTATAGTACCAGCTACTCGGGAGGCTGAGGCAAGAGAATCACTTGACCTCAAGAGTTGGAGTTGCTGTGAGCTGTGACACCAGGGCACTCTACCAAGGGTGACAATGTGACACTATGTCTAAAAAAAAAAAGATAAAAATTTGTCTAGAACAAAAACAATTGCAGTGTTCATCTTAATAGAAGGGCAAGAGCAGATGCAAAGAGCTTAGAAGACTTTTCCAAGACACAGTAGGGGAAATGACAGCTAAAAGATTTTTTTACACACAGAACACCTGCCTCTGAGTGCAGGACTCTTTCCATTGTATCTCACAGTCTAAGAAAGTTTTCAGCAGTAAATAACCAAAAGGCCAAGCTCAAGTGCTGTCATTTGCAAAAATTTTAGCCATTAGAGGTCCAAACAGTGAATGAAATACTAGTTAGACAGTTCCTATCTATTGGGAGCTGGTAATTTACTTTGAAAACTCTTAGTGTAAAAATCTAATTTCAACCCATTTTCTCAGAGGGTAAATTTTATTCCATTTCCTTTTCTCAGGGCTCTGTCATTAGCATATTAAACTAATGAGTCAATCAATTATTTAAAACTGGCAATATTTTTTATTATGTCTAATTAAGTGTTTAATCAGGACATTCTGGTCTTTAATCCTCTGAAAACAGCGTTCACCAGAGAATGAATGAAATGCTGGGTGGAACTTTACTCACAACCTCCTGTACTCAGAGGACTAAAGAGAAAGCTGGGGCCCTAACAAGCCAGGTGAGCAGAAACAAATCATAGAAAAATAAAAATGGCAATAAGCCTGATCAGTGGCAGCTGCTGACTATATGCTTTTGACATATGTAGACCATTAGCCATGGAGAAGGGTTACTACCCTCCCAGCTTGGAAATGTGGCTCCTGCAATGCCCATGGCATAATAAAATTGAGATTAAGGGCAAGTAAGGCACTTCTTGATTTTCTCTAAACTCTTTCCTCTAAAGCAGGGGTGTCCAACCTGCAATCTACAGACTGCATCCTGATTTTGTGAGGACTTTTTTGATTATCTGTGGTATTGCATATCACAAAAAGTATGTGCAAACCTTTTTTTGATAATCAGCTGTTGTAAGTATTTGTGTATTTAATGTGTGGCCCAAGACAACTCTTATTCTTTCAATATGTGACAGAAAAGGAAAAAGGTTGGAGCATTAGTTAAGTAATTGCCTCAATATTTGTAAAATCTTTTAAAGACCATCTGAAAATTATTTAATCAGTAAACATACTACAGTAATTATACTACTTTTGATTTCAAAAGTACATATCAAGCATGTATTTATTTAATGTTTACCAAGATCATTACATTTCTTGTTATTCCACCATATTACCTAAGGGCCAAACCATTATAAAACTTAATCTTAAAAGAAAATCCCAGGAAATGTCCAGGCATCACTCAAAGGAAGATAAGGTAGGTGGAAGAAAGAAGTTAATTCATGTATATAATCATAAATAAAAAGAATATTTATTCACTGCTTCCTAAGTATCAGAAACCACTTTGATTATTCTTGGAATATAATGGATAACAAGATGGTCATGAATTTTGCTCTCTCAAAACTTGTAGGGTCCCAAGAATATGAACAAACTAGAAATTGCAATGCCATGTGGTAAATACTAAGATAAGGAAGGGTATGTGTTGAATGCTATGGAGCACTCAGGAAAGAGGGGGTCAGAGAAACTTCTGAGAGGAAATTGTATATGAACAGACACTGGCAGAATCCGTAGAAGGAAGCCACTGTGTCCAGCAGAATAATGGCTAAAACATCTAACTGACCTACTCACTGAAAACAACTAAAAATGTTGGGTAGACTATTTGAAACTTTTTGTATTTATTATATGTGCCAGTGAGTAGATAAGAAGATAAGCTCCCAAACCAGGCAAAATTCAGAACTCAGAGAGATAAATGGGTCACTGAATCTAGCTTTTGGCCTAAGTGTATACCAAACAGGGTGAACCTGAGCTTTCATGTTAATGGACTTACAGTGTGCAGGTAAAAGAAAACGTCCTGGTATAGGTTTGGAGAGTCCAATATGTCAACCACAAGGATTAAGCTGGGATACAAGAGGTCTTACTCATGGTGTAAATGTAAGCTAGAAATAAACATACCTCACTTCTAGTTTCTTTCCTCCAGAAGACTAAAAGTAGAATCACTATTTTTAATCTTACCTCTTTGTGAAAGAGAAAAAGTCTCCCTCAAGATATAATAATCTTAAGGTAGTCCCCAAAACTTTAGAATTCTGAATCCCCACAACTTAAATAATCCAAAAGCAAAAACAAAATAACCCTTAAGGTGAAATGTTAGCTTAAAGGGGTTTCAGGTTGCTAGAGGTCTCAGACTCCTAATAGTAGCAAACACAAATATTCCCTGCGGGAATTCACCTATAACTGACAATATATAATACACAAAGAAACAAGGCACCATGAATGAAAGTCAGCAAACACCAAAGAGTATAATCAGGTCCAAAATGTTTGTATACATAACGGGTGGCTCCTGTGGCTCAAAGGAGTAGGGTGCTGAACCCATATGCCAGAGGTGGTGGGTTCAAGCCCAGCCCTGGCCAAAAACTGCAAACAAACAAAATGTTTGTATATTGAAATTATTTAAAACAACTATGATTATTAAGTTGAATTACATAGGACAAGACTGAAAATATGTTTTTGGTGCAGAAACTATAAAAAGTGACTTTACAGGTTCAACATGGTGGCTCATGCTTATAATCCTAGCACTCTGAGAGGCCAACAGAGGATGATTGCTTAAGGTCAGTAGTTTAAGACCAGCCTGAGCAAAAGTAAGACCCTATCTCTACAAAAACGATAGAAAGCTTAGCTGGGCATTGTGGCAGATGCCTGTAGTCCTAGATACCTAGGGGCTGAGGAAGAAGGATTGCTTGAGCTTACTGCTTTGAGCTTGCAGTAAGCTATTAAGACACCATGGCATTCGAGCCTCAATGACTGAGCAAGACTCTACTTCAGAAAAAAAAAGTGACCTTACAGATTTCAAAATGTACCAAATAGAATTTCCAGCAATTAAAAATTGAACAATTGAAATTGAAATCCCAATGGATAGGCTTACCAGCAGAGTAGACTTAGCTGAAGACAAAATTACTGAAAAAAGAAAATAGCTGGAAAAATAAACAATGCAGCACAGAAAAAGAGACAAAGTCATAGAAAATATGAGAGACTGAGTACTAGAAGATAGAGTAAAATGATACCACATACATCTTGAAGAAGAGGAGAACAAGAATGGTTTGTTATCATCAGAGAAATGCAAATCAAACCACTCTGAGATATCCTCTAACTCCAATAAGATTAACCCACATCACAAAGTCCTCAAAGTGCAGATGCTGGTGTGGATGTAGAGAGAAGGGAACACTTCTACACTGCTGGTGGGACTATAAATTAATACAGCCTTTTTGGAAAGAAGCATGGAGAATCCTCAAAGAACTAAAAGTAGACCTTTCATTTGATCCTGCAATCCCATTACTAGGTATGTACCCAGAAAAGCAAAAGACATTTTACCACAAAGACATTTGCACCAGAATGTTTACTGTGGCTAAATTCATAATTGCCAAGTTGTGGAAGCAGCCCAAATGCCCATCAACCCATGAATGGATTAATAAATTGTGGTATATTTATACCATGGAATACTATTCAGCCATTAAAAAGATGGAGACTTTACATCTTTTACATTTACCTGAATGGAGTTGAAACACTTTCTTCTTAATAAAGTATCACAGGAATGGAAAAATAAATATCCAATGTATTCAATACTAATATGAAACTGATATATAAACAATTGCATGCGCATATGAACAATAAAACACTAACATAGTATAGTAAGGAGTCAGGGGTAGGAAGGAGAGTGAAGGAAGAAGAGGGGAGGATGATTGGCAGAAGAAAGGAGGGCATGACGCAGGATCTCACCTAATGTGCACAGTGTGAGGGTGTATAACATGCTCCCTGGATGAGGAGCTCTTTTATAACTGGAACTTTACCCCGAAAGTGAGAACAATGTAATCTAAAAAATTGTACTCTCATAATTATTTGAAATTTAAAACAAAAGTGGTGTGTCAGAAACTGCTGACCACTCAGCAAAATCCACATATTTTATTTCCTGGGCATGTAGACCATACTTCCTTTCCTTACTTGGTATTATGGTGTCTGCATGACTGAATTACATCCACCTGACATAAAAAATTGTGTGTGCATTTTCTAGGCCCAGTTCATAAAATACATTTTATGTGTGTTCCTACATTTTATTTTTTCCTTTTGACTGGCTAGGGTAGTGATGAGTTTGGAAAGCCTTACGTTGAAGAGACGTAGTACTTTCATCAGCTGAATGCCCACATGGAGGAGATTAGCCTTGCCTAGTTATGTGTCTACACATGACAGAAGAGGAATTAATAAAGTTCTATTGTGCTGAGCCTTTGCATATGTAGGTCCATTTGTTAGGACCCAACTCACTAGACAGGTATTAAAGGCAGTTTTTAAAGATAATGGCAGAGACTTTTCTAGAATAAATGAGAGATCCAATCCTCCCATTTAGAAATCCAAACAAACGGCAAGTAGGGGTAAACTTCCATACTAAGGGCATCATGGAGAAACTGTAGAAGAATAAAGACAAGAAGACCTTAAAAGTAACTCAAGAAAATACCAGTTCACTTTCAAAGGAGAGATAAATCAGCTGAGAACTGACTTATCAACTGAAGCAATAAAATTACAAGATAATAAATTAATATCTTGAAGAGATATTCAGAAGAGACAAGATCATTTTACATGGGACTATCTACATGTAAAGAACAGGGGCAATATAGAAATGATTTTAGACAAGTACTAAACATTTGTCACCAAAGGAACTTCACTAAGAAAATGATATACTTCAGACAGAGGGAAACTACTCCCAGATGGAAGGTTTGAGAATTAATAGACAGAAGCAAAATATGTATAGATAAAATTAGAAAGTTTGGTTGGCTAGAAATAATAAAAATACAATACATTAAAAAAATAAAATTGAGTTAAGACCTGGGGATTAGTGTTGAAATGTTGAGTCTCTCTTATTTAGGGAAAGGAGAGTAAAGAGATTAAATACATTCAAACTTTGACAACTTATAACAGGTCCATTAAAATTTCTATACCCCAAATATATTGTATTACTCTAAATTAGGAAGGAGGATAAATCAATGAGAAAAAAATTGCCAAATGACATGAAGAAGGACAAGAAAAAGAGAGAAAAGGAAATATTTTTAAAATGCAAACCAAATAAATAGCCCATAATTAGATGTTTAGAAATGAACATCCATGTTATGTTTGTAATGACAATAAATGTAAATAAACTAAAATCTCATGTAAGAAAAAGATTGTTAATCCTGATAAATATCCAGAATATAGCTGTATACAGTTTATAAGAGATACAGAAAACTTATAGGTCAGAGAATGGAAAGTAAGTAAATGGAAAAAAAATATGACAAGACAAATTCTATGTAAAATATTATATACATGTACATATAGAAACATGTAATAGTAATCAAATATATTATATATTATTATGAAATACATATTGAAAGTAGACTTGAAAACAACAGGTGCAAGTGGGGATTAAGAGGATTATTATATAGCATATATAATGTAATATATATATAATGTAGTATATATAATTACATATACAGTATGTGATGCAGTTAACTAGGACTACGTAAAAATTGTGCCCTATAACAACTAAAAACACAGCATTAGAATATATAAAGTCAAAACAATTAGCAGCATTGTAGGGAGAAATTTAAAAATTCATCAACATGGTAAGATGCAATGACATACTTCTTTCAGAAATTGAAACAGGAAGCAGACAATAATCAAAATGGATGCAAAAAAATTGGCCAACCTGCTTAGTAGCTTTATCTGCTGGACTTACACAGAACAATGCAATAAATGTAAGATCAAGATTTCTTTTCAAGTGCAAACAGAACATTTACTAAAATGGAATACATATAATGGACCATAAACCTAATTAATAAGTGTTTCAAATGAATTGTTCCATTGACAACATTCTCTGACCTCAGTGAAATTCTTAGAGATCAAGAACAGAAAGTTGACTGGAAAAAACCTCAGATGTTTGGAAATTTAGAAACACATTTCTACATAAATTGTGAATAAATGAAGAAATCATAGTGAAAATTAGACTATATTAAATTTAACTACAGACTTGCTGACATTCAATAATTTTTGATCTACTACAATGGCAATTTCATAAGATTTTGCCCAAAATTTAGAAATGAACTATGACCAAAATATTACTTCATCAAAACTTGTGGGAATATAGCTAAAGTAATACTAGAGAGAAGTTTATAGTCTTTTATATTTTAAAGAAGGTTTGAAACTGATTATGTTAATCATTTAACTTGAGAAAATGAAATGCAAAGAAAATAAAGCAAAAAATATATAAAAGCATTAATTAATGAAGTATAAACATATAATAAAAATGAACAGCAGTCAAATATTGGTTCTGTGAAAGAATAATTAATTTGACAAGACTCTGGAAAAATTAATCAAGGGGAAAAATAGGCACAAACATAATATTAGCAATGAAAAAGAGACAATTTCAAATAATCAAGAAAATAGAATATAATTATATAAAATTTATATAATTGATGTGTAATGTAAAATATCTGTGCACATAAAAATGCAGGGCCTAGGTGTTTTTAATAAGTAAGCTCTATCAAATATTCAAGAAAACATTGATTGTAATTTTTCATGATCTATTACAAAGTATAGATAAAGCTAGCATAATTTTGATATCGGAACAGATGGTGATGAGACCAAAAATAAAATTACCTATGATTATATCTACAAAAATCCTCAACAAAAGTAATATAAACAAAATCTAGCATATTAGATTCTATTTAAATCTAGCATATTTAATTCGATATATTAGAATTAAAATATATCACAAATAAGTTTACTCCACAAGTATAAAGTGATTTAACCCTATAAAACCAATTAATATAGTTTATGACATTAATAAATTGGAGAAAATCATTATAGACAATTCAATAGACACAAAACATCATGTAATAAAATTCCCTATATATTTTTTATTTTTTAAGAAAATATTTTCAACTTGGCACCCATAGCACAGTGGTTACGACACCAGCCACCTGCACTGAGGCTGGCAGGTTCAAGCCCGGCCTGGGCCAGCTAAACAACAATGACAACTGCAACAAGAAAATAGCTAGACACTGTGGTGGACACCTATAGTCCCAGCTACTTGGGAGGCTGAGGTGAGAGAATCACTTAAGCCCTAGAGTTTGAGGTTGTTGTAAGCTGTGACATCATAGCACTCTAGTGAGGGCAACATAGTAAGACTCTGTCTTAAAAAAAAAAGAAAGAAAAGATTCTCATCAATCTAGGAATAGAAGGAAACCTCTTTAACCAGGTAAAGAATATCTACAGAGAACCTAAACAGGAATAATGAAAGTATTTCCTACAAGACTGGAAAGACATCAAAAGTAGAAATTCAGTAGTCAAAAGTAGCCAACAGCAAGTAGAAATTCAGTACTAGAGTTGGAGACTTAAACATTGTCCACTATCAGTTTTTATTCATTGTATGTGAAAGTCTATCCAGGACAGAGCTAGGAAAAAGAAATAAAAGTATAAAGATTGAGGATACCCATTAAAATACATAAAACAAACAATAGAACTGATACGCTAATAAAGGAGAGGAAATAGAATCATATAAAATACTCAACTAAAACCACAAAAGTCAGAAAAAGAGTGAAAGTCAAAAGTAGGAACACAGAAAAAAGGCAATAGGAAACAATAAAAAAAGTAAATATTAATCTAATTACATCAATGATAACTTTTATGTCAATGCCTAAATGCATCAATTAAAAGACAGCGATTGTCAAAGTGGTTCACAAAAAAAGACTCAGTAATTTTATGTTGTCCATAAGAAATCCACTGTAAATATAAAATGCAGATTAGAAGTAAATGGATGGAGAAAGATATATCATGCTAAGACTGATCAAAATAAAGCAGGAGTAATTATATTAATTCCATAGAGTGCACACTTCAGACCAAAAAAATTATCATGGGTAAATAGGGGCATTATAATTATAAAGGAGTCAATTCTCCCAGAAAACATAATTTTAAAGTATATTCACTTAACAACAAAGCATCAAAATACATAGGACAAAAAATGGCAGAACAGCAAGTAGAAATAAACAAATAAATTCAGTATTAAAGTTGGGTAGAAGTATTAAACACTTCTCTATCATAAGTGGACAGATCCAGTGTGCAGAAAATCAGTAAGGTCATATTTGAGCTCAATAGCACCATCAATTAACTGAATTTAATGGACATCTATAGATTGTATCATCCAATAACAGCAAAATACATATTCTTCTCAAGCTCACATGGAACATTCACTAAGATAGATCACTGTGCCCTAAAACATACTTTAATAGATGGGTGATGCTTGTGGCTCAAAGGAGTAGGGCGCTGGCCCCATATGCTGAAGGTGGCAGGTTCAAACCCAGCCCTGGCCAAAAACTACAAAACAAAACAAAAATAAAAACAAAAACATACCTTAATATATTTAAAAAAATAAAAATCAAACAATGTCTGATCTCAAACTATAATGGAATTAAACTAGAAATCAATAATAGACAACTGGGAAATCCCCCCAATACTTAGAGATTAAACAACACATTCCTCAATATCACATGGTTCAAAGAATAAAGCTCGAGAAATTTAAAAAATATTTTGAACTAAATTAAAATGAAAGCACAACTTACCAAAATTTGTGGGATGTCATGAAAGCAGGGCTTAGAGGTAAATTTATAGTATTAAATGCATGTATTAGAAAAGAAGACAATTCTAAAACCAATAACTTAAGCTTCAGTTTTAGGAAATTAGAGAAAGAAAAACAAATTAAGCAGAAGAAAAGATATTATAAAAATTAGAGCAGACATCAATGAAATTGAAACCAGAAAAGAGAAAGTCAACAAAACCAAAAGCTGGTTCTTCAGAAAGATTATTAAATCTATAAAACACTAGCTAGTTTAACTATTGATAAGAAAAAAATAGAGAGGATACATATTACTAACATTAGAAATGAAAGAAGAAATATCATTACAGATTCCAATGACATTAAAAGAATAAGAAAGAAATACTACTAAAAACTCTATGCTGTCTATAAGATTTGGCATGATCTGTTTTTTGAAATTATCTTTTACTTTTATTTATAAATATTAGTTGTCTATTTTTTGAGACTTTGGAAAAAAAAATAAGAAGAAGTCTGACTGATGACTCCATACTGAACCTCAGAGTCAAAGCATTCAATAATAGACATATTCTTATTTGACAATGTGAATGTTACTTTCTTTGTATTATTATTATTATTATTGCTTAATATTTGATGCAGCAATTGTCTGATTTCTTTTCTGAATGTATTTATCTTTGTTAATTTTTTATGAGGTTTTTGCTTCTAGTCCTTATCTTAAACATTGTTATTATTATTAAATTTTAAGCCTTTTTAATTTTGTGAAGGCAAAAAGTGGAAACCTGATAAACACATGTATATGTAAAAAAAAATTTAATACCTAATTTAAACAAATCAATTTCTTAAAAGACACAGTCTTCCAATACTCGCACAAAAAGAAACATACTATCTGAAAAGTCTTTTATCTATTAAAGAAATTGAATCAATAATTAACCTTCTGAACCAAAAGCGCCAGGTCCACATGGGTTCATTGGTGAATTTTACCAACCATTTAAGACCAATACCTCTCATTAACACAGATGTAAAAATCCTCAGTAAAATAATAACGAATTGAATCCAACAATGTATAAAAAGAATTATACCCCCCAACCAAGTAGGATTCATCTCAAGCATTAAAGTCTGGTTTAACATTGAAAAATCAATTCATGTAATCTATCACACCAACAGGCTAATGAAGAAAAATTGCATTTCATATCAATAGATGCAGAAAAATCATTTGACAAAATCCATTCCCCATTCATGATAAAAACTCTAAGTAAACTAGGAATAGATAGGAATGTCCTCCACTTGATAAACAATATTTACAAAAACCCTGCAGCTAACATCATTCTTAATGGTGATAAACCTGAAGGTTTCCCATTCAGATCAGGTACAAAGCAAGGATTTCTCTTACCATTCCTTCTCAACAGCATGCTGGAACTCCTGCTAATACAATAAGGCAAGAAAAGGAAATAAAATCTATAGGGATTGGGAAAAAAATAAAACTGTCTTTGTTCATATAAACATGATCATTTTATGAAGAAAATCCACAAAACTACAGCAACTAATAAATTATGGCAGGGCTGCAGGACACAGGTTAAAGCACAAAGTCAATTGCTTTTCTACATACCAGAAAAGAACAAATAGAATTTAAAAGGAAAAACACAATATCATGAGCACCTACAAAAATAAAATGCCTAGGCTCGGCGCCTGTGGCTCAAGTGGCTAAGGTGCCAGCCACATATACCTAAGGTGGCAGGTTCGAATCCACCTGGGCCCGCCAAACAACAATGACAGCTGCAACCAAAATATAGCCAGACATTGTGGTGGGTGCCTATGATCCCAGCTACTTGGGAGGCAGAGGAAGGAGACTTGTTTGAGCTCAGGAGTTGGAGGTTGCTGTGAGCTATGATGCCACAGCACTCTACCCAGGGGGAAGCTTGAGGCTCTGTCTTAAAATAAAATAAAATAAAATAAAATAAAATGCCTAGATATAAATCCAACAAAATATATACACAATCTATATGAGGAAAATCACAAAACTCTGATGAAAGTAATCAATGAACTAAATATATGGAGAAATAGTCCATGTTCATGGATAGGAAAATTTAATATTGTCAAGATATTAGTTCTTTCTTTCTTTATTTATTTTTGAGACAGAGTCTCTGTCACCCTGGGTATAGTGCCGTGGCATCACAGCTCACAGCAACCTCCAACTCTTGGGCTTAAGTGATTCTCTTGCCTCAGCCTCCCAAGCAGCTGGGACTACAGGTGCCCACCACAGTGTCCAGCTATTTATTGGTTGTAGTTGTCATTGTTGTTTGGCAGGCCCCAGCTGGATTGGAACCTGCCAGCTCTGGTGTATGTGGCTGGCATCTTAGTCGCTTGAGCTATAGGCGCTGAGCCAAGATGTTTGTTCTTCCAAATTTGATCTATAGATTCAAGGAAATCCTTACCAATGTTATTCTGAGGATTCTAAAATTTATATGGAGAGGCAAAAGACTCAGAATAAGTAATACAATATTCAAGGAGGAAGGAGGAGAATAATGTTGGAAGACTAATGCTACCTGCCTTAAGACATAATATAAAGCCACCACAATCAAGAATATATGGTATTGGGTGGTGCCTGTGGCTCAAAGGAGTAGGGTACCAGCCCCATATGCCAGAAGTGGTGGGTTCAAACCCAGCCCTGGCCAAAAACTGCAAAAAAGAAGAATATGTAAAAGAATGGAAAAACAGGCTCAGTGCCTGTGGCTCAAGTGGCTAAGGCACCAGCCGTGTACACCCAAGGTAGTGGGTTCAAATCCAGCCCGGGCCCACCAAACAATGATGGCTGCAACCAAAAAATAGCCAGGCATTGTGGCAAGCACCTGTGGTCCCAGCTACTTGGGAGGCTGAGGCAGGAGACTCACTTGAGCCCAGGAGTTGGAGGTTGCTGTGAGCTGTGATGCCACCCCACTCTACCCAGGGGGACAGCTTGGGACAGCTTGAGGCTCCTGTCTCAAAAAAAAAAAAAAAAAGAATGGAAAAATAGATTAATGGAACAGAATAGAGAGCCCAGAAATAAGCCCATATGAATATAGTCAAATAATGTGGACAAAGGAGCAAAGACAGTAAAATGGAGCAAAAGGAAGTCTTTTCAACAAACGATACCAGAATAACTTGATGTTCATTTGCAAAACAATGATTCTAGAGTAGATATAGACTTTACACCCTTCATAAAAAATAGCTCACAAGGGATCATAGACCTAAATGCAAAACTGTAAAACTCACAGAAGATGACATAGTGGAAACTTTGTACCTAGGTTTGGCAATGACATTTTAGATGCAACACCAAAAACTTTAAGCATGAAAAATTACTTAATATACCTTTCTTCATCAAAAGCAAAGAGGAGTGTTCTGTGAAAGACACTATCAAGAGAATGAAAAGATAAGCCACAGCCTGAAAGAAAATGTTTGCAAAAAACATATTTGAGTTATCTTAAAATACAAGGGACTCTTAAAACTTAGCAATAAGAAAACAAACAACTAGGCTGAGGTCAGGGGCTCAATTTAGCACTATAATCCTAGCACTTTTGAGGTCCAAGTCTGGAGGGTTGCTTGAGATTAGGAGTTAAAGATTAGCCTGGTAAACATAGTGAGATGCTCATCTCCACAAAAAATTTAAAAATTAGCCAGTTGTGGTAGTACATACCTATCGTCTCAGCTACTTGGGAGACTGAGGCAGGAGTATCCTTGAGCCCCAGAGTTTGAGGTTGTAGTGAGCTATGATCATGCCACTGCATTCCCAGCCTGGGTAACAGTGAAAACTTGTCTCAAAAAGAAAAGAAAAAGGAAGAAAAATACCACCCAATTTTAAAATGGGTCAAAGACCTTAAGATGCACTTCACCAAAGAAGATATACAAATATTAAATAAGCACATATGGAAAGATGCTGCCCCTCATATGTCATCAGAGGGGAAAAAAATGATGATTTGGAGTAACTAAAAAGCAAAGTAACCCTATGTGAATGCACAAAATGAATGAGAGACCAGCCTGGGACGTGACAGGGATCAAATCATTATGCATATTTTTTGCCTATAACATGTATTAAGAATTACATGAGTGAGCTACCTCACTTACTTAACCTAACACATTTTTGTGATTCTAATAAAAAAAAAATCCAACCCCCTGCCTGCACCCATGGGCTGTCATGCACAGCCAGTTTTTTTTTTTTCTTTTTTTGCCCGGGGCCGGGCTTGAACCCGCCTCCCCTGGTATATGGGGGCCGGCGCCCTACTCCTTGAGCACAGGTGCCACCTCACAGCCATTCTCAATCTGAAATTAGGACATATTCTGGTTTGCCCACAGAGTTCAAAGTACTTTCTTGGATGCATAAGCACATAAATATCAGTAGATGCATATGTAACACATATAACTTGCACACATACACATGTAGGTTTTTTAAATAAGCCAGAAGAGAAAGAAACCATACAATCTACATGTAGGTCTCTCCTGTAAAAACAAAAGGATGTACAAATGGATTGTTTGTGAACTTTTGAACTTAGAAACAAATGGATTTATGAATAATTATCCTAAACTAATTACTTATAAGTAGAAGATATTGTCTACATAGATTTGAGTTTAGCTGTACTCTGTAACCCGACTATGGAAAATAGCATAAGCTAAACATTGGCAGAACAAAAATTGTAGTTAATATCTATGCTTATTTTTCATTTATGCTTAATTTATCAGTTCTTCTATCACATCTGGCTGGCATGACCAAACTATTCTGAACAAGACCATTGAAACTGCCCACTGCAATAATCCTTTTACAGCACTCTGATGGATCATTTGTGAAGGAATACATTTTGTTAAACTAATGTGTCCAAAACCACTGTGGCCTCCATCCACTGAGTTCACATGTGTGGGTGGTAGATTCATTTTAGATTCTTTTTTTTAATCATCTTGGGTGGATATATATTGTTAACAATGTAACAATTAGCATATCCATTGCCAGTAGATATTTGATCATCAATATGCTTTCAGAAGAAAACCCTATTGCTGTTCCAATGAAAGGACACTCTTCATATGCTTTGCTACAACTCTTCAGGTCTTTCACAACGGGCTCTGTAGAAAACACGAGACAGACAGGCACATGCAAGCTGGCATGCTAGTTTGAGATGTAATTGGATACACATTTCTCCATGGATTGAAGCGTTTGTTTAGAAGTGCATTTCCCATTATACTTTTGCACATTTAGTTTTTCTTTTTTTTTTCTTTTCAGAATTAGTTTCTTTCATCGTTTCCTTTTTTTAAAAGAAACTTATTTAATAGTGTGAGAGGAGGTTTGTTGTGGTTTGGTTGTGGCTAAACCAGTTGTGGCCCCTCAAATCTTCATGTATTGGAATAATCACATCCTCTTTTACTGGAAACCATTCCATTTCCCCCCACAGAAACTCACGAGAGTTTGGTTCTTCTGTTTTCCCTAAATCTGGGTCAATCAGAAGAATAAATCTCAGTCAGACTCTTGGTGTATACAACTGTGGGACCAAAATGGCCACTTTTTTTTTTTAACAGATCCCCCCTGTGAGTTCAGCAACTTTGTGAAAGGGTGTTCTCACCTCTTCTCACTCTCTCCTTTTGGGACAGCCGCTCGCATGTTGGAGAATGGCAAGAACTAGACGTCTCCTGGAGAGAAATGCCACTCAGCCAGCGGAAGACTCATTCTATTGTTAGCACCACTCTGGTCAACAGAGCTGTGCGTTGCTGGTGGAAATTCAAGCGTGAAGCCAATTTTTATGCTCTAGATGGCAAAAAAATGCAGCTAATTCTGAAGGGTTTCTCCTTCTTCCCCTGGCAGCTGGTATGTTTACATAGTGGGGATGAAAGGCCTGACATCTGTGTTTACATTTCTATGTCTCAGGGTCCCCCAAACCCACAGTTAGGACTCATTTATATCCAAGCACCTCTGCCCCAGAATTACAACAGCAAAGTCTTTCAACTTCTCCTCGGCAAGGGGCTTTGATCTCCCTGTGCAAAATGCTCTCTGATGAGTTGTGATTGGAAGAGGAGAGCTGGGAAGGTTTTATACTTTGACAGCTTCCTCTTCTCTTCTCCACTCCCTGCCCCCCAACTATACAGGAACATGATCCAGACTTTTAAGTACCCAAAGCTCTTTCTGTAAATTCCATGGAGTCATCAGAATAAAGTTAAAACAGACTGTGGTGTGACCAAAATAGTGGGTCTCAAAAAGAATTTGTATTTTTAATAATCATCCTTATTGAGTCTAATTTCTTACTCCAGTTAGATTAGAATCACCTGTTGCTCATTAGAGATTTAAAACTCCAGAACTCTAGGTAATCCCACTGAATGTGAATACCTAGGTGTGGGCCTAGGAATCTGTACTTTTTCACATCTAGGGATGAATCTTATGCATAAAATTGTTTAAGAACCCTTAGACTTTTTGGGTACCGGGGAAGGGATTTTAATTTGAAAGTTGGGGTGTAGAGTCTTTGATCTCATTCACTGCATCTTCTGCCCCTTTCAATGAAATGGGGGTGTTCTCCCCACATTGAAATCAGTGTCATTTGATGACATGAAACATCTTCTTTGTTTGAATATCTTATTTAATTTCTCCTGACCATATCATACTACTTTCTACTCATAAATTCTTGGCTTAAAAATTGAAGCAAAGTTTCAAAAATTGAAGCTCAGCAGGTTAAGAAAAACATTTATGGAACCAAGTCTTCTGAAACTTGATCTAGGACCTGATCTAAGTTTCATTGCTTGTTAATGCTATACCCAGCATCTGAAATGAAATTTTGTGTCTTTTTTTAATTAAAAAAAAATTGTATTGAGACAATTGTAGATTCATATGTAGTTGTAAGAAATAATACAGAGAAACGCTTTGTACCCTTTATCTGTTTTCCTGCAGCAGTTATATTTCAAGATCTAAGTAGGAAGCACATCCTAAGAAGTGCCATAGGAACGCTGTGTACTGAGGTGTTAAGGAAAGAAGTGATGATCAGGACAAATGAGGTGTGTGACCAGACTACTACTGACTATTATGGACTGAATGTGTGCCCTCCAAATTGCCAGAATTAGCATATTAAAATCCTAATCATCAATGTAATGGTGTTAGGAGATAAGGCCTTTGGGAAGTAATTAGGTCATAAGGGTGGAGTCTTCATGAACGAGATTAGTGCCCTTATGAAAGGGTCCCTAGAAAGCTCTTTTGTCCTCTCTCTACCATGTGAGGATATAATAAGAAGCTGGCAGTCTGCAACCCAGAAGCTGACGCTCATGAGAATCTGACCATCTGGTACCATGATCTTGGATTTCCAGCCTCCAGAACTGTGAGTAATAAATTTCTATTGTTTCTAAGCTACCTAGTCTGTAGTACTTTGTTATAGTGGCCCAAGCTAAGAAAAAGGCCTTGGAAGATTTACATTAGGTATTTGTGCTGTGTCTAGCTTCTGGAATATGAAACCAGTAACAAACGCCAATTGGACCTGATGATGTGGGTCAATGCTGGGCTGAACTCTCACTATACTAGAGTTAGACTTCTGGCCTTCACATGTTCTTGGAGTTTTCTGAAATTCTATTAAATGCTACAGAGCACTGAGATTTATGTCCTAGAAGATCCCTTAGCTTGCCTAGAGCCAGAAATACTCGTTAGAAATAATTTTAATTGGGTCCATAGACCTGTCTGATGATCTAGTAGTCACTGAAGGGATCTTTTGGGCTAGGAAATAAAACAATGGAACACTTGCTTTGACAAAGGAACGTCCAGGTTCCAAGAGGGCTGAGGGATTAGCATACATTGGGTGTGCGAGACGGCATAGTTCTATCTGTGCATTGAGTGAAACTGCACATCCCTGACCTCTGCCGTGTCCCTTTTCCTTCTCCCTTCTCTATGTCATCTGCAGAGTTCTGCTGTCAGAAAATTCTGTGATAAAGCTGATCAAAGGAGCTAATGGGGATTTTCTGTTAGTATAGTGGAAGAAGCTCTCTGGAGGTCAAAGATTGAAGTGAAGGTCAACCCTTCATAGACAGTAGCCTGAGTCCATCAGTGATTCACAGAGCACAAGGTAAATGTCAAGGCCAACCATGCTGTAGATACCAGTTCTATTAATTTGTGGCCAACTACAGAAGACATTTATGTGTACCAACAACAAAGAGAAGTAAATCCACATAGGTCTCTGTTGATGATTCTGTCCTTTGTACTTCTCTATTTCATTTCCATTTTCAATTGTGAAGGCAACACATTTGTTAATATACCTAAAGAGCCCTATTTGTAATTTTATGTGTCTGCAATAGGAAAATGTTCATAGCCTGAGGGTCCCACAGTAAAAAGCAAAATGTGTGTAATTCCTAAATACGTATGGAATTTTAAGCACAAATTCACTTAGAGTATTAATGACTTTAATGAAGACAGGCATCTAACTTAAAATCAACAAATCATTAGACTTGTAGTAAAAAAGTGTAAGCAATGCCCTAATTAATACACTTGCTGATTATTTTCCTTGATAAAGACATTGGCTGTTAAATCTAATGGTGCCTCAAAAATCAACTGAACAGTGAAAAAGGCAACCAGCCAGTGACTTGAGGCCATTTAACAAAAAAAAAAAAAAAGTATTTTCTCCCTATTCTTTTCCATCAGAATAACATTAAATGTTATTATTATCATTATTTTTGTATTATTATGTGATCTAGTTTTGTTATTCTGAATGAATTCAAACATCCTGGAGCAGAGACACAACCTGAAAATAGTCTATACTATAAAGTGCATAAAGTACAAGTCCTTGTGATGTAAGAAATACAATTTCTGGTCTCAACTGTTCTTGAATAAATCTCTTTGGATTTAAGTTGCATTCTGCTAGAAGCCTACTTTTGATGCCAGATCTACCCCATGGAGAAAAGTGAGGTAATTTTGGCCCTAGGTTTATAGGTGAGGAGTTTATATAAATTGGGCAAGGTCTTATAGCTACCAAGTGGTGGAAGCTGGGGCCCTGTGACTCCAGAAATTCCCATTACTTCTCCTGTGCCATGCTTGAGAAAGATCCTTAGGATATGAGTCAGGAGCTTTAATGCTCTCCACCAAGCATCTTCCATATTATGAGAGTTAACTCCCTCCCTTGAGAAATAAAGAGTAAGTAAGCAGGCAAATTCCATGAGGAACACAAAGTCTTTAATTGCTATTCGTCACTTCTCTTATTCAGGATGAGATTAATTAACTCTGATCTTTTCATTTGCATGGGCCTAATGGAGATGGCCTAATAATTGCTTCTTGAAACACCATGTTGAGTAAATGTGAACTCTCTTCACTCCTTTCTACTGTCTGAACTTGTTTTAGACAAAAGAAATCTATGATTAAAAAAGAAAAAATCCCAAACATTTCAAATCTGGTGGTGAAAACCCTTTTCATCATGCTCACAGATACCATCAAAGTCCAAGAAATACTGCAGTTTATTAAGATGTATATTTTCAAGCTTGATGTAAATGACAGGATCTCAAGCTACAGTGTGACTCCAGGCCAAAACTAGAGACAGTTCCCAAATTCCTTGATGTCACACCCAGGAAGAAGCCCAGCACACAGGCTGTTGATCTGTCAAAAACTTAATTCCCCATGACAACTTCCATTGGTGACTGAGGCAAGTCAACAGCCTGGAGTTTACATCACCTTGGACAGCAGCTGGAAGGCAGGACAGTAAAGAGACCATAACTGTGATAAGCAGTGATTTACCCATGAGATTTGAGAAAAATAATCATTTAAATGAAAAGATACTATCAGTCATGAAGGTGGGCCTGATTAAATAATAGACCAGTTATAAACCAGAGAGTTATGATCTACCAGCTACACAATGTGGGTTATCAAAATAGTTGAAGTTAATGTACATTGTACATACAGCCTTTCATTAGCTGCTTCTGTGACTTCTGTCCATAAGTCATCTAGGGACGATGACCAGTCTCTATATTCTTCCTGGTCTAACCCAGTCCCCCTGGAGCATTTGTGGCCTTGTGCAGCTTGGTGGACAGAATGGTGATTTTTCTCCAGTCTTACCGCAGGCAGCCCTGTGTGTTTTGCTTTGCTTGTTCACGTTCACCACTGTTGACATCTGAATGTTTCTTTTGGCAAAGCATCCAGAGCAGCAGGGCTCCAAGTGTTGGCCCTCTAGGGTCCTTTGAAGGATGTGGATTGGGGAGGGTCTCTGCACGTCACTGGCCCTGCCCTGTATTGGTACATTACATCTGCCAGATGGATCTGTAGCTACAAGACCCTTGACCATGTTAGTCAGTGAACTGAGCTGGAGCATAGCAGTTTCAAGGTGTCATACACTTTCCTCTGAAATGGCTTCTGCGCTCCTCTTTTGTCATCTGAAGCCTCTTCCCAAAGCTTCAGGGTGCATGGTGAGGGGAGTTAATGTAACAAAAGCACTATCAGTACAGCCTAAACCATTTGAAGGTTCACTTCTATCATCTATCCCTAATCTATTGTTCATCTTTCATGGTTTAAACTACTGATTTTCACATCACCTTTGCCTATAGAAACTGAACTAGTTTAGACATCAGTGACCTCAAGTTCTTTTGGTGTGTCAGCTATAGCTCCATCCTCTCACCCTCCCAACTGCTTTGGAACCTGTATTCTCAATATTACAAACTGTGAAGCTAGGATCCCTTCCAGGATACTGAAATGACTCCAGTTGATAGTGATGCCTTTTAGAAGACTTGCCTTCAGCTGTTCTGATCAATTATCTGAAATTGGTTATTTCAACATTATCAATTGATAATTGATCAACTTTTCAGTTTGTGGTAATGAATGCCAAGCCCCTGCCTGACAAATCTCATCCCTAAAGTCTGGTATGAATCATACCTTTCCATGGCTGTCACTTTAGCACCTGCAGGAGGCTGGAGGACCAAACGTCATCACTTGACTAGTGCGATCTATTTCAAGTGCAGTAGGATTTGGTGCCTAGAAACGTAAGCTCCCAGTAATGCAACCTGATGTTTCTTTCTTTTTTCTCATTAAAAGGAAGCCATCCAGCTTTCCCTAATGTTTCCTTCTCCCTTTGATTATGCCTCTGTGAGTAAGTGGTTAGATTGTTTTAATCAGCCACTTAAAAACCAGGTAGCAAATGAATAAGGCAAATCCAACCACTTGGTTTAGGCATAAACTGAATAGCATTCTAAGGACTTCTTGTACATGCCACTGGGTTTGCCTGAGTTATCAGCTTGAGCCCTTATTTGTTCTCTCAATCTCTAGCTACTTTGCTTCCCCTGACATTTTAAAGGTTTCTTATGAGAAAGTAATCTGGTAAAAAATGTAATACTAAAAAATTTTATCTAACATGTCTATGTATATACCAAACATTGTGCTAGGCATTTGGTACAGTCCCTTTGCTCTTGGTGCTTACAGTCTACTAGACAGGCTAACTAGGTAAACAAATAAATATATAATTGGAAATTAGTAGAATTGTGCAGGTAAAACTCATAATAGTACCTAGAACATAATGTTTAAAAAGTGCAAATTATTATTCCTGTTAATAGTCATCATTATATAATTATTACATAACATTGTTATATGTAACATATTATATAATATTATAGTAGATAATTATTATGCAAGATAGGTGTTCTGGTTATCTATTGTTGCCTCACCAATCATCCAAAATTTAATGGCTTAAAACAACAATAACAACCACTGATTTTGCTCATGAATCTGGCAATTTGAGCAAGTTTCAGTGGTATCAGCTGGGGCATCTTAACTGAAAGCTGGAAGATCCTCTTCTAAGATGGTTCACTTTCATGTCTACTATGTTATCAGTGCTAGTATTTAGCTGGGAGCTTAATCAGGGCTATTGGGTGAAGTCCTTAGTTTCTCTTCACATGAGTCTTGCAATGGGGCTCCTTGAGCTTCCTTATTGCATGGAGGCTGGCTGGATTCAAGGAGCATTTCAAGTGACAAAAAGTGAAAGCTGCTCTTAAAGCCCTGAACCTAAAAACCAGCAGCATGACTTCCACCGTATTTGATTGGGTGAGCAGTCACAGAGCCTGCCGGTTTTTAAGAGGAGAGGCCACAGGCACCTCTTCTCAATGGGAAGGGAGCCAAAAAAATTGAATCCATTTTTGATCTAAAATAGTGTGTTAAAATTCAAGCTCTAAAATGTATCCACTCCATTTTATAAAACACCAGCTTATTTGCTACAGCATATTTGCTTTTTCTTTTTTTATAATAGAGTCTCACTTTGTCACTCCCGATAGAGTGCAATGGTGTCACAGCTCACAACAACTTTAGACTCTCAGGCTCAAGCAATCCTCTTGCCTCAGCCTCTTGAGCAGCTGGGACTATAGGCACCTATTTTTCAGAGATGGGGTCTCTAGCTCAGGCTGGTCTCAAACTGTTGGTCTTAGGCAATCTACCCATCTTGGCCTCCTAGAGTCCCAGATTACAGAAGCATATTTGCATTTTTTTTTTAAATTGAAACAGAGTCTCACTTTTTCACCCTCAGTAGAGTGCAGTGGCATCATAGCTCACAGCAACCTCAAACTCCTGGGCTCAAGCAATTCTCTTGCCTCAGCCTCCACGTAGCTGGGACTACAGGTGCCTGCCACCACACCCTGCTATTTTTTTGTTTTTGTTTTTGTTTAGCAGGGCCAGGTCGGATTTGAACCCACCAGTCCCAGAGCATGTGGCCGGTACCCTAACCACTGAGAAACAGGTCCCCTCATATTTGCATTTTTCCCCATTCAAATTTCCTTTATTATTTCATATAGCATAACTGTGTACATTAATGCAATCATGGGGTACAGTGTGGTGTTTTCATATACAATTTGAAATACTCTCATCAAACTGGTTAACGTAGCCTTCATGTCATTTTCTTAGTTATTGAGTTAAGACATTCATACTCTGCTTTTAGAAAGATTCATTTGTACCCTTGTAAGATAAACCATAGAGGTGACCCCACCAATCACCCTCCCTCCCCCACCCACCCCCCTCACTTCCCCTCTCCCACCATATTTGCATTCTAACAGTACTTTTTTTTTACAATTTAAAAGCAAAATTTTTTCACTTCCAATCCTTGTGTGAGATTGGTGGAATAAATAATGATGCCCGCATTCCACAGGGAATTGAGACAGAGAGATTTTAACCTGATGAAAAGACCAGCCACACTGTATACAGACAACCTAAAGAAGTTTGCGTGCTCCCACGCCCCAGGTGCTTGCCATAATTTTGTCCAGCTTGTGATTGGGCTTTAACTAATCATACACACCAGCCTGTGACTAAAGAAGTACATAGTTTTAATGGTCAGATCAGCACACCACTGGTACCCAAATTTTACAATATCCAGCTGTGGAACGTGTCCTCTTGTCTCTGAGGCCTCACTTACTGAGATCATTGTTCGGTTTGGGTGTACCATCTGTTGTCCGGATCTTCCTAAGTGATTTTCTGGGCTGACTTCCTTTTTCACTGGGAATGGAAGAAGTTGTCAAAAGCCCAGTACATTCTTTTCTGCATTGTAAAGCCATCAGGACTTAATTAGAGAGAAATTCTTCAGTAACAATTGATTTGCTCAACTATTATTCAATTTCAAGTATGTTCTCTCTCTCTCTCTCTCTATTAAAAATTGCTTAAAAGTTGTAGGCTATCCTGCTTTGGGTTTTGAGTGTGTCCCCCACCTATTTTGCATCCTGTCTTTAGTGAATTTCTATAATTAGGTTATAATTTGAAAACTACCTTGAAGTTCAAAATGTGTTAGAAACTTTCATTTAACACTGATTCTTCTTAGCTATCTTTAGATTCAGACATTAAACTAAAAAATTGAACTGATTAAGCCTGAGAGCCTTGAGTTTTTTAAAAAATGTTTTAAACTATTGACTATGCCTTTGGAAAATCTACTTCATGTTTGTCTCTGGCACCTTTCCCTGAATTTTTAGTCTCCATTGTATTTAGAGAAAAGTTGCAGCCATATGTTTCTTATTCATTTATAACTAACTTATTTAGAATTAGATTAGGAAGCTATTGTTTTGTAAGAACGTCTACTTTAAGGTTGTGCGTAATCCATTTTAAGCCCTTTCTTTTCTTTAAACAAGGAAAAATTCTTTGTCCAACTTTACCTGGAAATCAAATATTGATTTGTTTCAAGATCCTGAAACTATAGACTTAAATGTCAGTGTATTGCGCCAAACTCTGTCCCTGCGTGCTGATCTCAGAATCGGTATGGATAGATTCATGAACAAATCATTGGATTGCTGGGCAGTGCATGACCAGTTTGCATTGAGATTTCCCTAGGAGCTAAAAAACATGCATTTATCTAGTTTGCATAGATCAATGGGTCTAGTCTCTGGTGAGGTCATATTAGGACTTCCAAAGATTGGGGGATACAATAAAATATAGAGTTGAATACCCCATGATTGCAAAGTTTTAGAATTGGAAGAATAACAGCTCCATATGGAAAGATGAGCACTTTTGTAAATCCAAGAAAGAAACATTTTGTATGGACAAAACCCAGGTGAACATAGAAAGGAAATGAGAAAATAAAAACAGAAAAACCAAGTCCCTGGAAGACAGCTAGCAGAGAAATGCTGAGGGCGAGGTGAGGTTCTAATGGTGGCTCTGAGCAGTTACCCATCAGAGTCACAAGCACAGACTCCTGGACCTCGGGATAAGTCAATCCAGGCAACATGTATTTTCTAAAAGCTTCTCAAGTGATTGTGACAATTATTCTAGTTTGGGGACCGCATCATGATTGGAAAAACTTGTGGACTCTTCTCATACACACACAGAAACACGGAAATGCATAATTATCAAGAGGGAATTGAGGTCCACTCTAGGCCCACAACAGTCTCTCCTCCTACCCTGAATTCTGAGCTGTCCTTCCTCAGGGATAGAAATTGCATAAATCATAGGCATTCCTTGTGCATCCTTCTACACAATTCAGAGTCCCTCTGCCACCAGGGCTGGGTGGGAGAACAGTATAGAGGGCTACTGACATCAGCAGCTGTGGGGAAGCACTCACCTGGCATCTTTGGTCCTTTATGTCTAGCTCACAACTTCACTACATACTTCATGATGGAACTCAAGCGTCATCACCAGGGCACTGACAGATGTGAAATCCTCTAAACCACGATTATATATTATGTACTTCTATTGTTTTTTTTGAATCTTCTCAAGATCTTCAATGGAATTCTTAATTGCCCAAATGGAGTTGAGTAAACAGGTTGATGATGATGCCGAGTCCTAAAGGAGAGGTGGAGCCCTGAGACAGTGAGTTTGTAAACTCCATCACCCATCCAATCAGAGCAGTGCCTTCCCAGCACTAGGCTTGAGAATCAGTCACCACCAGGATCAATTGTTTGTCTCAAGATAATGGTTGGGAAAGGGTCCAACTTTGTTTCAACAACTGAATTCACCAAGTGAGTGCTCTTCTTCTGATTTTACTAGACTGGCATTTTCAACAGTCATTAATGAGCCAACTACTATGCAATTTTATAAATTAAGGGATTCAGGCTATCATTATGTGTAAATCCTCCCCCAAATTACCTGCTCTCGTCAGAAGACATGATCTGAAAAAAGGATACAATAATGTTTTGGAAAATGATGACATTCTGTAAATAAAATCTAGCAGCATAATTTCTTGGCAAAAATAATGCTCAAGTCAACATGACTTGATTCATTGCTACATGAATCAGAAAGTAATTCTTCCTCAATCATTCCTACACGTCATACATGTAACATCACTAGCAGGGACTGAACATTCTGTGGACAGCTAAGCTCATAATACAATAAACCAAAATGAATATAATCTGTTTAAGAAGATAAATTAGTTTTCTTGAAATTTTCTGAGAGTTGAGTTTACAGCGACTAAAATATATGAAGCTGGTAAAGGGTGTGAGGGGAATGAGGGATGTGATCGTGATGACTTTGGGGTCCACAGGGCAATTTGTGTTACCTGGGAGATAACTCTGAGGCCAAACACTCAAAGTCTATGTTGACAAGATGATGTTGCCGGAACTATTTTTTGTTCATCTTCTTTGGTCACTTCCTCCATTTCCACAGAATGAAGTTAAGTGGCGATTCTGCTTCTGGCGTCCTTTCTGGCTCATTCCTGTCCTTTCCTTCTAACATCCATCCGAGTATCAGAGGAATGTGAAACACCCGAGCATCCTGCTTAGGAAAATGTATTTAATATTAACATTGTTTGCCAGAACACCTTGTTGGGATATTTTGGTTGTAAGAAGTCTCAAGTCAAGATCCAGAGGAATGAGGCCAAATAAAGAGGCATGAATTGCTCTTATATGAGAAGAAATGGAAATGTCTTTGCATGAGGAACCCATAAGAATTAGCAGCATGGAACTAACCCAGGATCAAGGGAGAGAGGTGATCATACAACTTGATGGGCATTGGCAGTAGTAGGAGACAAGTGGAAAGTTCAATATTACATTTAAGTTGTTTGCTGCAGTGCTCTGTGCTGGAACAGAAGCCCCCTGGAGCACCTTGAACTTGAGTAGAGTCTATTCTGTATTCCTCCTTGGGTTGATGATTATTTGGTAATTAAAAAGACATGGGGCTTTAGTTCACATCAGGTCAACGTAGGTGGTGAGAAGATTGACACAGGAAATGAAACACTGGGTAGAGAGTCAAATTTCAGACAGGGCAGAAAGGCATTGAGAGACAAGAAAGCTCTGGAGATTCTATTACTCTTATCCAAGTCTTCCTCACATCTCATAGTCACTCCACTAGTCTCTCTGTTCCCTCTTTTGCTCTGTTACAAAGCCCAGCTCCTCTGACTCAGTGGACAAAGCCCTGTGCAGCCCCACTCACAGGTGCCTCTCAGCCTTCTCACCCACCTTCTACCTCTCTCCCCTTGTCTACCCACACTGGCCTCCTTGCCATTTTTTCCTGCACACATTCCCTCCAATCTCAGAGGTCTGCACTCTGTGTCCCTTCTGCCTGGTTCCGGCCTTGGATCTTACTCATATGTCACCTTTGCAAAGAGACTTTCCTTGACCATCCTTTCCAAAAACTTGGCCTTCAACCCTTTACTCTGATCTCTTCACTCTGCTTTATTTTTCTTCATAGCTTTTATAATCACCTTTGACTTTTATTTATTTGTTTATTTATTTACTCATTTACTGTCTGCTCTAAAAAGACCCCAGTGGTCTTTATCTTCTGGCATTTATGCCCTTGTGCAAACCCCTAACATCTTGAGTATGGGCTGAATCTAGTGACTCCTTCTTGATGCATAGAATTCGGCAAATGTGATGGGATCAGCCTACAAAAAGAATGACTTGCACCTTGCCTTCTCTGGTCCTATCTCTCTCTCTGGAGTCCTTCTCTGGGAGCAGCAAGCTGCCTTGCTTTGGGTAACCTATGGAAGGGCCCAGGAGTCAAGGAACTGAAGTCTCTGGCCAGTAGCCAGCTAGGACCTGTAAATGGCCACATGGTGAGTGTAGGAGCACATTCTCTCCCAGGTAGGCCTTGAGATGACCACAGCTCCAGCTGACACGTTGGAGAATCACAACCCTGATCAAGGCTCCCAGCTAAGCCACATCCAAATTCCTGAGCTCTAGAAACTAAAAGATAGCATATGTTTCTTGCTTTAAGTCACTACGTTTTGGGGTAATTTATCATGCAGGAATATCTAACACACTCCTGCACGGGAACGTGAGCTCCAGGAAACATGAGACTGTGTCCTGTCCAGCACTCTCTCCCAAGCAAGTAGCATAATGCCTGGCGCACAACAGGCTCTTGATATGTATTGAGTTTCAGTGAGTAAATGAGTATTAAGGTGCGGCTAGAGAACAACAGGTTTCTCAAAATGTGTTGGATGGAGGCTCGAGCCAACATTGCTACTTAAAGCTAAGGCTATTCTTAAAGTTGACACCAGAAGTCTCAGGAGTACTTACGGAATAGACAGTCTGGTAGCAGCAGGCACATAAGACAAATCTCTTGATCATGATTAGTGATGCTGGTCTCTGTTGCTTAGCAAACTTTCACTGCTGAGCCCCCGCTGAGGGCACACAGTGGCCATGTGCATGTGTAAGAACGACTCAAACCACCACGCTCCCGGTCTGTAAAGACCTCACAGGGCTGTTGGTACAAGAGAGGATAAAATATGTAATGAGCTACAACTTTTTCCTCAATAAATAGTGGTTTCCTCACCCTCAGGGGGCTTATTTTCTAAAGCGAGGAGACAAGATTTGTGTGTAAGAAAGATGACTCGCAACGCCCCACATGGGGTGTGATGTGATGTCAGCTACCAGATGTTTTCCAGGCAGGAGTTATAATGGGATAATTAATTATTTTTCTGCTTCTTCCTTTCCGTAGCATAGGATATTAGGTGCACATATGTCATCTGGGAATAACAGCAGCAAATTCTACATTTTTTTCCTCAATAAATGCCAGAAGGAAAAAATATGATAAAAATGATCAAGTAATCCTGACCCTGTAAAGAAGGACCTGGAAATGAAATGATGAGAGTGTAATAATATACATTTACTGATTATTTTGTGCAATTTCAGGAAAATTCACTGTTCTCAAAGACTAGTACCCATATTTGGGAAAGATGATGCAGGGAATCTCAATCCATACTTCCATAGGAAGAATCACGTAGAAAATAATGATTCCCTCCTATTAGTTTATTCTAAATTACATAAAGAATTCCTTGAGATTCTAAAGAAAACCAATAGGCCAGGCACCGTGGCTCACACCTGTAATCTTAGCCCTCAGGAAGGCCGAGGCAGGTGGATTGCTTGAGCTCACTTGTTTGAGACCAGCCTCAGACAGAGTGACCCCCAATCTGTAAAAAATATCCAGGTACTGTGGTGGTCACCTGTAGTCCCAGCTACTTGGGAGGCTGAGGCAGGAGGATTGCTTTGAGCCCAAGAGTTTGAGGTTGCTGTGCACTATGATGCCACAACACTCTACCAAGGAAGACAAAGTGAGACTCTCAAAATTTAAATAAAGAAAGAAAAATAAAATAAAGAAAACTAGTCATAGTAACAATAAAGACTTTTCTTTTTACTATGTACTGTCTAATATTAGGATTTTGAGTAGCTGTTTTAGAGGCAAGGGGAGAAATGGATATGAAATCATTTGAGAAAATTCCAGGTTTCCAAAAGACATTTCCCTTAAAAAAAAAAAAAAAAAAAAAAAAAAAAAACCAGCCTAATGTGAACCACATTGAAATCAGTCCATCTAATCCTATGGAGAAAAAGTGACCGTGGCTGTCTACACATATAGGCAGGTCATTCAAACTGGTTCAAAAACTCCACTTCCGTCAGTGGTCTGCATGTGTCCACATGGTGAAAAATGGCTCCAGCAGGACTTTGGAGGTGTTGGTGCCACCAGCGAGTGCCAGATGGAATGTGTTGAAAGTCCTGATTTGTACCTTTCAGACCAGAGGTACTTGCCAAAATGGATGGGTCCTTCTGGCCACCTTTTTTAAGTACAGCCACAGGTATTCTGTTGAAGCCTGTGGGTGAGAAAGACATAAACAGGGGCTATAAATTTGTCAGACCAGGAAGCCACAGGCCGTTTAGTAAATGGCAAACCCAGTGGCCCCAAAGAACAAAGGGGTCTCTTTTCATCAGATTGACCAGGCTCATTTAACAAATATTTATTGAGCAGATGGAAGAGCCACTGACAACCTCTCTTATTTAAAAAGTGCCTGAAGTAAGGGAACAAAGCCCCGAATCACCTGGGCTGATATGGACCTAACTCTGGACTGCATCCTGATAGGAAGGAAGTGTCCTGGTTACAGGCTGGACTCTTGGAGTGCTGCATGCACGGGGTGAGTTTTCTGCCTTGACTTGCTCAGGCCAAGACCTTTCATATTTTCAAGGAAATACAACTTCTTCTATTGCACTAAACCCAGCTGGGATGATAGTGCCAAAGTTTTCCAGTTAATGGTGAAGATAAGACCACCTACGTTACCCCGAGGATTGACTTGAGCTAGAGGTAATTAATCAACATACTACTTTCAAAATAAACATGTTCATATTCTATCTGATGTCCACTTTCAAAATCCAGGGATTTTTTTCTAGCCTCTTTTGCCAAATATGGGCTCTTTTTTAAGCCTCTGTTTAACCTTCAACTTTAAATCCACACACATAATAGCTGGTGATGTGTCTAATTCCTTTGCTATTTTCTTTGAGGATGCAAGCCTTTATATTTATCTGTTTAAGCCAGTAGCCCTCAACCTTAGCTTCACATCAGAATCATTTATAGGAACTTTTAAAGATCTTTATGCTAGCTAGACCACACCCAAGACCAATTCAATCAGAATCACTGCGGGTGATAACTGGGTGATTACCATGAGCATCTGAGGTTGAAATCACTGATTTTAAACAATTTTTGCTCCGGCACTACCTACATACCCATTTCAACTGGCCTGCTCTGGTTTTAGCTCACCTGTCTAGAACTATGATTTGGCCTATTCAATGCCTATTCCCAAGTGCTATCTCATTACCTGTTTCCAATACAGAGGCTGGGAAGAAGTTAATTATTCTCTCTCCCAGACTTCCTGGCAGCTGGAGGTGCACTTGACAAAATTCTGCCCAAAGACAAGAAAGTGAATGTCTGTTGAGAGTGTTTGGGACGCCCATGCGTGCAGGTGTTTCCAATAAAGTACTGGTCAGTTCAGGTGGTTGGACTTTTCACTTTTCATCTGAGCGTTCACATTCATCTGAATGTCTCCATAGACACACAGACTGAACGTGTGACTCCAGTCGAAGGTAATTTGAGTAAGAAGCCCAGGGAGAATTTTATCTCTTTTTATTAATGACTTGGTCTCTTTCCATTTCCTCATAAAGACCCTGGAGGCCCTGTCAAAAGTGTCCTACAGAGAAGGTAAAGCCTATGGAATTTGAGAATGCTAAGGTTTTCTTTGAAATTCTATGGGCATTATGGTGAAATGATCACCTATGAAATGCTTGTTGGACATAATTTCCATGTTGGCCATGTGACAGTTTTAGGGAGAAGCCTAAGGGATTACAGGTGATATAGAGCGTCAAGGTAGAAAACACTAACTCCAAGCCTGTGAATATTTAAAGTATTTGCTAATTTTTGTTTAATTTTTGACTGAGGTATAAGGTACCTGTGGAAAAGGGGAACATGTTATAACACAGAGCTCCAAGAATGTTTACAAGTGAATACACCTTTGCACCCAATACCCAGGTCACAACACAGAACATTATCAGAACCCCCCACACCCTTGTTCTCCCTTCTAATACCTCCTTCCTTATCCTTATCCAGGGATAAGCAGAAGGCTGCCATTCTTTTTGTTTGTTTGTTTTTAAACAAACTGAAGAGTGAAAGTACAAGGTCATGCCTCCTGCTGTTTTCACATGCTCTCTATTGCAAGGGGGAAGTGAAACTTGTACTATGGCACATTTAATTATGGGAAAACGAAAAGAAAGAAAGAAAGGCCAGACCCACAAAGCGAAGATTTAAGTTGGCATGGCTCTCCGTATAATTGTGATGCCGCCAGGTACTCAATAAACATATCAGCATTGTTAAAATGATTTATCAGCCAAATAGTTGAATGTAAAATATTATCAATACAGGTGTCATCATTGATCTTTCTTGCGTCTCACTGCTGAAGAATGGGGCCGTAAGATGATTTCAACAAACAATCCTTGACAGGAAACCAAAGGCAACAAGGCGCAGGGACAGACAGCTGACAAATGCAGTATGGGGCCATTAAAGCATGTGATGAATTTGCCAGGAAAGTATATATTTGTGCAAGAGGTGAGCTCATATCTCCCATAAATTTGTCAGCCGTGACACAGTGTTCCCCGGCTTGGCATGAGTAATGCCTTGCTATTTGCTGCCTTTGTCTGGCAAAAGCTCTATCAGTCACTCCAGGGTTATTTACAAAGAAACGTGTCTATCAGTTACAAGGACATGACTTTGCCGCTAAAAGATAACAAAAGAGGAAATCAGGCAGTGGCCTCTCAGCGAGGGATGCGTCTTTTCCAGACAAGCTCTGGACTGGAATGCATCAGATGGACGGCAATTGGCCGGCTGGCCCTGTGCCTGGCATGACCAGCCTCAGTGCATTTATCCACACTGATTAGATTAGAAATTATTAATAGGGGGCTACGGAGTAGAGCAAAAGGTCATTTAGAGTTTAATTCTGTTCTCAGATAACTTCATTTCGGCTGATGGGATTGTTATTGTAGGGGTTTTATATGTTTATAGGAAACAATATACTCAATAATGAAGTCCTGCCTCCTTCTGCAAGGTCAGGAAAGCTATTGTGTAGCTAGATTTAAGTCTTCACAATTGTGTTAATTAAGTAACAGTGATTGGACTGGGTCTCCTCTTGAAATGCATTTAAGGGCCTAAAAGCTGCTGAGAATGTATTCTTTCAATATAAATATATAGGAAAGCAAGTGAGACCAGAAAGCTGCCTACGATTGAGGAGACAGAAGAGCTGACACGAAGCTTTTACTTAAGGAAGACAGGAGCCTGGTTGGCAGATGTAACTTCTTGCCGCATAAATACAAATGTCTTGTCAGTTTAGGATTAAATGTAACAGGGCCCTTTTGCTTTACTCAGTTCCTATTGAATCTGAAAGATAAAGTTACAGAATTTGATGTTGCCGGTACATTATGTCTCATCAGCTAGCTGACTCCCTCCCGGGCCTGCCTGTTTGAGGCAGATGACCAGCATACGGTAAGAGGCGCGTCCTTCGCGGATAAAGGGGTCATTGCTTTGGTCCTGCCTAATGGACCAGCGCCATTAGGGACAGAGAGCTGAGTTCTATTCTCCAAATAGTCCCCTCCTTCTGGAAGGCTTATAACTCAGACATGGAAATTTGCTGAAGATGGTTGCAATTTTGTTTATTTCAAAATATGGGATTCCTTCTATGTAGCTAAAAAAAGATCTTGATTGACTTTAGATGAAAAATGACTTCACGGAAAGCAATTTGCTGGCATTTGTTTTCTAATGGCCATAGAAGACTTTAGACTCTACTAAGCAAATCCCCTTTCATTTGGCTTGAGATGCAGTGATTCCCCTTGAAGAACTCCAGAGTGAAAGTTGGTAACTGGTGTCTTATTTTTCCAACTCTCCTCCAATAACTCCCACAACACACGCACAGAACTCAGGTTTCCCAGTAGGGAGAATATTGAATGGAAATGATATCTTCATTATTATAAGCTTTTTAAAGTACCTCGAAGACAGTGATTCCCAACTAGGAATGACTTTGTCTCCCAAGGGACACATGGTAATGTCTAGAGACATTTTGAGTTATAACAACAGGGGGGTAGGGGATGGTGTTACTGGCATATAGTGGCTAGAGGCCCAAAATGCTGTCAGTGTTCTACAATGCACACGACAGTCCCCATGACAAAGTTATTCAGTTCCAAATATCAGTGGTGTGAAGGCAGAGAAACCCTGCTTTTGAGAACCTTTGAATCCATGAAGAATGGAGATTTGGGAAAGACTATTACTCCATCCAGGGAATGGGGTACCACACAGAATTTCTCCTTAGAGAAAAAGAACTATAATTATGACATTATAAACAAATAATTATATTAGAATTTGAAAAATAAAATGTTTCTTATAAAATCTATTCATTTCAATAAAAACTTGGGTAATTTTCTTTTTCCGTGGTGATCAGATGTGCCCCATGACTTTGGAGTTACTGTGGGATGCTGTAATGTCAAGACTCAAAAGGTTTGTATGAAGTATGCACAAGGTAGCTCAATGTGCCAGAAAAAGGTTGAACTGAAATTCCGAATATCTGAACGCAACCTTGCCATGGACTAAACCCGAGTCCGGTCAGGTTACTCACCTCCTCTGGGCCTCAGTTACAGTATCTGACCAGACGCTGAGACTGAGAAATCAATATCATTCCTTGGCTGTTCTTCCACCTTTGATCACAGTCACCACCAAGACACAAATTTCTCCTTAGGTTTTGAGGCTCAGAGTCATCCCTTCCTTGGCATTCCCAGTGGCCTGACTTTGGTCTGGGTCCTTGTTACTTCACACGTCTGCTGTTGCAGTGGTCTCCTAGCTGAAGTTTTACCCTTGGACAGATGCTATAAAATGCTGCCATTTTGCTTGTTCCAGCCATTACTTAGTTGGCATCACTCCTCTCAAACTCCTCAGGGTTTCCCCTCCGCCTCTGAAGATCACCCCAGTGTAACAGCTCAATCCCTCCCTGACCCACCCAGGGGTACTTTTCTATCCTTGTCTCGGGTGCCTTCCCGACCTGGACCTTCACTGTTTCTGTCACGTGAACACACTCACTCTCTTCCTCACAATGCCATGTACCAGGCAGATAGTCTTGCTGCTGAGCTTTTGTTTAGAAACCCACTCCTGCCTGGAAGGTTCCATCGCCATTGTCATCTCTCAGCTTTCTTTTAAATCTGAAGTCTCATAGTCTCTCAGAAAGTTAACTGAGATTTCTAGTAATGTCTCTGTTCTCTGATTTTATGTGTATATATGTATGTGTACATACACACACACACATATATATATGGTACTTACCATATCTGACCCTGCACATGTATAAAATTTTTCTCCTTTTGGCATCTCTTATTTCCTCTCAATCATCTAAGGGAAAAGACACACCCTACCACCCTGAATGGCTCTACACAGACCACTAGGAGGTTCAGTGGGAAAGGTAAAGACATGTTTTGCCCCATCCTCTGGATTCCAGATGCATTTGTGATTGACTAACACATTCTGGGAGAGAATGGTAGAGACATATTCACATGCATAAATAAAAATAAAAAGTCTTTTAATTAGGCTGTGGGCCTCATCATGGCAGTCACAATGCCCTGGTGTCTTCTTAGCTTTGGCAGAGAGTGTGTCCAAAGAAGGCTTACATGCTGGATTTTCATTTGCCTGCATTTTTCTATATTAAAATTACTAGCGAAATAAAAATAGTATCCAGGACTGGGGGACTTTGGGTTGCCATAGGAAGCACTTTGCATTTTAAAAAAATATTTTACTAGTATTATCTGTTTTTTTTTTTTTTTATTTTTTAGAGAAACATCTCTGTTTAAATGTGCTCCTTATAGTTCAAAAGTAAAAGTTTCCTGAGGGATTCAGTTGGCTCCTGAAACACATTCCAAAGATAACAGATTCCACTCAACTCCTAAATGAAATTCTCAAATTTTGACATGAAGTTGGAGAATATTATCCATGTTGCTTAGTTTGGGGGGATTTTTCGTTTTGTTTTGTTTTGTTTTGTTTTTTTAGTAGGCTGTCTGGTACATGTACGTAGATACAATATGTGGTTTTGTGGCTGCACCTGCATCAAAGTATTCTTTTCAGCGTTTCCTTTTTGACTTAAACATACTCAGGGTTAATGTATGTCTGCTATCTGCCTTGCCTTACCTATAAAATTTGTTTGTTCTTATCTCCTGTGTAGGTCCCCAAATTTTTGTGTTTTATGTATAAAAAGAATAGCATCTGTGTCTTAATATTGCAATATTCACTCCAGGATTTCTAAGTCTTGGCTGGAACATTAAAAAAAAGAATGGAGTCACCAGCAGGACTGCTGTAGTTAGACATGCTTTATTATTAGCTGACTTGATTGCTTTGTAATCTATGCATTTGTTGGTGTTACTCCCCTCTGAGAGAATGCTCCCCTGTTATAAGGATAATATGGCTTGATGTCCTGGTTCTCCAAGTGTGGTCTCGGGACTAGCAGCATCCGCACCATAGGAGAACTTGTTAGAAAGGCAAACTCCAGGTCTCCTTTATTGAATTGGGAACTCAGAAACCGAGCCAGCAATCTGGATGTGAACAAGTCCTCCAGAGGATTCTGATGCAAGAATACGTTTGAGAATCACTGGCTTTGTTGTTAACACTGTGGCCTTCCAATCACTTAGCATTCCTGTGCTTCAGTTTCTTCTGTATGACTGGAATAATAATAGTACCATCAATATAGAGTTGTGGTGAGCTTATGTTGAAATAACATGACTTGCAGCTGGTGAGGACTTTGTAAGTTTCAGCTACTATTTTCAAAGTTTGCCCATTCTCTAGGCTTGGAGCACCTCTTCCCCTGGGTCACCTTTCCCGCCGTTGCTGGCCTAGCCCCTTCCCCTCTCTTGAACATCGCTGCTACCTCTGCTCACCCTCACCCTCAGGGGAAAGGATACATATATTTTTATTTAGTCATGCGCCAAGTTTCCCTCCTCGCAAACTTATTTTTTTCCCTTGAAAAAAGAAACCTAATCATGAGCAAACATAAAGGCAGAGTACACTATATTAATTTTTTCTTAGATCAGGTTTCTATTTTAATGGTAATCTAATTTCCTTAAAGCCCCCTGATTTTTTTTTTAGGCTCTGGGAATGTGAATCATTTTCATGGCTAATATAATTGATGTGAGGATGGATGGAGGTGCGCTTTCACCCTGTCTTCAGTGATGAATCATTCTTGTTTGTTCTAGATGCTTCTGGACTTGTTATCCTGTGTCATTTCTACCTAGTGCCAGTTTTTGACAAATGATAGTAGCAAGTGGTGGTGTGCTACCTCGGGTTCCTATTTTCCCTGAGTGTTTGGTTGTAATAATTTTAGAGACAGCCAAATGGCTAATGAGTCTTGCCCTCGGGAGCTCAGCACAGAGGGAGCCCTCACTAGCCTATCAGAGGCCTTGTTGGAAAACGGTGGAAGTGTGAGGGAGCAAGATGAATGGACGTTTGTGTATCATATTCTGAGAATTGAATAGAGGATTTATGGTGTTGCCTGACTTGACACACTTCACACTTGTCATGTTGGCACATTGCATTACACTCTGTGCCCATGGGGCTTTTGATGATGTTTCAGAAACAGGTAATAGATGTCTCTGTGCCATATCCATATATTTGCAGAGAAAGATGCAATATTAAAAACAAAGGTACAGTAGAAACCATCCCTATTGGCCAAGCACAGGAGCCTACCTCTGCTCTCGTGAGTCTGTCTCATGGGCCCCAACACCTCACCTAGACATATGGAGTTCTCCAACGAGAGATGGTCCACCTGAAATAACAGAGGAGCCCATCATCGGTACTGTTTCTGTATGCACAGCTTAACATCTGCTTGGGGGTATAACATTTGGCAACTACTGTTCTGGCAGCCATAGTGCAGTAAAAAGAACACTGGATTAAGTAGCAAGAACTGAACTCTTCGTTGTAACCCTGACTTGGCTGTGGACCTTCTGCCTGTGAGCTTGGATGAATCTCTTACAGCAATGTCCTAATTGCCTCATCGATCATATGGACGTAAGCATTCCTAGCCAGCTTCCCTCTCAGGAGGAATATGTAAGAGCTTGTTTGGAAAGTATGCTTTCCATACTTTTTTGATTTGGAAAGTATGAAAGTGATAGAAAACCACCTAGTTGACTATTCATGAGGCACTTGGAATATAAATGTACTTGCCTTCAATTTTATAGAAACAAGGCCTTTTTATGAGTGAGGGAGTTTTTTTCAAGGAACGCTGTAAGTGATGGACACAGGTCTGGACTCGTATCTTCTGCTCTTTACTTGAGGTGCCTCAAGGTCTTTATGTCCACTGTAAACCCAGCCCCCTACCCTGAGGGCCACTGTAGGTCTAGGCAGTGAAAAATCAGCAAAGCACTCAAGAGGGGAGGCCTTTTCCCCATCTTTTAGCTGAAATCTCCCAATAATCCTTGAAAGAGCAGACCCCAGTAATATCTGTTATCAAGTTTTCCACTAGCTAGGCAAAAAAGAGGCCACAGATCGATTTTGTTTTAAGGAAAAGTTTTAAACAGGGATTTCTTGTACACCTGTATTTGTGAACTGAGAGCCTTGCTGGTTGCAGATAAGTTATGAGCACTATATGTTTACCACCTTCTGTGCAACTGGAACTATCTGTTCAGTACATGTAGGTCTTTTTCATATGTACCCTGTCTTCACCAACAGAATGTCATTAATAGGAGAAACTTTGATTTTTGCTGTTTTATCATCCTCCCAAATCTTCAGTCAATACTAGTTAAGTATAAACATATGAATTTCAAGTGAAGACAGGTTGAAAACAACTGGGATTTAAAAAACAAAACAAAACAAGAAAACAAAAATGAGAGCAAAAACTTCTCAGTTTAATAGTATATTATTTCAATACCCAAGTAAATTAGGGTCCCTCTGAGATGTTATCTGTCAGGACTGACTGTATATGTTCCCCAACTTCAATATTCTTGTTTCTATTAGGAAGTTAGGGCCTTTGTAGGGATGGTTGAGGTTCTTGGGAGCACTAATATTAAATCCAGGGACATTGGAGTCGCTGACCACTCCGTCTTTGAGCCATGTGCTGTGGGCATGAAGTCTGGCATCTTTTCTGTCCTATTTATGCCACAGGGGTCATACCAGCCTTTTCAGAGCACTCTTCAAAAGAAATCAAAGGGAGGTTCCTGAAAAAGATGCAAGGGATGCTCATAGGAAGCAGCAGTGGTAAGAGAAGTTGTGAATTTGTAGAACCACCAATATCTAGTCTCCATCGCTAGTAAAGTTATACTGTTGAGTCCACGAAAAGGGTGCCAGTTATGTGTGACAGTACATTTCTCTGTGTATGTGAATCATAGTGATTTGATTTTTATATATAATGGCATTGCCTTTATAGGAGTTATCTACTACTGTATGACAAATTATGTCAAATTATGTCAATTTAGCAGCTGAAAATGATACACATTTATCATTTCACAGTGTCTATGGTTCAGAAATCCAGTAGGGGCTTCTGCTTCATAGCAGTTCCTCACAAAGCTGCAATTGAGGTGTTACTCTAGGGGCTGCAGTCGCAGCTGAAGCTGGATTGGGGGTGGATCTGCCTCCAAGCTGCCCACATGGGTGGTGGTTGGACTCAGCTTCTCCTAGGGTATTGCACAGAGGGGTTCAGTTCCTTGCTGGCTGCTGGCTCCAGGCCACCCTCTGTTCTTTGCTGTTATTTGCTGTTATTTGCTGTTCTCCAATGAGACAGATTCCTTCATCCAAATATGCAAGCCCAGAAGGCTACTGCAGAATGAAGGTTTATGGAGTCAAGTATACATGTTGAAATCTAACCACCAATGTGGGGGCATTGGAAGGTGGGACCTTTGAGAAGAGATGAGTTATGAGGATGGAACCCTCATTAAGTGAGATTAGTGGCCTGATAAAAGGGACCCAGGGAGTTGCTTCTTTCTTTTCTCCGTGTAAGGACACAGCAAGAAAATGGTATCTATGAACCAGTGAGCAGCCCTCACCAGACATTGAATCTGCCAGTGACTTCCTCTTGGATTTCCAGGCTCCAGGACTGTAAGAAATAAATTTCTGCTTTTTATAACCCACCCAATCTATGGTATTCCAATATAGCAACCCAAGCATACTAATGCAGAAGCTAGAAATAGAATCTGTGAGCAAGATGGAAGTCAAAATCTTTTGTAACCCAATCACAGAAGTGACATCCTGTTACTTTTGTCTTACTCTGTGCTTTAGGGAAAAAAGCCACTAGATCTAGCCTACCTTTAGGGAGAAGGAATTCCACTGGGGCATGAATACCAGGAGAAGGGAATCTTTGGGGGGCTGTCTGAGAAGTCTGCCTGGTCAGGCTTTCCATGACTTCCTCTGGAATATGTAATCTACCAGGGTCACTGTAGTGACGTGAACACTGGGTCTGGATGACAGTAAGCAGAGTCAAGGTCATTGTCCAGAGAACCTTCACCAGAGAGTCTTCCCTGTGCCTAATTTCTCTTTTTGCTTCAGAAAATACTTATTTGAAATGTTTCCAACTTAATAATATATTGTCTTACTCTAGGGGAGGCGTCCGCAAACTATGGCCTGTGGGCCGCATGCGGCCCACCTAGGACATCTATCTAGCCCGCCGGGTATTTTTGCCACCACAGCCTGTTCTGCTTAGCAGCCAACTTGTCCCGGGGCCTGCAGTCTAGCCCTCCAACAGTCTGAGGGATAGTGAACTGGCCCCCTGTTTAAAAAGTTTGAGGACCCCTGGTCTAGGGTCTCTAACGAATTTGTAAGTAGAAGGAAAAAAAATTCTTCCTCCACTTTCCAGGCGCTCTTAAATCAATGACTTATTGATCCACTTTAGCACCGTACCCTCATGGTTCTTGGTGAAGGCTGCCTGTTTACTGTGCTGAGGGTTTGAGACCACCAGAAATCTAGACTCTAAGTCAAGGTTTCCTAAAGTTATCTTCCTATGTACCTTGCCTCTTCCATCTGTAAACTGTTAACTCAAGTACCTTTTCTTGGGAAGCCACAGTGCAATTTAGGGATATGGGGATTGTGGATAAAGGTGCTCTGAGCCCTTTAGAAGAGATGTGCTCAATAAATATTGGAGGGTCATTATTTGATTATTTTATTGAAATAATGAGTTTTAAAGTCTTCATTTTCTCTCTGTTTATTGCTCAAATGTTATGTCAAGCACGAGTCGCCTGTTCCCCTCTCCATCTCTTCCACATGTGGCATCCACAGGAGGGTTTGTGAGAAGCTAATCTGAACATATCACTGCTTTGCATAAACCTCGACAATAACACGCGAGGATCATCACATTACCGTGTCTAGTAGACAGAGCAGGGCTGCGCAGACTGTTTATATGTGTAAAGCATTTTTCCTAAAGGACACTCAAGAGATTTACATCAGTGACTTCCATGGCTTAGGGCAAACGGGAAGAGAGAATCTCTCTTTAATAACTTTTGTAAACTTTTAGTACTTCTGAATTTTATGCCATGTGACTATCTGACTTCATTTTAAAACAGCAAAAACACAAACAAAATCTCTACCACGGCTCTTGAGCAGCTTCAGGAAGTTTCTGTTTCTAGCTTGGAAGGCTGTCCTGACTGGGCAGGCCCCTTGCCCACTTTGTATCATTTCCTGCTGCTGCCTCTCCCCACCCCTTCCCCCCACACACCTGTGGTCCCCCCAGCACACCTGCTTCCTGCCATATGCCACACTCCCTGCAGCAGACTACTGGGCCTGGTGCAGGCCCCCACATGACATGACTCTTGCTTATCTCTGCACTTCTGTTCTTATTACCCTTGTTCTTGGTATGACTTTTCCTCACTCTTCACCCGGGTAGCTCATCCTCCAAGAAGCTCTTGGTGCTTCCCCCACAGTGGGCCAAGTGTCTCTTCTTTGTGCAAATTCTGATGGTAGCGTTACTGCTTTGTATTTGCAGCAGGTACCAGGTTCGAGCTATAAACTCAGGGATGCAAGTAGTTGACATGTCAAATTTTGTTTTCTGTAACTAAGCTTCATTTCTAGAATAATTCCTATCTTAAGTCAGGTTGCACAGAAATAGACCCTGAAATGAGGATTTGTGTGCAGGCAATTTATGAAAGAAGTGTTCCTGTGAGAAACTAAGGGGGGCTTTGGGGAGCAGGAGAGTAAGAGACAGGCTTGGAGCAAGGGCTCACTTTCACACAAAGCCCCAGGAGGCTGACTGCGCCCAGATCCCACAGGGAAATGAGCTACACAGTTAACTCGTAATTCTGGGTCAGTGTTTATCATCCGCCTCCCTTGATAAAATAAAAGCTCCATGAGGACAGGAATATTTTTTTCTAATTCATGGATATAATCTGAGCAATTAACAATGGTGCCTGCAAATAGCAGTCACTGTCTCATTACCTAGTGATTTAGTTTTGTGTCAATTAAGACAGGAATCTTCTGCTTCTTGCTTCAACCAACCTGGAGAAAGACATCCATTCGTTCACTACGCAAATTATGGGCACCTATTCTAGACCCTGGGAATAGAGTAATGAAGAAAACAGTTAATATCTCTTTCTTGCTGGAGCTTCTAAAGGGAGATGCAGGAAGTGTTCAGCTTTTCACTACAACCCAGTGGGTACAGACAAAATGTGCAGGGACCTCCAGCCACGTCTGCATAGGTGTGTCCTGCATCCTTCTCCACTGAAGCCATCCTACCCTGGGTATGAAGGGTTACAGAAGGCTGGGCACTTCCCAGGATTTGCCTTGGTGATCTCATTTAGCTTCATCCTTTAAATAGCTTCATTCCTTAAATACCAGCTCCATGATGATGACACTGAATTCATTCCTTCTGCTCAGGCCCCCTCACCAACACCAGCTATCCAGGAAACAAGGTACAATCTCTTCTGCTCTTGGATCTTTGCAAAGTCCCTGTCACAGGGACTCACACAAGCCTCCAACTCTCACTCCTTTTCTTAATCTCTTTCACTCCTTCCATACTAGGGAATCTTTTTTTTTTTTTTTTTTTATTGAACGGTAACTATGTACATTAATGTACTTCTGGGGTACAGTGTGGGGTTTTCACATGCAATCTGAAATACTTCCATCAACTGGTCAACACAGCCTTCATGTCATTTTCTCAGTTATTGCTTTAAAACATTCACATTCTACTCTTAGAAAGATTCACCTGTACC
>NW_003852463.1:8153200-8163290 GCF_000181295.1 Otolemur garnettii
GTGGGTGGAAGGAGGCCGACTGAGCTGGACCTGTCTTCATCCTCAGTTCTTCCCAATCTATTGTTCATGCCATACCTTTTATGCCCTGAGGAAAGCACTGGATTTTGCTCTTCAAAATGCCTCTCTTCTGGCTAGACCCATTGGCTCACACCTGTAATTTCAGCACTCTGGGAGACCAAGGAGGGTAGATCACCTGAGCTCCTAAGTTCAAGACCAGCCTGAGTTAGAGCAAAACCCCACATCTAAAAAACATTGCCAGACATTGTGGCAGGTGCCTGTAGTCCCAGCTACTTGGCAAAAGAATCGCTTGAGCCCAAGAATTTGAAGTTGCTGTGAGCTATGATGCCCCAGGACTCTACTAGGGGTGACAAAGTCAGACTCTGTCTCAAAAAAACAAACAAACAAAAAAAAACCTCTCTTTTTGCTTTTCTGTGTTAGCAATCCTGATATTAATGTTTAGTTTAAATAAGGAGAGGACCATGGAATAAAAAAGGATTACAGAGAAGGAAAAGGAAATGAGCCAACATGTCTGAACATTATCTCATCTTACACTGAAATTAGCTGTCTAAGGGTCTCTCTCCCTGTTATGTTAGGAGCACCTTGGAGGCAGGAGCTGTGCCTTATTCATCTCTGTGATATCAGCATTTGCTACAATCTTGATTCACAAATAGATACAATGGTTTAACTAAACCAAGGTTACTTGGAAACTGCACACCCCTATGCCTTTTTGTCTAGTAACAAAAGACAGTAATATGGTAGGAGTTAAAAACAAGGACTCTAATTGCTGCCTGCCTGGGTAGGATGCTGGTTCTCTCCCATCCTGGCACTTTGTTACTTAGTCTCTTCTTACCTCACCTTCCTTATCTGTCAGACAAGAATGTGGATGATATTACTTCTCCAGAATGGTTGTGTAAAGTGAATTAATGCCTGTAAAATGAGAAGGCCAGCTCTTGGTGCACCATGAATGGAAGTGTTAGCTATGATTATTTCCTCTTCCTTCAACTCTCCTGTCTTTATCCACATTTTTAACTTCCCCATCTTCTTTGAGTCTGCATTGTAAAGACCCACAGTGCTCACATGCTCACTCCCCCAGCAAGTGTTTCTCTGCCCAAGTTGAGGACTGCTCCTTACAACAGTCTAATATCACTGGGGAAGAGGTCAGAGACCATCTGGTTTTGCTTATCCCTAACCCCTGTCCCCCGCCGCAGTTGGTCCGCAACTGTTAATTAATACTCCCTCGTTTAGCTCTGTGTACACCACCTTTTATAACACGTCCTCGTCCTACCATATAATTTAGCAGATAGTTCTACATCCCCTCAGGACTAGCCTGTACCCTCTTATTCATCTTTATATCCCCAGGACTAATTGCCTGGCACAAAACAGATACCAAACAAATACAGTAAGAGAAGTGAGTAAAGCTGCAGCTGCTCTAATGACTGCTCTCCAAACTAGCTCAGAGGTACAGCCTTGCTCCTGCCCGACACCTCCATTTTTCACACCTGGGATCAGTCTTGCCCACAATAAATGCGATTCACGGTTCCTCCAATAAGCTCAGAGAAAGTGGCTCACCAGGGCAAGATGCTTTGAAGGAGACGTATGTGCTGGTTCCTCTTTGAACTATATTATAGAATGATTCATCTTCCACGAGTCACATAACCTCAGATCAGGGCTATCTGCCCTCATCTTTCATGCCTTCTTCAGTTGCCAATTTTTTCTCCGCTCTTCCTGTTTCATCCATCTCACCTCCCGCCATGCCTGTGCAGGCACACAGACACTTACCCACCCTCCGATCCCGCCGACATCAGTGGCACTGAGCAAAGGCGTTCAATCTGTCCGCTGGCGTCAGAACACAGTAATAACAATCCTTCAAAATGACAATCACAGGCAGCCCGCGACACTCAGGCGCTTCTGCTTTGTGCTTTCTGTGGTGTTTAGTGGTTTCCTTTGATGTTGAAATGCACAGGTAACTGTGGCTTGCTGTACCTGAGAGGTGCCTGTGAGTTGGCATTCAACAAGCAGACGGTATGGCCCTCCTGCGGTGAGGACCAGGCGGAGTAGGGGGGCGTTTGTGCTCCATCTCACAGGTTCCGCCAGAGCTTGATCTCCCCTTTGCAATGAGTTACTCAGCTGCATTCATGTTTGTTACTGCGTTGACAAGGAACAGGTACCATTCTGGCAGCCTGTCTCAGCTTCTCAGCAACCTCCAGCAGGGAGACAACGCAGGAGGCACGCACTGGCTCAGTCACCACCTGATCCCTCTTCTGCTTACCTAAGCCCCGAGAACCCACAAGCACCATCCTAACTAGGCAGCTGTTCCCTGGACCTCCGTATGTCTTCCTGTCACTCCTGCTATTCCCTTCCTGCCACCTATGACCAAACACTCCCTGGCAAGGAAAACAGACCGCCTGCCCTTCTGCTCCTAGGATAAGCCATGTCCACCTTGCGGAGAACCCAGGCAGACACTGTGGATGCTTCCTCTTTGTTTCTTAGATGTGCTTGTTTTTCTCTCCTTCTCTGTCAGCAGGAGCCAGGAAAACCTGGAACTTCAAAATTGAATGCCACAATGAGCCACACCAAACGGGCATTTTCCAACTCTGATTCAAATTGTAATGTTCTGTTTGCGGGAGGCAAAATGTAGCTGTCCTGTTGAGGGATGGGGCGGGGGGGGGCAGGTTAAAGGGACCATACCGTAAATTAGACGTGTCTTGGTCATCCACCAGCTATGTTAAATCAACACTTAATGATTTATAAATGAACGAGACACACACTGGTTTAGCTTTTCTTCTGAAAACACAGCGAATGGACAGCACTGTCTGACACAGTCTTGATTTAGGGTTGTTGTGGTCACTTGAAACTGGTCGCCAGAACTGAGAACAGGGCATTTCCAGATGAGTGGCCATGTACCCTGGATGTGATCATGTGGGATAACCTTTTCCTTGTTCTTTTGACATGACCGTGACGTGGGAATAATGCTAGAGTCTAAGTATTTTAATCATCATCATGTACGTTCATGAAAGATGAACATTTGACCATCTTTGGTGACTGTAACTTGAGACAGAAAAAGAGGTCAAAAGCCCAGAGATTATAAACTCAGCATCTGCATAATTTAAAAAATTTTTTCTAAACTTTCTATGGAAACACATTGTAGGCTTGAGGGCAAAGCTCGTGTTAAAGTTGGTGGAAATTTTTAGCAACACTACTGTCCTAAGTATCTCAAGAATAGAAAAACACGCCTCTCATGTACTCTCTATTAAATTGGAACTAACCATTTAATAGGGAAGTGCCACTCATTGGAAATCAAGTTGGGTGGGGAGAGGCAGAGGAGGGAAGGGGCAAAAACCTCCCTAATGGGTATAGTGAACACTACCTGGGTGATAAGCACACTTCTAACCATGACTCAAGCATTACAAAAGTGATCCATATAACAAAAATATTTGTGCCCTCTAAAAACTGCTGGGCTCAAGCCATCAACCTGTCTCAGGCTACCAAGTAGCTGGAACGACAGGCACATGCCACCATACGCACCCAGCTCCATGCGGCCTCATTTCTTATCACAAGACCAAGAAAGTTGCTTCCTCCCACTGAAACTCAATGTCTGTACGCCCCAGTTTGAGATCATTCAATATTCAACCGTTATGTGGCAAATACCCAGCATGCACTAAGTGTGGGAGTAGAATGCAGACACCCTCGGTCTACATATAGGCACACACTATATGTGTATTTTGTTGGTTATTGTTCTACAAAAAATATCTAAGATTATGTAGCAGACACTTTCTTGTGTCTTTCTTTTCTCACTCAATGCATTGTGGAATTACTCCAAGTCATCTGGTGTTGCTTTACTTCATTCGTTTGCTATATAATATTCTCTTATGCGGCTATGTTTCAATATATCCAGTCATTCTGTTATTAAAGAATATTTACTTTAATCTACTACACACACTTCTTTAATAAATACCATTGTACATATGTTATTCTGTATTAGTACATTTATTTCTCTGTACTCAGGGTCCCCAGGGTGTGTGTACTTTTCATTTTCACAGCTATTACCTCATTGCCTGGCATGTTTGGTATGGTGCTCTGTGCAATGTGCCTTCCTGCACTGCACAGGCCAGAAGGCTAAAACCTACATTTCCCAGAATCTGTTGCAGCCAGAATGTAACGTAGGCCAATCATATTTATGCAAACTTTTGAATGCAAAAGTGAGAAGGAGACCTCATTTCTCATAAGTATGCAATTTTTAGATGGAAATATAAGGACATGGAAATGTTTGCTTTTTGTTTTCCTTCAGTTGAATTATTAAAAATCCACATGTTTAGAAATAGATCAAATGTTCATCAATAATAAAATGAGGGGTTGGTGCCTGTGGCTCAGGGAGTAGGGTGCCGGTCCCATATACCAAGGGGGGCAGGTTCGAACTCGGCTCTGGTCAAAACTGCAACAAAAAAATAAAACTTTAAAAAAAAAAATAATAATAAAATGAAAATTAAGTTGTAGAACAATCAGTGAATGGAGTACTATGCATCAGTGGAAAAGGATAAGCTGAACTATTCATATTGACCTAAAATAGCTCAAAGCAAACTTGAGAAGGAAAGAAGGCAATCATCAAAGAATGTCCACAGCAGGGTCAGTATTCAGGGTTCCCCTCACGCCACCCATGCAGTGGTCAGTAGGAGGGATCTCTGCTTTCTGCCTTAGGCCTTTTTTGGAACCATGGGAAGCCACTCAGTCTGATGATGCAGGCGAGTTAAGCCTCCAAGAACAAATATCAATCAAATGGAGATAGTCAGTAAATAAATGCCCCAGTCTCCTTTCCAGGGGTCCAGAGGGCCAATTCTGAAATGCATTTCACACAGATTTGCAGATGGTACCCACAGGTCTGTGCCTAGTTGTCCATATCAGCATCTAGCTCAATAATGGACTTTTATTTGCATTTTCCCCTTCTCTGATCACTACCTCACCTCCACACTTCTGCTTCCTGGGATCACCTCCAAAACATACTATCTGCACCCAAGTCCTTTTTTCAGGCACCGTTTTCAGGGAAAACCAAACTATGATACGCATTATGGCCCTATTTGCATGCAGTCTAAAAACAGGCAGAATTAAATGTTATATAGGGAGATATGCATCCAAGATAAAACTATAAAAAGAAGAAAAAGAATACTTAATATCAGATCAATATACTACCCTCACTCCTGGGAAGGATATTCAGGGGCTTCAAAGATGCTACTCTTGTTTTAGTCTTCAAACTGTATTATATATGTGGCATCTGTTTTTCCCTTTTTTTAATCTCTTAAAATAATCAGGTCTTGACTTTTTAGCCTCGGGACACCTTTAAAAATCTTAACATTATTTTATACTTCAAAAGACTTTTGTTTCTAGGAGTTAATATCAAATGACATTTACTGTATTCAAAATTACAATTGAATAATTTAAGGAGTATTTATACTTGTTTATTTAAAAATTACAATAATAAACTCATTTTCTGGTAATATAAATAATTTATACTTATGAAATTAACTATTTTCAAAAAAAAAAAGCAAAACAATTTAAACAAGGGAAGTGGCATTGTTTTTTACTTTCTGAAATCGCCTTAATGTCTGGCTGACTAGAAGACCACCAGCCAGATTCTTACACTTGCTCTTTCTGGTCAGCCTATGGAATAATGTCATTTGGTTGAAGGATATGAAAAAAAAATCTAGATTCAAATGGCTATGCAATGGAGAATGGCTGAGTATTTCGGTAGCTTTTTGAAATTTCTCATTGAGCATATTCTTTGATACTATGCTCAAATTTGACAAGTGGTAGTTTCTTGAAGGTTAGTTGCATGTGGTATCTAAAACTATATCAACGAGTTTTTCATCCTCTGTTACATTAAAGTTCATTGATGTGTTTACAAAAGATTTAACAAGTCTTTTACCTACATATGATGTTATGATATTGGAAAATGATGGGTTCACTGAATTACACAGATCTTCCAATGTTGACACATTTCATTCTACAATATCGAAAAATCTCATTCAACAAAATCTCCACTGATATCATTAGAAAGGTCTTTATGTGTGGAGATTTGTCAAGTTCATAATGGTGAATACACATTTTCTAGGATTCTAATTATTTGCTTGAAAGCGCAAATTTTACACTGTGCAAGGAATGTTATTGGTTGTTTTCCTTACAGTGAGGAGCTCACTTATTTTTGGAAAAAATGGCTGCCAGATACTCAAGTAGTTTGTCTCTCAGTTGGTCTTCCAAGGACAAGTCACATTGCATGAACAAAGCAGCTAATCCAGCTCAGGACACAGGCACACAAGTACTTTATCTCTAGATAACCATCCTGCTCTGTAGCTCACCACACATGCACACAGTGCTTCCACTCAAAGTAACCATCATCCTCAGTGTGCCCTGAAGTGCTTTATACCTATGTCCCATTTTGCTACATGTACACTTAGTAAGACCAATAATCTTTACAAACTTCTTAAAAACGTGCTTAAATGAATTTTGCATTCTTTTATCTGCAAGTGCTTTGTGAGGAGGAGTACAGTGACGACCAAGATACTCTGGTACCATTGCCTTGGTTTAGGCTCCCTTGATTTTACCCACCCTGTTTTTGCATCATAGTTGCAAATGTCAACACAGTGGAAAAGGGCAAATAATGTCCTGGCATGTTTAGAAAAACAGTTTCATCTTTTGAAAGCCCAGAGAGGGTCTCAGGGAACTCTAGACCATTTTTTGAAAATTTTAAACTATTTATATTGTATGAATCTTTTAAATACATATTTCCCAATAATCAAAAAGGCAGCATTCCTGTAATACTGAGTGAACAGTTTCTAAAGTCTTTTTATTATCTTTGCTAATTGTACAAGAAGCAAATTTCTGGCTGGATGGTCCCCTCTTCCTTCGGCTACACCACTCTCCACCTCTCATCTCTGAACTATGCAAGTGCTTGGCTTAAAAAAAAATAGCATTTTTCAAGCAGTTTTTAGTTGACAGTAATCTTGAGTGAAAATTACAAGGAATTCCCTCATACCCCCGTTCCCATATAAATAGTGGGCATCCTGTACTATAGAGGTACCTTATTACATTCAATAAACCTACATTGACACAGCACCAGTACCCCACATCCATAGCCTACATTAGACTTGGTGTTTACCCTTTATGGATTTGGGCAAATGGATAATGGCATGAGTCCACCATTGTAGCATCTTAAGAGTAGTTTCCCTGGCGTAAAGGTCCTCTCTGCTCTACCTATTCACCCTTCTTCTTCCTTAATCCCTGGTAATTTTTGATCCTTTTACTACCTTCATAATTTTGCCTTTTTTAGAATGTCAGATAGTTGGAATCATATAGTATGTAACATTTTCAAATAGGCTTCCTGCACTCAATAATATGCATTCAAGTTTCCTCCGTGTCTTTTCATGGATCGATAGCTCACTTCTTTTTAGTATTGAATAATATTCCATTTTCTGGATATGCCATGACTTATTCATGCATTCCCTTTCTGAAGGTCATCTTGTTGCCATGTTTTGGCAGTTATGAATAAAGATTCTTTAAGCATCTGTTTCTGTATGCAAGTTTTTGTGTTTTCCATTGGACATAAATTTTCCATTTATTTGGGTAAATACCAAAGAGCATGACTGCTGAATTTTATGGCAAGTGTATGTTTAGTTTTGTAAGAAACAGCCACATCTTTCTTCCAAAATGTTGCATCATTTTGGATTCCCACCAGCAATGAATGCTAGCATTTTTTACTGAGAGTGTTCTGGATTTGGGCCATTCTAATAGATGTGTCGTGGCATCTTACTTCTAATTTCCAATTCCCTGAGGACATATGATAGGGAGCATATTTTTATATGCTTATTTGATGTCTGTATATCTTCTGATATGAGAATACAGACATCAAATACAGACAGATTTGATGTCTGTATTCTCATCATATACAGCGAAGATGTCTGTATATCTTCTCTGATGAGGTAACTGGCCTATTTTTTTAATCACATTATTTGTTTTCTTATTGCTTACTTTGAAGAGTTCCTTGTCATTTTGGATAATAGTCTTTTGCATGTATTTTCTTCCAGTCTGTGGTTTCATTGACAGTACCATTTATAGAACACAGATTTTTAAATTTAATGGATACAGCTTAACAATAACTTCCTTCATAGATTATACTTTGGTGTTATATTTAAACCTGACCTATGGTTGTATTTAAACAAAGTCAATTAAGCTTCCTCCTATGTTATCTTCTAGGAGTTTTATAGTTTTGCATTTTACATTTAGGTTTATGGTCCATTTTGAGTTAATTTTTGTGACTGGTGTAAAATCTGTGTCTAGGGTTTTTTTGTTTGTTTCTTTTGTTGTTCTGTTTTTTGGTGTGCAGGTTTTTTGTTGAAAAGACTACTTTTTCCTCTATTATATTGCCATTGCTCTTTTATCAAAGATCAGTTGATTTTAGTTTATTTGTGTATATTTCTGAGTTCTCTATTCTGTTGCATTGATCTATTTATTCTGTCACCAAAACCATACTTTCATGATTACGCCAGCTTTATAGTAAGTCTTGAAGTTGAGTTGTGTTCATCCTCCAACTTTGTTCCTCTCCTTCAAGAGTGTGTTGACTGTTCTGCGTCTTTTGCCTCTCCCTATAAACTTTAGATGCAATAATATGAAATTGCTGAGATTTTGTCTTGGATTACATTGAAACAACAGATCAAGTTAGGAAGAATTGACATCTTGACAATTCAAGAATGTGGAATATCTTTCTATTTTCTTAGCCCTTCTTTGATATTTTTCACCAGAGTTTTGAAATTTTCTTCATATATATCTTTTACGTATTTTTTGAGGCATCCCTTGGCTTTTGTACTCCTAAGAATGTTTATAGCATTATGACCCACACATTTGATGCCACCATTTTGAATTGGAAACATTTGGATAATGCTTAAAAACCAAGGTACAGAGTTTTAGATTACCAAATAGTTTACAGCAGTCATATTCATGATATGTTTACCAGAAGGCGTTGAAAGAAACATGGACATTCATCCTCAAGATGGGCTGAGGAATGAGATGGTAGTCAGGAAAGTCTATTGAGGACAGCACTTTTAATTTAACCACTTTAAAATGTTGGCAACTACATGGTTTATGTCAGAAGAATTGCATCAAGATATCCTGTTTGGGTAATTATTGCGATGAAAATACAAGTTGGCAGCTGGAATCTAGTCTGAGGGAAAATCCAGCATAGCTCAAGTGTTCCAGTTGGTAAACCCCAGAGCTTATAAATATGATTCTTGGATACCCTAGCTATGAAGACTTCATTTCATTTTGTGCCGTGAGCCAGCAGCTGTAGTTCTTTCTACCCTGGCTGCTTTTCTCTCTGGTATTGCCTGACTCTCAGATAGGTATGGCACTATTTATGCACTTCCAGCTCAGGCAGTTTCCATTTCCCATTTGTTTCGAGAGTGAATATTTCATGTGAATTTTCAGTATCATTTTTAGTGATTCACAATCACATTCTACAAGCCAACATTTTTCATGCTTGGTTTCAGACCCCAGTGTAGTATTTTTGGAGCACTTTTCAATTGGTTTTGGCTTTTCATAGGGCCAAAAAATAATCCAACAACCCACAAACAAAAACAATAATAAATTAGTGTTTAGATGCTATGATTTGACCATGTGTTTTGTTCTTACTGGGAAGATCTCTTGGGTAATTTTGAAAAACAAGTTAAAAAATAATAAATTCAAAATGATTAAAGGTTTTACTTGAATATGTAACTTCTCTATTTACCATGATATTTACAGCATATTTAGCCATTTGGTCCTAATTTTGTAAATTTAAATTCTCATAGTATTATTTGTAATGAAGAGGTATTTCTATAAATCTGTGACCATAGTACTTTTAAACAATTGGGGTTAGATTTTAGCCCAATTATGTAGATGTGCATGCCTTTCGCAATGACATTTTGAGGTTGGAAGCTGTGGTTCAATATACCTTGGAAATCTTGACTTGCTCTTATTTATAAATTGCCTAACTTTCATAGCACCTCCCTCTCTTTTTGCACTGATCCCTCACTATTTTAGAAAGTACAGCTAGAAACCTCAAAAATTT
>NW_003852463.1:8163310-8199126 GCF_000181295.1 Otolemur garnettii
GTTTAATACAGACAGGCAAACAGCTTTCAGAATATTCTGATTCTACAGGAATTTACCAAAGTGATTAAGGCTCCATCTCTGTGATATTTTGACACTCTTCAAAGAAGGCTCAAGTCAGTGAAAAGGGCATGTTTTTCTGTGATATTTCATTCTTCAAATGGTAGTTTTGTGGAATTCAAATGCTTAAAAAATAATTATTTCACAATTATTGATTTTCTTGATTTCATGACAAGCTTAGAGATGATTAGGTTTGTGCATATCATTATCCCTCTTAAAAAAAATAAGTTTTATAATACTGAAAGGTAGCAAATTATAGTGGGAAGGACTTCGGTTTTAAATCAGAAGTCCCAACTTTCTGCAGTGTGCCAGCTATTAGATCATGAGTAAGTCACTTAGCCCCAGCTTTAGTTTCTACCGAGTGGGGCTCCTTGGCTTTCATGGCTATTGTGAAGATCCGTGTTACCTATTTGTTGTTGTAGGATCAGTGCTGGCACTTAATCTTGGTGCTTGAATTGATGTGTGAAGCAGGCGAGTTCTAATCACATCGTGTGTCTTGGCTCCCCAATGAGAGCAGGTGTTATATCTCTCTTAATGTTCCCCAACGCCCAAATCAGGGTTCGCATATGTAAGACAGTAAAATACTTCCTGAAATTAACAGAGGAAAAAAAAGCACCCAGGAAGGGAGAATCGCTAGGGCTTCTCGTCATTGCTCTGCCAATGTTTAATGTCTTGATATATCACTCTGAGTTGCTGGAGGTTTGTTGTTGTTGTTGTGTTCCTGAAAGGATGTTGACTCAACTAACTAGAATCCCTAAGAATGTATCTTACCCCGAAATTACAGGAAGGCTGGTGAGCTTTCTCTGGGACTTTCCAACTAGGCGCCTTTCTGTTGTAGAAGTGGAAAGAGCTTGTTTCAAAGAAAATGAATCTGTGAACCTTCCAGCTCTTTACTACTTACAGGGAACGTCAGTGTCTGGATGTGGCGGTTCTTCACCCTTGTTTACAAAGACTGAAACCTGCCTCTTCTTGCCTGATTAAAGACAATTACCCATTCCTTCTTTTTTCCCCTTCAGTTATATCCTCCCTGAGGCCAGGGAAGGAGCGTACATCTGACCCTGTGTGATTTCCCACATTAGCTCTCAAGAGAGTGATTGAATTACAAATCAGATCCTTTATTCTGCTAAACTCAGAATTTTACTTGATCTTGCTTATTGCAAAGCTGCACTTAGGCTGTCTGATAGGTGTAAATCAAATCCATTTAACCTCTCTGGGGAAGATGGCAAATGCTCCATACCAAGTTCTCTATCTTTTCCATGGCCATTTGTATTAATATTAAAATTCTAGCAAATGCTTATTTCTCTCCCTCTGATCAGCTTCTCAAGTGTCCATCCCTTTCTGTGATTTCTTATTTAAAGGGCTGTCTCCGTGTCCCCTTCCCCCAGGTCCTGTGCCCTGGCTGTGATACACCTGGGAGAGGGCACAGGGGCAAGAGGTTTCCACACATCCTATTTCCCAGCCCTCTTGGATGTCTCCACCTCCCTGCCCGTACCTTTGGCTCTGAACCTATGCTGGAGTCACTGCCGTCAATGGGAGATCGTTTTGATATATTCAGATATGAGATGGCAGACCAATTATCCCCTGTCATGGTTTGTTAAGGACTGTCCCTTGTGTTCAACGGTTAACTGAGAGTCACACCATCCCAGGCACTGTGTCAAACAGTTTTTCCCTCAGTTTAATCTCCTGCACTTGCTTCACAGTATCTCAGTCTCCGCCTCCTTTTCCCATGTTCTCACTAAAGTAATATCTTAACTTGGGGAATTTTATTCTCAAAATTATTCTTTTTGATTCTAGGGTGGATGCAAGGAAAGGTATTATATATCCAAGTTTGAATATAACAAATAGGGGTGTTACATTTCCACGAATACCCGGGGAGTGAACATTAGGAACGGATGAGAGGGCTGGGCGTTGGCACCAGACAGCCAGTGAGGGAGCGAGAGGGGTGGGAGGCGCTGCTGCCCTGGCTGATGCGCAAGGTCACACTTGGCTGTTGAAGGTGATTCTGTTCTGAAACCAGATGAGCTGAGACTTCCCACTCTTTGACTCTGAATTTCCCAACCACAAACGACTTCATGCCTTACCCTTCACAGCGGAGAGAAAGTGCCCTCTGTGTCCCTGAAGGGACTTGGCCTTGCTTGCATCTCCATCCCCTCCGGTGCCTTGGGACCTGGGGTGTCAGCACAGCATCAAACAACACTGATTTCTTGCCTTGTCTCTTCTTCTCAGATCCTGCCTTCTCACCTCCAGGCGACTGAATCAGCTTCTGTCATAATTTTGGCCACTCTCATATTGATCCTGTTTATTAGTGGAATCTCTGGTTTTTTAAACCCCGCTTTAAGGAAAAAAAAGTGGGGGAATTGGGTAAAATGAATAGATTTTCATGGCAATAAGAATTTACTCCCTTCCTAATGCCAACAAATGCTATCAGAGTCTGCATAAGAGCTCCCATACTGTTCTGATGATCACAGGCCAGATGCCCTTCACCAAAACCTCAGGTGAAGAAGAGAAATCAGCGAGAAAGGTGTCCCTGGTGCACCCCCCAGCTCACGCAGCAAGAGTACACTCACTCCTCTCTCTGCCTGAAGAAGTCTTGTGCTAACTCGCCCCTCCACACAGCCTGTATTTCTCTACATATGGAAAGGCTTCGGCCATCCTGGGGCACAAGGCAGAGGAGGGTGGCTACTGACAACAGATTGGCTGGATTCTCCAAATGCTCACTCAAGATGTCACCAAGGTTTCTGAGGCTCAAGAATCTAATTTCTTTACATAAAATAAAACAATTGAACTCTGACACTCTCTCTCTTCGCTTTTTAGCAAAAGCTTTTCCCCTCCCTGAAGTAAATCTTATAGAGAATCCTAACCCATAAAGAAGACCAAAGTGGTGGAAGCTGAGGATGGCTGGTGGGCTAGAGTCCCCTCCCCACCCCCACTCTGCTAGCTCTCTGGAATTCCGTTTGACAAACACAAAGCCCTTGGGCTAGATGACCTTCAAGGGACTTCCATTTCAAGTTCCATGTGCCTTGGTCTTCCCTGAGTCCCCAGTGTCAGGTTCTGACACAGAGTAAACGTTAAAACAAACAAACAAACAAAAAACCCACACAAGATACATATGTGTGGGCACACATTTGATGAACGGATGAATAAAAGATTTTTCCGACATCGTAAACTTTGTTTATCTACTTAAGATTATGGCTCCATTGATCAATGGGATTGGGTGTTAGGCGATAACCTCCCCTTCTGACCATCTACCCTCTACCATCCCCCAACTCATCTTTGCACATACATAAAGGCTCAGTCTTATCTCCTCTGGGATTACATCTAAACCAGAGAATGTAAATGGGGGAGATGCTTGTTTATACAAAAATAATTGCTTCAGCTCAGTGTCCTCCTTTATAGCAGAACTGGAAGAAAGTGCTGAGTGGGCAGATTCCTCCGCCATCGTTTGGAAGGAATTTAAAACCTATTTCAGTCCTTTCTCTGGCCTTATGTAAAAATAAAGCCTTTCTCCTCAAGCTTGGGGGCTAAATGAAAGGAAAAGAAAACCTAACCCCTGACTTACACTTGCCCTGAGCTCCCCAAACAAGTCCAGGTGATTTCAAAATGTGTTTTCCTCCCAACTTTCCTTAAGTTGGAACCAGACAGAGATGGGTGGATGCGAACCCCCCAGCTTGAAACCACCATGAAAGGTAAAAACAATGTCTCTTCATTGTCTGCCTCCCCTCTCCCCCCTCTGCCTCAAAGACGGTTGTTTAACGCTGAGTGTGAATCCCGCCGTCCAAGCCCAGGCTGGAGCCCTTGCCCAGATCCTGGGGCAAGCCCTCGGGTGGCCAATTCACCACGGAGCCCGCCAGCTGTTTGGCTGTAGTACCGTTCATCATTATGTCTGCTTTAAAAAAAAAAAAAAACTTCTTTAATCACCTAATACTATTTTTATTGGCCTGTCAGAACGTGGGGGAGGCTGGAGGGGAATTCATTTCATGTCTTGTGGAACATTATTTGGGTAAAATATTAGGACAAGTCTATGCCTTCTTCCTTTGAAAAATAAGATATAAAACCAATTAAAGTTAAGTGATTACCGAAATGCATCTAATTAGAATTAACTTACACACGTCAAACCACGAATGCAGCTTCCAGAGCACAAACCCTGTTTGGTGTCGCTGCGGAAGATAATTGATATCACAGGGCCTCGGCTTCTCAGGCAATTGCTTAAGAAAGCACCTTCACAGCTCAGAGCCTTTTCTCCCTTTGGGTAGGGGCACATTTTCGTCAAGCTGACAAGATCTGTCACATATTATCAGACAATTGATCACCAACTCCTTGCAAGTCTTAATCCATCGTTTGATCACACATCAAGAAAAATTGCTTTTTATGTCTTACGTCTTGGCCATGAGAAAGGGAAAGAAAGCAGAGACTTAGGCTCCTGGCTCCAGCTCATTACTTTTTTGCAAATGATAGATGGGTTCACTAGGCAATTTAACTTTAAAATGATCTTTTCCCCTTTCTCAAATAAGCAAATACTAGGAGCGTTGCTGCACAAGCTGAGCGGAAAGGAACTTGGCCTGCTGTTCCTTTTGTAACTCTGTAATAGGCGCCCATGTGCGGAGAGCGGCGTGGAGGGGTGGTAAATATGTATTTACTTAGTATTACTGCATCTGCTTCTAAATAATAGGATTTAAAGTGGACACACACAGAGAGACTAACTCACACTCTCCAAGACACAGCGATAATCATTTCGCCCATTTCTTTCAGAACGCTTATGCTACATAGAAAAATAATTTAAAATGATTTCTAGTAGGCAAAAAAAAAAATGCAAAAAAAATTGTAAGTTTTATATAATAACACCGAAAAACCAATTCTTAAAAAAAGCTACTTCCTCTACCGTGAATCTGGTTACATTATTATCAATATATAGTCTAGCTTTCTCAAACTAGTACAAAGCAAATGGACTAATAGGAATTAGTCCTATTTCCAGTAGTTGACTGGTACTTATAATCCAAAATAAAAAGTATCTATAATGACCACTGAAGCAATAGTTAAAACCTCTAAGTTCTTGAAGGATTCTATTAAAGTTGTCAAAACCCTCGTGATCTGGAAATAGTATTTCCAAAGTGCACGGTGTCCAAAGATTCTGTTTGTGTCCTCTGAGGGCAGGAAGGAAAATTCCCCGATTACCCTTGGTTTTCCCCACCGTTCCTCCACTAAAAGGACCTCCCTGGGAGGGGCACTGAACATCATACACATCATCTGTAATTTAAAGACACAAAGACGCAAAGACACACATACACAAAGGCAGAGGTGCTCAGAGATCTGTGATTAGCACTTTCCCCGTGTCATGTCAACTCAATGAGATAAAGTATTCTTAAATACCAGCTTAGCAGTATGTGCTGGCCGCAAGCTTCTGTCAATAAACTGCAAACACCCTGAGGTCAGGAACTGTGCCCCCACCCCTAGCACAATCTGTGTCAGGCACAAAAAAAGAGGCTCCAGGAGTATTTCTTCTGGTGAAATGCAAATAAGGTCTGTAGCTGAGTTAAAAGCAACGTATCAACATCAATTTCTTGGTATCAAATCTTGTACTTGGGTAAGATATTATCATAGGAGAGGGCGAGGAAAGGAGACATGGAGACTTTGTGTGGGTTTTTTTGCAATTTCTAGGTAAGTCTGAAGTTATTTCACAATAAAGTTTAGAAAAAAATCTGTTGAAAAGAGAATGATTCTCTGGTCCTTTACAGCTGCTAAATGTGCTGCTGTCTGAGACACTGATGTGGCAGGCGTGTTCCAGGTGCTCTCACACTCTGCTTCGCTGTACTTAATGCACCCCGGGGTTCTGCCACTAGTCAGCTGCGTGTGCTCCCTGAATTTGATCTTCCCCAGAGTTTGGCCCTTTGCTCCTCATGAGGAATTTTGGCTCAGACTTCCCCCCGGATGTATCTCTTTCCACCACACCTTTCTCCTTGGCCTGCTCAGCACTGGTTTTTCTTTCGTCCAGCCATTGTGCACGTGTGCTGGGGAGGAGGAAGGAATGAGGGGTGAGATTGAGATACATTCCATGGCAACCTGGAGGTCCAACATACATTTCTTTTTGTAAGGAACAATATTTTTGTAGGCGAGAGATCCTGCCTAGTTCATCAGATCCATCAATTTAAATGTGTTTCCTTCACTATATATTTCTTGTAGGTACTATCAGAGTCTTCAAAGTTTAGCTTATTCCCCACCTGTTCTCACGGCTGGGTGTCAAGAGCAAGATCCTTGTCAATGTTAATAACGGAGAGGGTGAATTTATTCAGTAGCCTGAGCACAAATCTAATTTGGAATCATTTGAGACCTTCAATGCCTTCTATCCCACACCCCTCATGCAGAAGGTAGTAAGAGGGTAGTGGTTGAGAGACAGTGGTTAACAGCCCAGTGCTGATGCCATATTCCTCACTAGCAGTGTGCCTGACAAGTCGCTTTATCCTTCTTCCCTTAGCTTTGTCACCTATGAAATGAGAATAGTAATTGTGCCTAACTCACAGAGATCTTTTGCGAATCACAAGCATTAGTCCTGGCAAAGCACCAGGGTTTGCCCCGAGCTGGCACTCGGGGAAGACAGCCGCTATTCTCTAACATCCACCTCTTTTCTTACTTCTTTTCTCTGGATCCCCATCTCCTGCTTCTAAAAGTTCAGTACGATGAATTGTGCTTAAAAATCAAATTTAAAAAAATTTGTATTTGAATATTTCCCCAAACTTCCAGAACTAATAGATGTAGTGTAGTCTCCGAAATGAGTTTGGAAATTAATAGAAGCAACACACTGTACCCCATGATACTATTAATGTACACAGCTATGATTTAATAAAAAAAAAAAAAAAAAAGAAGCATAAACCTGCACAGCATGGCTCACATCTCTGAATCTACTGATGAAATCACTGGATGAAAGCTGGGGTCACATGCTGGGGAGCACCTTTCTCCACGGAGACCCAGCCACGGACCTGGAACTGCTTGGGCTGCTTTTTCCTTGTAAACAGCTCACTGTGCTCTGACAGGAGAGGTGCTGGGATAGATCTGGAGTCTAGGCTCGATGTCACACTCGCTGCTGAAAAAGATCATCTTAGAAACAGGGGTGGAGGTTTCCGCTCTTTTTAAAATAGCAAATACACGTACGAGCTCAACGTTGACACTTGGCTGACCTGGCTCCTGATTGCTAAATATGGTGTTTACAGCCATAAAGCACTCATGGAGCCACATCTATAGAGCAGAATTATGTTTTCAAAAGTCCCTTGGTTTTCCTAATCTTTTCAGGGATGAATATTATCTACCAACACTTGAACTAATGGCATTCCTATCCCAGCCAAATGGCATCCAATCAATCCCACCCTTTCCAATTAGAGATATAAAAGTAATGAAAACTTGTTGCCTGGATATTCACTCATTAGGTCCAGAAATGCAGTTTACAAATCATACTTTGGTAGCATGTATGAACTTGGTAGGATCTGCTATCCAAGAAGCATTTAGGGCAAACAATGAGTTATAGCTAAAACCAACGCGAGTGAGCAATAGGTTTAAATTAGAAGAGATAAAATTACATTTTCACACATCACAAACGAAATATCCATCAGGGACTTCTCAGGTGACCTTCAGGTTCAGCAAATTCTGTATTAAAGCTCCCACCCTGAAGGAGATGAGTCTGGGGCCTGGTGACGTGCATTTCAGGTACTGTAGAGGAAAAGGCCCAGCCAACCAGGCACAGTAAACAAATGTAACTAGTTTTGGAGAAATGCTATTGACAGTAAAATTCTAATTTTACTCCAGCTCCCAGAACAGATGTACCTCCGAGTCCGTAGACTGCAATACTTAACTGCAGCTACTCAGCTGTGACCTTCAGCCCCAGGCTCACTGCAATAAAATTTTCATGCAACCATATGGAAGAATATTTTAATAGAGATTTACTGTCAGTAACTGTCCCAAAGGAGCAAATAAGGAAGCTGTAACATATTGCGTACAGTAAATCAAGGGGACTTCAATGGAAAAACGAAACCTCCCGGAGGCAAGCATCTTTAAAATTACAGGCAACACTTTGTACAAATATGTGTACAAAGGACTAGATTTGCACTCAGTTAAGTAGCTCAAAATGGTTTCGATTTGCAGATATATTTATTTAGAATTTATTTATTGGATTTTATAAGTGGCAAGCACTTACCTGTCAGGGCTGAATGCGTATGTATCTCCCTTCCCTGGGGCCAAACGGAAGTGAGGGAGAAAGGCTTTAACTGAAAATCTTACCCAGCCAGGGAATGTGGCAGGCGACATAAATTGCACCCTCTCTATAGCCAGCTTTCCTTCAGTTTAGAGTGAGGTATTAACACCAAAGACAAAATATAATATTCTCTTAGCCAGTACATTAGCAGGATGGGATGGGTTAATTGAACGGTTAAAAATTCAGCGTAAACAATACTTGGGGAGATGCGCTGGTTAAAACTCCCAGTGGGACAGAGTGCGTTCACAGTTCCTCCAAGCATCCTTCATTATATTTACCCACATTTTTGCACGTAAAAATGTCTCATTAGATTGTAAAGCTATAAAATGGCAATTTTTGTCTAAATAGGTCTTGGGCTGGTTGGAATCGGTAAATCAGATCTTATTCTCATCTTCTTCTCCCTGGGTTTGTTTGGAGACATGAGTCTGTGGCACAGGGCGGCGGGTGAGCTACGCAGCAAGGCAGAGTCTGAGTGTCACCGCCGTCACCCGCTCGTGGCTCTGCACTCGGATCACTCGGTTACCATCACGGTGCTGTGGCCTCGCTCAGCTTCTCCCCTCCTACTTAACAGCATTTCAGCCTCATATTTATTTCCTGAGGGCAAACAATCAGCCGTCTCTCCCACTCCACGCAACTGATGGAAACTCTAATGTGAGGGGCAGTAATTCAGAGATAAATAGACCAAACACTGTCCGTGACAGTTTATATTTTACGGCCTAAAACTTAAAAAAGTCCTGGGTGGGAGGCTCAGCACGAACCCCTCATCCATGGTACATCACCAGCGAAGATGTCTTGGCATCAAACTGAAAATCAAAATATCCAAGTGACTGTGCATAGGGGAGTCGGGTGATAAATCTTTATGGTTTGCTAAATGCCCGTGGGCTGTGGCACTTGACAAAGAATGACAACAATACAAGTATTGTCATATCTGATAAATGTGTCTTAAGGGTTCCACTCTCCTGCTGAAGCAGCCCCACTGGTGTAAAGCATAGGTAACATGGCGGCAGGTACAGATTCAAAACTAGTTAGGTTACACACTAAAAATAGATCGTCTTAACTCATCAGAACCTGGCTGAAAATTGGAATGCAACAGTAAAAAGGCCTGGGCTGTTAATTCATGCCATCAGATTTATGTAGAAATCCTGCTACGTGGCCAGCAACTCCTTAGTGAGCCACCAAGTTTCCCAGTGTTCCCATTAATGGACTTTTTTCACAGTTGAATATTTGTATTCCCTAAACCCTTTAACTGCACTCTGGTTCACACTGAAATTGAAATTGAAACCAGAAATGCCCCTTGAAAAACACTAGTTTGGGGACACACGCGCGTGTATAAGGCATCTAGTTTGCTCCTTTGAGAGGAAGGCTGGCCAGAATAAATCTTTCAAGTCCTCGTGTTATTTGGCTATGACCACTTTCAAAAATCATTCTTTTTGTCTTTATAAGGAATAGAATGGGCGTTCTTTGTCTGTGTTTATTCTGCGAATTTACCAAGAAGAGTGACTCATGTCCTCCTTTACCAAGGCCATCTCTAAACAAACGGTGTCAGGATGCTTACTCACGCACTGCTCAGCGTCCGCCGCGGCTCTTGGAGGACTCGATGACACTCACGTCTCTTGATAACCCTGAACCATGCAGCGTTCCTCCTCCCCACTTCAACCCATTCTCCATTCTAGACAAGTTGGTTCCCTCTCTGTCTTTGTTTTTTACATCTTTGAGTCACGTGGCTCCAGAACAGTTTTCCTCCCTTTACACTTCCCCAAACCTTATCTATCTTTGAAGACTCAGTAGTTCAGAGCCCCAGGTACCCAAACAATCCTTTGCAACCATTCTAGGCCTGACCATAAATGCTAAAGGTCATGTCATTTTGCACTGAGTAGCAAACACATTCTGACAACATCTGTTTAATACCTACCCACTGGTAACTGATTTGTTGATCTGTTGACTCTTCATTTTCACTACTCTGTCACAACCATCCTAACACGGAAGACTGTGTTCTGAAGAAATGTTTATTTTATTCCTTCTACTGGGAGCATGCTAGCAAGTACATTCCTCTCTGAATTCTGTGAGGGATTGTGTCTCGGATTACTGGCCCCAAACACACAGATACCAAAATCCAAGGAATGCTTAAGTACCTTAAGAAGATGGAGTAGTATCTGCACGTGATCTATGCATATCCTCCGTGTCCTTTAAATCCTCCTTAGATTACTTAGAATGCCTCATACCATGTAAGTGCTATGTAAAAATAGTCATGATATTGAGTTGTTAAAAGAATAATGACAAGAAAATAAGTCTGCATGTGTTGGGTACGGATACACCCATTATAGACCTACCTACAGTGATACAGGTGCTTAGCTGACCCTGCAGGTGCAGAACCTGTGGACAGAGAGTACCCACTGCCCTCATTACCCAGTGCTGTTGTCCACCTGTGGGAGACATTTTACAAGCTATAAATAATGTGAGAAAAATGTAACAACATACCCAAACAACCAACAACGTTTCCCAAGTTAAAATCAACATACAAGTAGAATGAGTTAAAAATTTTTTAGTTAGAAAAGCATTCGTGATAGACAGGAAGCTCCTCAGAGCTAGATGTTATCAGAGCTAACTCCAGAATCTGGGGGAGGGGATTTCTACAAAGGATGGGAGGTCAGTTTGATAATCTGGGGTCTCTTCCAAATCTGGGGTCCTATAATCACTGTTTGTATTTAACCAATTAAAAATGATGTTAGTAGTATTATGAAATGATAAGCACTAGGGGCTGGGGACTCAAGATCTAGGGAGTCCTAGGAGTTATACCATTGCAGTGGTGCCCTGCCAAGGACAGAAACTAGGCTGTGTCTTGGCAAGGTCAGGCTTTCAGACAATCAGAACTGATGTTTCACAAGTAGGTGCCCATAGAGAAGTACTAACTACAAGCTGGCCAGTATCTATTCTCATTGTTAATTAGATTTTATTGGTTGCTAAATGGTACTCTTCAAAAATTTTTTGAACACCAGATGCTTGGCTTGAGTAAACCAAACATCTAATAACTGTAATTTATTTTTCATTTTAATATAATCTTTTGATACATATCCAGAGAAACCATGAAATTTTTGTCTTTTCATTGGATTTTAGTGTGGTTAGTGTTCAGGAGAAGATTTTGAGATGTACACAGAAAATGCGCTCAGCTAAAAGTTGTTCATCTGCACATACGTTCCATTAGTAATATGTGTGCAAGACTAGGTAAAAATCTCACTAAGTTATAACAATTTAGTAAAGTTTTAATTCTGGGAATCTTAATGCCATGATCCTTCTTTTGAGTGCATAGAGTAAGAAGTTTTCTGATTTATGAAAATCTTCTAAGCAAGCATATCTGTTGCTTATAAAGTGAATGGGTACTTTGATGGTATTTGAAAGGAGTTTATTCAGTCATGCTAAATATTGCTTTGGAATTATTTTTGTTCTCATTAGAGAAGCAACATTTTTTTCTCACAGAGAATACAACAAGGAAACTTCTACTTTACTTAAATGAAAATACATTTTTGAATTAACGATGCTTCAATCAAAATTTTCATACATATTAAGAAATGACTGGAGTACTTAGACTTTAGAGTTATAAACCCAGGGACGTAATGTGGTTAAATGGAATGTATGTCTGTGAATGTCTAATTCCTTAGTTCTAAGGTTTTCTGACTCACAGTTACTGATGAATTTTTCAACTTCTTGGATGTTTCTGCCACATCCTCTTTTAGCCAGGATCACACCTAAATAGCCCAAGGTGCATTTAAGAGAAGAGAAGTAGATGGTAGGCAAGAGATGGAGCATCTGAGATCCCCAAATGGATTTTTATGTGGACATTTAAGAAGCAGTGACATCAAGAACCACACTCAGCCTACTGTGCTGGGCCGGGTCTAGGGTGACCCCAGTCATATACCTGGAAAAATCTTGGCCTCTTTTGAGGTAAAGTATTGGATCAACCTTTAATAGTAAATGACATTGGCATTAATATTCTTCTCCTTAATGTTATTATAATTATTTGAGATAATTATATGAACTAAAATACCTCATGCACAGCTCCCTTGGGTGGGGGAAGTAGACACTAAAAAGCATGAAATAGTTGATTGTAGTCTGGCTTTGGTTCCTCTCCTTACCCTCTCAGAATTGGCTGAGTCTTGTTGAGTGTGACCAATCATTCCAGGTCCTGGAGGAAGCATTGAGCTCAACTGGCTGGGGTTATGATGAGGTATGAAGCATCCTGTCAGATTTCAGGGTGAAACTGATCTTCAACAGGATCTCCCCCCACTTCCCATCTCCACTATTTCACAACTTGTATTCCCAGAACATGAGTATCGAGATTTCATTTGCCTTGGAGCTCTTCCAGAAATTAACAGCATTAAGAAGAACCATTCTATTAAGTCAGGATGGTGTCCAATAAAAGCAATAAATGATTGGAAGATGGGCTGTTTTAATGCTGTTCGGTAAAACCTTCATGAATGTTTTTAATTATGCAATTCTATCCTTCCTATGTAATTGGATCATTCAATTTTTTTCTTTCATGGTATAGAATACTCTGAATTGGGGGTCAGTGTCTTTTAATATTGTTATATTTGATTAATATTTGAAGATGATAAGGTGAAATATATAAGCACATAGGACAATTTGGACACCCGTAGACAACCAAAGAGTATAAAGGCTCATAAGACTGACAATAATGGAGAAATAATTGCACCCTTCAGAGGCATCTAAGCTCTGTTCTCAAGAATAGAGCACTCCATTTTTTAAAAAACTTTAATCTTTTGGCTTTGAATCATTAATATGATCACATATTCAAAATACAGTTATGCATTGATTATTACCAAGGATATATTCTGAGAAATGCATGGTTGGGCTATTTCACTGTCGTGCAAATATCATAGAGTATATTTACACAGACCTAGATGGTACAGCCTATTATATACACCTTTTATCATTTTAATATAATCTTTTGACACACAGCCAGAGAAACCGGGAATAGGCTCTATGGTATGGCCTATTGCCCTAGGTTACAAATTTGTACAGCATGTTACTACACTGAGCACTGTAGGCAGTTGTAACACATGGTAAGTAATTGCATATCTCAACATGTCTAAACATAGAAAAGATACAATGTGAAAAGATAGTAAAAAGATTAAAAACGGTATACCTTTGTAGGGCACTTACCATTAATGGAGCTTACAGGACTAGAAGTTGCTCTGAGCGACCAAGTGGTGAGTGACCGTGAAGGCCCAGGACATTGCTGTACAATACTGGGCACTTTGTTAACACGGTACACTTAGGCTACACTACATTTATAAGAAATTCTTCTCTCTCCAACAATAAATTAACTTAAGCTTACTATAACCTTTTGACTTTATAAATGTCATTTTGTTAAACTTTTCAACTCTTGTAATAACACTAAGCTTAAAACAAAAACATACTGTACAGCAGTATAAAAATATTGTATTTCTTTATATCCTTATTCTGTAAGATTTTTCTATTTTTCAAATTTTTATTTTAGTTTTTATGTTTTAATTTTTTTTTTGATACAAACGAAGGCACAAACAGACACATTAGCCTCAACCTATAAGGGTCAAGATCATTAAGAAGCCACTAAGTGATAGGAATGTTTCAGGTCCCTTGTAATGTCATGGGACTGCCATGGCATACGTGGTCTGTCATTGACCCAAATGTCACTAGGCAGTCCATGACTGTCTGATAAAAATTCAAGAGGTGCAAAAGGGTGCATGGTGGAAAAGCTCCCTCTTTCTTGGCACCCAAAGTAATCAATATTATCAAGTGTGCAATATGCTGTCTGATGTTTTACGTCCATTCAAGCAAATATGGGCCAACCTTCAGTTGTTCTTCTCTCATTTGTGTGAATGGCAGCATTCTCCACGACCATTCTATGTTGTATCCCTTAGTTCAGGTGCTGAGAATACGCTGGCGAACAAACCCAGTCCTGTCAGAGAGCTGACATTTCTGTGTTGGCAGAAGCCAAGAGCCGTGAACAAGAAGCTTCAAATGATGAGTAAGTTTGGTACCGACTGGAAGAAAGGGGGCGCTGGCTCCCTGAGATGAGGTGGGCATGAAGGCTCTCCAAGGAAGTCAAGGCTGAAAAGAAAGGACGCACTTTACCCCCCTTATATTCCTCTGGCTAAACATCAAACAAACTGAACCCTTTACCTCTGCACATCCCCAACAAAATATGGGAGGTGACACGGGAGTCAAAGCACAAGTCAAAACATGCTGACTCCTCAATGCAGTCTGGTGACCCCAAATGTCAAATGCACGCTCACCACTGCCTGACCATGCTCGGACCCCCTGTGTACACTCCCCTTGGAGGGCAAGGCCATAGGGGTCTTCAAACTTTTTAAACAGGGGGCCAGTTCACTGTCCCTCAGACCGTTGGACGGCCGGACTGCAGGCCCCGGGACGAGTCGGCTGCTAAGCAGGACAGGCAGTGACGGCAAAAACACCCAGCGGGCTGGATAAATGTCCTCAGCGGACCACATGTGGCCCGCGGGTCATAGTTTGAGGATACCTACTAGATAATAAAGGCCCTAAGAAGTTCACGGCATGATACAATATTTCATGAAATGTCTGTGATGAGGCTGGGACTGCATTGTTGATGGCCGCTTCTTGTCTGTACTCACTCTTGTGAAAATATCATTTAGTCCTCTTCGAAACCAGAAATTGCACAAGGAGAGCTAGACTGTTCTCTTACTGTGGTCAGTGTGCCATGAAAATTGGAATGACAAGGAGAGGACAGATTGCTAAAGTAATAATTCTAAAGGACACTGGCACATCACTAAAACCAGTAGAAATTCACAGACCCACCAGTTGAGCTATCAGGTATCAGGATAAAAAGCAAAAATTTCTGTGCACATGTAGACATTTTCAAAGATCCAAACTTTCATCATGCCATACCATAGGTATTAGCTATAACTGATTATTGGATTAGCTTTTCAATGTTCTTCCAGACGTGCAGTAAAATCTAGACAAATCTCAAGAAGGCCTATTGCTATACTATCCTACAGGTGTGTGAAAACATCGATTTCCATTGCTCTAAAATAACTAGCAGTGTTTAATTTAGAAACCTTGGTCACTTCTAAGACTTGACCAAATACACACCTGAGGTTTGGAGTTAGGCCAGATGCTGAAATTCTCCGGAAAGTAATTTATTATTTCATGGTACCAAAATGACTTTAGATTTCTATAGCAATTTTATCCCCATTATGGGCCTTAATTATCGTTGGGTTGCAAAACAGATTCAAAAGGGAACGAGTATCGGGATATGGTGAAGCAGCTCCTCCCCTTCCTCCCCCACCACACAGTATGTGAAGGGTGCCTTTTCTTGGGGTTTCTCAGAGAATCTTCTACGCAGCCGGCCCTCCACATCCATGGGTTTCACATCTGCAGTTTCAACTAACCAGGCTTGAAAGTATTCAGGAAATAAAAGCATGTATACTGAACGTGCAAGATCTTTTTTTCTTGTCATTCCCTAATCGGTACAGTATGATAGGTATTTACATTGCATTCGGTACTCTAAGGAATCCAGAGATGGTTCAAAGTGTACAGGAGGATGTGTGGAGGTTAGGGGAGAATGCTACCTCTTTTTATAGGAAGAGCTCAAACATGAGCAGATCTTGTTTCCCATCAGGGGATCCCAGAACAAATCCCCCACTGATACCAAGAGGCCACGGCATTTATGTTTCTTGTTGCAGAGAAACGGAGGAAAGTGGTTCCTCCTCTCCATCACCACGCCTACCAACTCCTTTACCTTTAAGTTGTTTGCAGTTCCCATATCTGGATTTTCCCACTTTTAATTAGTCTCCTCTGGAACAATGCTGAATTTGCTTGCCCTGGTACCAGACGGTGTTACTGCTGTTAGACCTTGCTCAGCAGACTCCACCTCATCTACGAGTGAGTCCTTTGGGTTAAAGTAAGTGGTCTTCTCTCTCGGATTACTTTTATGTCTATTATTAGATCACTCTTTCAGAAATCTCAGTAGAGAAAGGCATTTGAACAGTTGTGTAGATGGAGTAACGGGAGCACCAAGACATTGAGTGTGCATTCCAAAGCTGCCCAGAATTGGACAAATGAAAATTCCCTGAACTCTCTGACTGTTCAATTCCTTGTACAGAATCAGTCTCCAGGAGCAATGATGGGAAGGTGAACTAGAGACTTGAAATTCCCTGAAAGGTGTGACGCAAGGCCTGCAGATCACAGCTAACGCCAGAGTCAGTCCAAATCTTCGTAAGAGAAACAATGCCGGGAAACTCGGAGGCTTACTCACCTTCCTCTTTGCATGACTACAACTTCTCAGGAGAAGGGAAATCTCTTGTGGGTCCTCTTCCTCCATCAGGGCCTGGGATGGTGGGTGGAAGGTCACCAGGGGGCGCTGGAACTGACTTCATCCGTATGTTTCTACGTAGGATGATCTGGTTGACTAGCAGCTATGGACACATTCTGTTTCCCAGATGCAACACCAGGATCTTCTCCCCATCCCTGATAGTCATGCTAGTCCAGGTCCAATTCCAATATTAAACATTTGATTTTCAAATGAGGACAAAGTTCGGGGTCTCTCCTTCCATCTCTGCTCCCTCTGCCAGACTCTCTGGTTTACGACCAAAGAGCTGCAAGTTTGCTTATGGTTTGGACAGCAGTTGGGGCAGGTACTGCTTTATGTTCTCCAAATGGCAAGAAGCAAGATACTGGCTTCTTCTCAAAGGTTAAGCTTCTTTGGCTAGGGGAAGGGAGCTGTTTATAAAAGGCTGGGTCAAGTCACACCTGTTATGACAGTTTCTAGATGGGAGAGGAGTAGACTCTGCTCCTTCAGGGTGATAAAAGTTGGATAAGAAATTAGCCATCCCACGGTTTTGTGGCCTAGAGGCAGAGGATGGGAAGACTGAATGTGGTTGAAGTTTGATAGAACACACACATCTAGAGAAACTTCTGGAATGTTTTCTCCTAGTTTTTACCAGTATTTTTTCACTTGCCTGAGGTTATTTCCTCTTATCTTATAACCCATTGTTTTTTAAGAGAAATTTCATAAGAGAAAGTCTTTTTAATAGCCTGACTGAAGCTCGGGTGATGAAAACTATAAAAATTCTCGTTTGAAAGAAATTCTTTTTCCTCTTCTAGGACAACCAAGGGAATAGGATAACACAATGTACGGCAGCTCAGAGCTTATGATTGTCAAGACCAAGTGAAATTTGAAAGTCCAGGGGCTCAGAAGCATCACACCGGCTCTACACCCAGAAGGCCTGTTTCGATGGGATTCTTTTGGATTAAAATGTACATCTAGTTCCAGGGGGATACTTTCTGCCAACCACCCAGTGTTTACATTTTCTTGGAGCTCGCATCACTCGTTCCACTTTCTTCCGCAGTCTTCAGGTTCTGTCTCTTTCTTCTTTATTTCCTACAGGTCCTCAAAGGCCCTTGTTGTGTTTTATTTACTAAATGATGGATTTTGGTGGGGGAAATGGAAAAATCCAAAAGGAAGACTGAGAGATCAGAATCTGAAAAGAAAGATAGATTTTCAAAAATAATCCTTAGCATTTTACAACATAAAGGAATAATAATTCTAAATGTCTGTTTTGAAGCCTCCCCTCTTGGACAGATAATAGGGTTCCTTCCTTTTCTGTCACCAGCTGTGTGCAGACAGGGAACCGAATGGATTAGCAGAATGTGGAGATTCCATCAGACAATTAAGTTCTTAAAAAAAGACTACATACCTCCTTGCTGACCATCACTATGGTCACCCTTGAAGTACTGCCCTTGGCCATCTGGTGATTGCACAGTCGCCTCCCCAGGTGGTTTGTGAGAGGGGCTTCCACAGTAGCCTTGCTCATCCCTGGGTCTCCTGCCTCTCCTAGTGCAGGGCTTTGAGGGCTGTGCAGGCTCCAGGCATGTCTGTTAAATTGAACGGAATGTAATAGTAAAATTATTAATCATCAGATCAGAGTGTGAAAAGAAAGAGTATAATACAGAACTGTATTAACGGGAGGCAGGAAAGTTTAAAACAGCAAGACTCTTGGAAGGCTCAAGGGAGGTAGCAAAAGACTTGAGAGAAAAGTAAAGGGAAAAACAATGAGCTTTGGGAAAGATCAAATGTGTTTCCCTCTAGATTTCTGATGGACTTGGAAATGGTTTTTGAAGTGGGCTCATGGACTGGACTGTCTGGCTGAGAAGAACCCACGACCTCCATGAGAACAGTGGAAAAGACGGCTCTTTTCTCTCTCCCCACCTCTGTGGAACTCTGCTGGCTACACTGGTTGTATAGTGTCTTCTGTTAATCAAACTTCCTATTATAAATCTGTGGTAAGAGGACTGTGTTTCTGATATTCCCAGAAGTGTCAAGAAAGAAAATATGCCAACGGCTGCCAGTCGATAAAATTAATAAAATTGATCGAAGGTGTTGCATATCTTTAAAAAAAAAATTGAAGAATTCTTCACCATTCTTTGACAATGCCGTCTATACATTCACACTTTGCCAAGGCTGAGTGGCTTCACAGGTCTCCTGCTGAGGGGATCGGGGTGGTAGAAGGTATATCCACACTTTAGTCTGGGTATTCTCTGTCCTGAGCCTGGGTAAGAAAGATAAGCCATTGCTGTCTATTTTCCATGCTCTGATTTATTTCTTCACCCAACTGAGGCCTCATTCAGTACCTGCATATAGTTAGTGCTCTATAAATATTGGCTGTATTAATGGCTAAATGACAGCCATTTAATTGAGAAAGCAGAAATGGGACATTTATACATGTCCACATGTGTTGGGCTTGGTTAACAGCTAGCCAGCCTCAGGAGAGAAGAAAGCCACAGGTGTTCAGTGACTAGACAAGAGAAGACAAGAGAAAATTCAGGTCTCAGGATTTGTATTTTAGACTCCTGCTGCTCAAGGAGGGCCGAGAATGGGATACCAGAGAAGCATTAATCAGCACGTAATTAAAGATTGGAGGAGTGGGGGAAAGACTCACATTGGCTTGCACGTGGGTATCATTTATATTTAGCAAGTGTCTCCTGGGCATGATCTGCGTGCTTCTCAAGTCTTCCCACCTCAGAACCTCCAAGCTTTCCCCCCTTTCATCCCATCTGCCACCATGATCAGGTTAGTTCATCAGATATTTTTTAGTTTTTAAAGTGTTTCAGACACCATACCAAGCACAACAGATACAATGATGAATAAAGTGACCCCTGCTTACCAGCAGCTCCCAACTGAACGAGGAAGGCAGGTTGTGTTCCCATGTTAAGTATGAAAATAGAGGCGGGCCCCTGGAGTGATTTTTCCCCCGGTCTGTAGCCATAAGCTTCTATCTACAGGCAGCGCGGTTCTATGCTTCCTCCCGCAGTTTTCTTTTCTCCCCAGTTGCTTTCAAACTCATAGAAGCCAAGATCCGCGTGTTTGCTGCTTCCCTACTTCTCTCCTAGATAACGCTCTCAAGAAATAAATGCTCACCGAGAGCGTTGGAGACCCATGGTTTACAATGCGGTCACTTTATGATCCGCTCTTCTACAGTTCTTAGAGTTCAGACTTTCAAGCCACTAGGAGAGAGAAAAAAAGATCGGTTGGGAAACTCAACATCTGACGTTAACGATGTGTTTCCTCTGAAAGAACAAGGATGGCTACTCCACTCAGTAACAAGTGCTTTGTAGGGGCTTTAATTTAGAAATACCATCCACTGTTCCCCTGTTCCACTGTTCGAGACTCCTGTATCGCTCAAGTGGTGAAGAGCACGTGTGCAGTTTAACATGATCTTAAACATTACTCTCTGCGGTAAATCAGAAAGGGGCACGAGCAGGAGAGCTGCTATTTAATGGTGTCTGGAAAAGCTGCCTGGTGAGGTGCGCCATGAGGAAAAGCTGAAACTGGGGCGTGCTGGACCAAGACCTGACGAAACGTGGAGACTGTGTCTCCTAGCTGGAAAGTGACGATGAGCACAAAGCACCCTCCGAGTATAAAGAAGCTAAGGCAGTGGCTCTCAACCTCCCAATGCCTTGGCCCTTTAATACTGTTTCTGGGGGTCGCCACCCATAGGTTGAGAACTGCTGAACTCCACAGAGAGAGGCAAAGGGCAGGAACGCTGCTTTTGGAAAAGGAAGTGATAGGGGAAACAATTGAGGCTTTCCCCTGGGTGTGTTCATGAAGCCTCTGGCCATCGAGTTCAGTCCTGGCTGATCTTTAAACTTCCTGTCTTGTTAATCCGCTGAATCAAGCACACAAATGTAGAAAGCAAGCCAGCAAAACCCTAGTCAACGGAAGTCATGTGGAGTAGTTGGATGTGCTATTGATAAGTAAGGCTTGGATCCTTTAAAGACACGTCAACAGCAGCCCCTTACCACGGTGGCTTTTCTGCTTTCACAAACACAAACTGGTTGGTAACAACAGAATATCAGTGCAGTCATATCTTTGGTTTAAAATGCTTCATGCAGTATAGACAGCAAATGTATCTGTATGGTTCTAATAGGTGACTTATAATGAGCTGTAAGTTTAGAAATGACAATGGATTTTATGTCCTCCAGGAAGATTTAATTGGACTAAAGAAAAACTGTTAAAGAACGATAAAAGTCTGTAACAGCTTGTTTAGTGGAAGGAGGGTTTCAAGGTCTATTTCTTCACAATTCTGGCTAATTGATGACGATTCTTGTGTTGGTGCATACGGTCTTAGGGACTGACAGTTGTGAGCATTTCTCGATCTGGCTAGAGTTTAAACCCAAGAGACAGCAGTCTACAGCTCTCACATAACGGCCCTCAACTGGTTTTGTTACGTTGTGTAGATACGGCTCGTCAGCTGAACTCCATTCCGTGAGGGACAGGGCTGCTGTTCCTGGAATACTGAAACCAGTGTTGGTGGAACAGACGTACCGAGACATGGAATAATGCTGGGAGAGACCATGCAAGAAATAAATGTTTTATTCTTTTTTTTCCTTTGCTGAATAAATTATTCTGACCAGAAATATACTCGTTTAGAAGGAAGAAGAGCAAGATTCATGTGGAGTCATTCAGGAAAGTTGGTGAGTGTGAAACCGGCAGTGGCCCTACAGGGGCCGGCTTTGGAAAGCAGAGAAGGAAACAGAAGGGCCTTCTAAGTGGGATGAGCCTGAGAAAAGGAGCAGAGGAGCAGACTCAGGATGGGATCAGGGAAGTAAGAACAATGCAGGGACCAGATTGGCTGGAGCGGGGTATGCTCACGTTGTGGGGTTGTTTACAACACAGGCGTAGGTTGGGGAAGCTGGAGATTGCCTCTTATATCAGGCTGTAAGGAATTAGCATTTTGTCCAATGTCCAAGGTATTGTCTATCGATAAAGTATTTCAGAATTGCCTTGCTTAATAACAACAGAATGTCTAAAAATCTGTACCCCTAAGATTGAATGTTCACTCCTATTTCAAATATTTCTCCACAAGGCAAATGGAACATTTGAATCTTTATCCTTTTTGTCCTTTTTATACCAAATGTATTTTTATCCATTTGGTATCTTACTTGGTGGATTTTGTTCTTATTTAGTGTATAGTCAAACCCGATGGCAGAGATGGAAAAGCCAGTGCTTTGGGACGTGAAAATTTATTTAGAGACTTAAGTCGAAATCTCCAGAGGAAATCACGTAGGGTATTATTGATTGCCTTTTCTATTGTTATTTTCTATTGCAACTGAACACTCATTAATGAATGAGTCGCTTAAAAGAAAACTCTGATTGTAACTTATTCCACGAAAGAGCCATCGTGTAGGTTCTGCCAGAGTCGAAAGGACTCCAGAGTAGAGTGTCCTCTGTACATAAGACTCGTAAATACAATTAACCGTCTCTTTATCTTATTCTACCCTACCATCATCCTCATGAGAGTGTTTACTTCAAGGAAAGGGATATTTCATTTTACTGTTAATATCTGAACAGAGCCAACTGTCGGAGCATGGTGTGTCAGAAAGTCGCTGGTGAATATGGAACAATACACAGCATCCGGCAACCTAAGGGCTTGAGTTATTTTATCCTTAACATGAGTTGGAAGTTTTTCATCCTTGCCTAATGCGTAGGGAACTGAGGGACCCACAGTGGGGTAACACTTGGAGGAAGTGCATAGAAGCTCTAAATCTGCAGATGTTAGACAGATTCAGCCTGCCCAGATTTTGCAGGTATTTGCCACCCAGGTCAGCATCTTTGATCTACCTGGTTCTGAAATATTTGACACTTGCTCCCCATGCAATAGTTATTTCAGGACTGAGACTATTTATGTATTTCCCCTGGTAGCCAATGGAATTTCAAAACAGTAGCTCATTTGTACACTTGAAAATTCCAAACCATGAACCTGAAATCTTCATTCTTCCTATTCTACCTTTCATGCAGGGCTCACTTCTCTCTCTCCTCTCCTACCTTCTTTCCTCTCACCAATTTCCATGCCATTGTTTTCTCCATTCATCCATATCACCCCCCCCCATTATTCACTCCAATGGAGAGAAGAGAGAAAGTGAGCCCAAACCTTTTTTCAATTTGAGAGATTAATTGTTAGTCTTTTGGTAGAGAGCTGCTGAAGAGGAAGGTTGCAACTTGTTCTCTACCCACAGAAAGACTCACATCTGACAATTTTCACATTCCAAAGCATTTTTTCTTGCCTCTTGATTCCATATAAATCCATGGGAATTTGAACCTAAGAAGGGGTTTTAGACCTTTATTATCCTCCATAAATACTTAGCCCCAGATGCCTGAGCTGTGTTTGGATGCAGCATGTGTGACTACGAGTTCCCCAGCTATCACTGAGCCCTGCTTCCAGTGTCCCCACTTCTTCCACCGGTCTTTGGGAGGATGAACTTTGTAGCCTCCAGGTCAGCACACATACCCTAGTCTCCGGTTTGCACAAGGAGAGTGAGGAAGCACTCAACAGTGACTTGTTAAACCTTTACCAACTAGGTTTCTCTACCCCAGCAATACCATGTTTTAAACCTAGATTTTAAAGTGCTAATAAGGGTGGCCTGAGATCCTTGGATGGTTCTCCAAACATGAGATTGTCACACTTAGAACTCTCTGCCTCTCATCCCTGTGCTATTTCTTACGGAACTTTCAGACAGCTTACACACAGGGAGGTTTTTGTTGTTGTTATTATTGTTTTCCTTAGAGTCTCACTCTGTGGCTCAGGCTAGAGTGCTGTGACTTCATAGCTGGCAGAAACCTCAAACTCTTGAGCTCAAGCAATCCTCTTGCCTCAGCCTTTCAAGTAGCTGGGACTACAGGCACCTGCCATAACACTGGCTAATTATTCTATTTTTAGTAGAGATGGGTCTTGCTCTTGCTCAGTTGGTCTTGAAGTCTTGAGCTCAAGCAGTCCACCACCTTGGCCTCCCAGAGTGCTGGGATTACTGGTGTGAACTACGGTGCCCAGCTCTCAGTTTAACTTTTAATATACATTTTGGAAAGTGGTATGTGTACTTTATTATACATAGTATTATAAATTTGCTTACATAAAAAAGACAGAATTGAATCCTGTTGTCTGGATGCTCCATCAGGAAGGGCCAAGGGTTTTCTGTACTTTTTTACTTTTCTTTTTTCTTTTTTGAGGCACCATGGCTTCACTGCTCACAGCAACCTCCAACTCCTGGGCTCAAGCGAGTCTCCTGCCTCAGCCTTCCAAGTAGCTGGGACCATAGGTGCCCACCACAATGCCCGGCTATTTTTTGGTTGCAGCCGTCATTGTTGTTTGGCGGGTCCAGGCTGGATTCAAACTCGCCACCTTAGGTGTATGTGGCTGGCGCCTTAGCCGCTTGAGCCACAGGCGCCGAGCCACTTTTTTACTTTTCTTAAAAAAAAAAAAGGAAAGAAAAAAGAAAAAGAAAACAAAACAAAAGCCAGGTCCCGTGCTAAGTGCTTTATTTATATTACCTAATTTATTTAACTTTCCCAATAACTCTATGCATATGATATATATATATGTGTATATATATGTATATGTATATATTTTTTACTCTATGAATGAGGAACCAAAAACTCAAGAAGGTTGCAGTTGTTCAAGGTCACACAGCTCACACTGGGTGGAGCAGAATTCTGGTGCTGCGGTTTTGATCCATCCACAAATGGATCAATGAAAATGAAAGCTGTGCCCTTTCTACTAACTCATGAGGACGCCTTAGTGGACCAGTTATTTTTTCACTCTTATGTCTTCATCCCTGAATTGGATGACTTCCTTCCTTCCCTCCCTCCCTTCCTTCCTTCTTTCTTTCCTTCTTTCAAAAAAAAAAAAACAAAAAACCTCTGCTCCTTTGGCATGAAAAGCATGGAAAGTACTTGACATCAGAGACGGGGAACGTGGAAAGCTTGGTGGGGTTCACGTGCTCTCCTGTATTTTCACCCAAGGACCTGACGGGACAACACAGTGCACATTCCCTCCTGAAAGAAAGAAGCATGTTAGAGAAATATTCCCTGCTTGCGAATGAAAAGTGACATAAAAATTCAGGGGTGCAAATGTGAGCTATCCCAACTGAACCACAATGCTGAAAGTCAGAGCAAGGGCTGAGTTCTCACCTCCTTGACCGGGGTTGGGCAGAAGCTGCAACAGTCCCCACACTGCCAGATGATGAAGCAGCTACAGAGAGTTAGTGCATGAGTGCAGAGAGAGTTAGAGTCACCCCTGCCTCTCTCTCCCTTCCTCTCTAGATCCACCCATGAGATTCTTCCATTCAAAGAAATGGAGAGATGTCCTGCTGTCCCATTTCACTGATGGAAAAATATGGGTTCAGCAAGATAACCAATTTGCCTGCAGTCTCATAGCTGCTGAGCATCTGAGCTGGTTGGGCCTGTGGGACCAACTGGGAGTCCTGAGTGTCTTGGACTTTCAGTGCTACACCTGTGAGAGTCCCAGCACACTGAGACTCCAGACTGGAAAAGAGTTCTGCTGGACTCCAACCTCCATGTGGGACCTCTTCATATCACGGAGCCAGAGCCCTTCTAACTAAAGTCAGTGCTAACATTCAATTCATGCAAACTGGGCACAAGCACCTGCCGCGCTAGACGGCTGCTTGCATGATGGGTCTGTACCTGCTTTCTCTACCCTACCCTTTGTCTTTTCTCTTCTGTTCTCTAAGCAGCTGATAGTTTGAGCCTCTTACTCACTGGAGCCGCTGGGAGGGTTGGAAGTTGCTGGGACTTCCAGGGTGTCCTCTGGGAGAGCAAAAAGTCAGGTTGCCATTAGCAGTCATTTCTGGGTTATATTTCTGATAAAATGCTTAAGAAATTTCCAAAGGAAAAAATCTCACTTCATGAACATGCACGAGCCATATATTCAATCCCACACCTGATTTCAGACTAACAGTTTCATAGGCCTTTTCTCCCCCCCCCCCTTTTATTAAGTCATAGACAGATAGATCAAGAATACATTGATGCATTTGTGGGGCACACTGTGTTGATTTTTTATACAACTTGGAGTGCTTACATCAAAGTAATCGACATAGTATTCACCTCATTTACTTAATGATTGTGTTAAGACATTTATGTTCTATCCTTGATAGACTTGACTTGTACCCTTGCAATATGCTCCCTAGGTGTGGTCCCACTGTTTACCTTCCCTCTGTCCAACCTCCCCCTTTAAGAGTGACCCCAAAGTTGAATAAGCTTCAGGCCCAACAAGCCCATATTTGCCTCTGCCAGGCCCTGTGTGGCTCCACCCAGGTTTTTACCTGTCCTGGATGAGGTCTCAGATTATCTCTACAAGTGCTACGTTTATCCTCCCAATGAAAATTTTTGAGCAATCCCTCAATATACATTTGTGTAATTATTTACTTATAGGTTGCATACATAAATTAGTTGCATATAAAAATATACAAAAATAGCAACTTAAAGGATGTGATTAGCAATAAATAGAAGTTTTAATATTGTCTTCTCTCTCTCCAATGGACAAATGAACATCTTTGTTGTGAGCAACCAGGTCGGAGATATTGTTCTAACCACTGGCTTTTGATCTGAGCTTTCTGGACTAGACTAGAACCAGGTATACAGAAACATTTTAAGGAATATTTAGATGCCTATTAAATATTATGCTTTCTTGAGGCTGCAGCTGTTCTTCCCACTGCCTAATTAAAAATTCTCTGAAGCAATCTCATCGATCTAATTAATAAACTTTATATTAAATAAATGTTGCTACATGAGAGTTTCACAAGATAGTTTTGAAAACCGATTCTGCTATTAAAAATATTTCAATCCTCTCTTCTCCATTTGTTACGGTCCACCTACTAGTTATCACCACAAAAGTGCCCGATGGCCTCATCCATCAGATCTAAGGCGATAATAACCAATAATTACCTGATGCTTTAACCCTCCAGAAGCATCTGAATTTTGACCAACATTTCTTGAGGATTTTCAGGAATCACTGGAAAAATCACTAGAATAGTGGCATCGAACAAGGGTATGGGGGAGGAAGCTTTGAAACAGTGCCAAGACCTCACTTACAGATGCTTTCGGGCACCCACCTTCTGAGGAGTTGGGCCAGGTATGCAGAGTCATCTTTTCTCAGATACAATGAGATGAGATCAAACCTTTGCTTTGTACAAACAGGAGGAATGTGCCTGTAGAAATGGAAAGTCCAAGCTGACCACTGCCTAAAGGTAAGGACTTGGTGTGCAATTCCAGCTCTGCCACTTACAAGCAATATGTACTTGGACAAGTCACATTCTGGGCCTCAGTCCCTACAGCAGAATCTCAAGTCTGTCTTCGAAGTGCAGAGGCTGGACAAGGTCACCTTGAGCTCCTCTGTGGCTCTAGGGTCTGTGCTTTTATTGCTACAATGATGCTATGTGCTGGGACAGGACAGGGTTGGTGGCTGAGTTATAACTCACTTTGCATACACCTATGCGGGGGCCTGGGTCGATGGCTCCACCACTAAATTGGGGTTTAACCTCACAACCAATTTCCTTTTTATTCAACGAATCCTTGATGCACATGTGTCTCTGCACAGGAATTTTTAAAGCCTTTCCCGTGGGCATATTCTGTGCTTCCTGCCTCACCCTGCACTAAATTAATAATTAGCCATATTAATTGCTGAATCAGAAAACAGAAACTCCTTGAGAGGCTTTGTATTTTCCTATGTCTCTCTCTCTTGTTTTCACATATAGAGTCTCATTACCATGTGCTCCTGTAAGCTTCCACTGGGAACACCTTCCCCATCTTTCAAAGGCAGCACTTAAAATGCCACAATCTCCATAAAACCCGCCTGCACCAGAGCTCTTGCAAGCTGCCCATCCCCTAATGTCATACGCCTTTGCCTATGGCCCTTTACTTACCCCTGCTGCGGTTAATGCTCTCTCTCTCCCTCCTGCTTCTCCCACGGAAACAGGCATCCAGCACGCCCCCGACTTCAGGGCCCAAAGTCCTTCCTAGGAAAATTGTTAGGGACACAGCTAATGTGTTTATTCTTGAAATGCATCAATGGTGTGTATTTTTCCTTATAAATTAACAGTGTATTTCACGAGAGGCTGCTTCCGTGTTCTGCCTCTTAAGAAACTATACATTGTGCCAAAACGATCTCCTCTGAATCGCTGAGCACCCAGCTACAAGCTGTTCTTACCCTCAAACCAGAGAATCCACCTTCCTCTCCTGTGTACAGGTCACTTGATATCATGTGAATTTGGAGTTTAACTTCCGCAGAGTGGATATTTTGAAGATGAATAATAAAAGGGATTACGGAGATAATTGATGCAGCTCCATGGCACTGTCTGGAGAGGCCCTGAAGGAAAGCCAGAGGACTGCCAGCTACCTAAGATAATAATTAACTTACAAAGCTGGTGTTGGGAGGACCTGCCTGCGGCCCTTCCTCTACTGTGCTTAAAGAAATAGATGCTCTGGAGGTGCAGATGGGGGTCTTTCTCCTTCCCTAGAATCTTTATGGAAGTGCAAGATCAAGCCTTGGCAACACAGAGACGCCTGGTGAGGTCCTGAACTGGGCAGCAGCAGTGGAAGCCTGAGCCTGGTTATTAATCTCAGAGCAGGTACTTACTGTTTTAAGGGAGCTGGGCAGAAAAAGCAACAGAAGGGGAATCATTTGATTGCAATCACATTCCTTTTTAATTTGCTTTAAGCAACAGACTATGTCTAAATTAGAACTGAAGTAGAAATCGCAGGACCCAATGAGAACCCAATGTAGCATCAGCTATTATGTACTGAGTACCTACTATGTGCCAGTACTGTCCTAGGCTCTCCAATATACAATCATTCCTCAGGGAAATCGAGGTTATAAAACCTTCCCCCTAAGAGTTGCTCTGAGGAGGAAGTGACTTATTTCACACAATATTTGGCACCTGGCCTGCCCTCATAAATGGCAGTAATTACTTAGCCTTTGTTTCATCTTCATGAAAAGCTAGTGTGATAACATGTATCCATTTGTCTCCTCAATCTGAAACCTTCAAGGTCTCATGCACAGGAAATAATAATAATGCCACTGAATTCATAACACATTACAATTTACATAACACATTTACATACATTATCTTCTTTAATATTCAAATCCTGCTTTTGAAGTAATAATTAGTTCCTCCATTTGGGAGGAACTATTTGGAATGGAGCACTCATTGGTGACTTGCTCAAGGTCACGTGATTAACCCAGGCTTCAAATGCCTCAGAACTCACTGGTGGAGAAGGTATTCATGAGGAAGTCTGTTCTCAAGGTTGTGATTGTAATGCCATTAAGTTAGCCTCCTGTCCCTAATTCAAAACCTCCTTTCTCCTCATCTGACGTGGTCTTGCAATCCTCCCACTGATGCTATACTTTTGAGTTAAGGTATTGAATTTCCAAAAGATTCTTGTAAAATGGGCAAATATTTCCCTGGGCTGGGGACATAATAAGACAAAGCATCTCAAACTTTTCCAAAGAGTGCATTCACATAAATGTGACTATATGAGATCCCTGTGGCTGGTGTAGTGAATTGTTACAAAGTTGGTGACTGAAAAACAACCCCAATTTATTATCTCGTAGTTCCAGAGGCCAGACGACTGAACTGAAATCACGGCATCAGCTGGGCCCTGCTCCCTCTGAGGCTGTGGAGGAGAATCTGCTCTTTGCCTCTTCCAGCTCCTGGTGGTAGCGAGCATTCCTGGGCCTGCAGCCTGATCTCTGGTTCTGTCTTTCCCTTGCCTTCTCTTGTGTGTGGTTCAAGTATCTCTGCATCTGCTTTGAAGGATACGCATGATTGCATTTTGGGCCAATCTGCACCATCCAGGAAAAGCTCTTCCTCCCAAGATTCTTAACTTAATCACATCTGTCATATAAGGTGATATCTGCTCCTTTGCCACATTAGGGAATGTTCACAGGTTCTGGGAATTAGGAAGTCAGTATATCCTTGAGGACCACCATTCTGCCCACTACAGTCACTGAATGCAATGCCTCATTTGTAGAAGGCAACAACTATGGGACCCAAAGCCTGGGCCGTGCTACAGAGTAGCAGGCCACTCTCTCAGCCCCTAAGTCCCCAGTCTGAGGTTGGGCTCTGCTTATGTCAAACAGCCTAGCTTACTGCCTGGCATCTTAGGAGTAAACAGTAAATATCACAGATTCTAAAATGTCCTTGCCTTTTGAATACCTCTATCTACCCACCCAACTTCCCCTCAGTCCCCTACTTCCAAAAGTTCTTTTCTACACAGTCTTTTCCTCAAGACCCAGCTACAGTCTTTAAACACAAAGCCACCTGCCCTCCAGGGTGTAGTGACAATAATCCCTCGAATCTCTTAATTTCAATTGCATTGTATGTCATTGTTTTATGCCGTACATTTCTTTTACCCTGCCATGTACATGAAATCACTCTTCCTAAATTCTGAGCTCTCTGAGCCCGACTCTGCCTCTACTCAGAGCCACCACAATAACTTTCTAACTAGTGCTCTCCGTTTCTTTTGCTTGCTTACTGTCAATTCATCACATAACAATCAGAGCAATCTCTTTAGAATAAAAATCAGATCAGACTATTCCCCTACTTAAAAGATTTTGATGTTTATTTGTAAGACTCAAAATTTCTTACTACATGACCTATAAGATCCTGTGATGCTACAAACCCTCCTTAAACCCCCAATCAACCAATTCCACCAATGACTACTTGAAAATTAGGGGCAACCTCATACTAGAAGTTAGTCTGCAGCACAGTGCCCCCCCCCCGTAAATCCTTACCAAGTGGCACCTCTTTCCCTGGTACCTATTCCAGAACATATACCTTCTTTGGCAGGTGGAAACCTCATTGGATCCAGACTCCACTGTCCCCACTGCTCTCTGTAGGCCACAACCTGTACTTCCTGTGTAAATCAATCCCTTTCTCTGATTCTAAAGATAAAATGTTTGTGAGTAGGAAAGTTAAGCAATGCAATAAAGTGTAGGGAAGGGAGTATGTAAAGACGTTCATCACATCATTATTTGCGATGATGAGAAACTGCAAATGACCTGTATAGTCATCAGTAGAGAAATGATTCATTATGTTAAGTCCAGGCTAAGACTGGGCCTTCCCTATTACAGAAAACGAAGCAGCTGTTGAAAAGAGTAAGATAGTGGCTGCCTCGGGGCTGAGGGAAAATGGGAAGTGACCCCTCGTGGATATGGTGTTTCCTTAGGGACGGTGATGAAAATGTTCTAATGTCAACTGTATTGATGATTACACAACTCCTTACATTAAAAAAAAAAAAAGAAACCTAGAACATTGAATTGCACACTTTAAATGGGGGACTTGTTGGGCATGTGAATTGCATCTCAATAAAGCTGTTAAAAAAGATCACACTTGAGCTCCAGTAACCTACGAAGGTAACCATGCCGTTACTTTCTAAACAAAAAACAAGGTGTAATATATTTATGTAATATTTTTTTTATTCAAAATATGAAACGCTTCATGAATTTGCATTTCATCCTTGTGCAGGGGCCACAGAAAACAAGTTGGATACACACCAATCCATATATACGTGTATTACCGGCTGTCTACTCGAGCAGAGAGAGGAAAATGCCATCCTGAAAAGGCTGAAAACTGGGCATTCGGATTGATGGAGGGGTTAAAAGGAGATTTTACTTTTTATTCCTAACCAGTTAGGGATAATTTGGGCTATAATTACTTGAAAACTGGATAAACAGGAAACAGAGAGGGGTTGACTTTTCTCCCATGAAGAGAAGACGGCAGTTAGCCCTCAGCCTGTGTTGAATTCCAGGCTGGATGCCGGCAGGCCTGGGGCTCTGGGAAGGCTCCGTTTGCGCCTAGGCCCGCTATCTGGGCAAGGGGTGGTGGCTGCTGCGTCACCAGACATCAAAATAGGAAGCTCGCTTAGATTCTCCCAGGCCCCACACATTTTCATTGCGCCTTATCACAATAGACATTGTGTCAGATCTGAGTTGTGACACATGTAAGTTGTATCACATGTGAATTGTGACATATGAATTGTGTCACACGTGCATCATGGCATGTGTGAGCTGTGTTACGTGTGACTTGTGGCTAATGTGAATTATAGCATCTGTGAGTTGTGTCATGTGGGAATTGTGACATGAGAGTTGTGTTACATGTGGATTGTGGCATGTTTGAGCTGTGTCACATGGCCACCCTAGTTGCAAGGAAACCTGGGAAAATATTTTCCTTTTCCAGTCTCAAGAATGGAAATGACAGAGAGGAAGGGGTGAAAATAAGTGCTGGGTCAGCCATCCAAGGGGCTGTGCATTTTATCAAGAAGCTTCCATTTCTTTTGTAGCTAAATAATAATAATAATTATTATTATTATAAACTAAATCCCACCACCAAAAGTAGGCACTGTTAGCATGTCAGAATCTATCCTCTCTTATTTCTCTCTTTCTCTTTCAATACATATACCGTCATGCATTTCTGAACATTCTGAGAAATGTATCATTAGGGGATTTTGTGTGAATTTCACAGAACGTACTTACATGAGTTGGGATGGTGTAGCCTGCTGCACACCCAGGCTATATGGTCTAGCTGACTATTGATAGGCCACAAACCAGTACAACATATGACTATACTGAATACCGTAGGCAATTATAACACAATGGTAAGTATGTGTGTGTCTAAACATATCTGAACACAGAAAAGGTAACAATATGGTAACCCACAGTAATCTCATGGGACTACCATTACATACACAGTCCTTTATGACCATTATGACATAAATCTATTATATGTGCAATAGAATATTGTCTAAAACAATAATGTATACATCTTAATTAAAAAATGCTTTGTTGTGAAGATTGCTAACAACCTGAACCTTCAGCAAGTCATAAACTCTTTGCCAGGGTAAGGTATTGCCTTGATGTTGATGGCTGCTGACTCACCAGGGTGGTGGATGCTGAACATTGAGGCAGCTGTGGTAATTTTGTAAAATAAGAGAACGGTGATGTTGACCACATCAATTGCCTCTTTCTTTCATGAAATATTTCTCTGTAGCATGTGATGCTGTTTGATAGCATTTTATCCACAGTAAATTTTCTTTCAAAACTGGGGGCAAGTCTCTCAAGCCCTGCTGCTGCTTTGCCAACTAATTTTATGGACTATTCTAAGTCTTTTGCTGTGATTTCAAGAATGTTCATGGCATCTTCACTGGAAATGAGACTTGTGTATCTCATTTCCATCTCAAGAAATCTCTTCCTTTGTTTTCACACAAGAAACAACTCATTATCATGACCTTATAGCAGTTCACTCACATCTTCAGGCTCAACTTCTGATTCTGGTTCTTACATTATTCCCACCACATCTACAGTTAACTTCCCCCCAGAAGTCTTGAACCCCTGGAAGTAATTCATGAGGGTTAGGATCAACTTCTCCCAAACTTCGTTAATGATGATAGCTTAACTGCTCATCAATCATGGATATTCTTAATGGCACCCAGAATGGTAAATCCTTTTCAGAAGGTTTTCAATTTACTTTGCCCAAATCCATCACAGAAATCACTTCTATGGCAGTTATAGCCTTACAAAATGTACTTATTAATAATAAGATTTGAAAGTCAAAATTATTCCTTGATCCATAAAGAATAAATATTGTGGTAGAAGGCATGAAAACCACATTAATCTTGTACATTTCTATCAGAGCTCTTGGCTGACTAGTATTGTCCATGAGCAGTAGGCTTCAAAACAAAATATTTGAAAGCAATCTTTTTTTCTGAGCAGTTCTCAGCAGTGGGCTGAAAATATTCAGTAAACCATTATGTAAACAAATGTGCTATAATGCAGGCATTGTTGTTTTGTTTAAAGGACAGAGAGTATATTTAGAATAGGCCCTTAAATCTTAAAGGCCCTAAAATTTTCTGGGAGGTCAATGAGCACTGCCTTCCCCAGAGAGACATGAGCTATCAGCTCCTCACAAGAGAGTCTGCCTGTCCTTCAAAGCTTTGAAGTCAGGTATTGACTTCTCCTCTGTATCTATCTATGCAGAGTCCTCGACAAGACAGCATCTTCTTCAAATAGAAGGCTTTCTTATCTACACTCAAAACTCTGCTGTTCAGTGTAACCATCTACATCACTGATATTAACTAGATCTTCTGGATAACTTGCGGCCACTTCTACATCACCGTTTTTTGTTTCACCTTTTGTTTTTGTGTGATGGGATGTTTCTTTCCTTAAACATCATTAACCAACCTCTGCTAGCTTCAGACTTTGCCTGAAGCTTCCTCACCTCTCCCAGCCTTCATAGAAGTGAAGAGAGTTTGGGCTTTGTTCTGGATAAGGCTTTGGCTTAAGGGAATATTGTGGCTGATTTGATCTTCTACCAAGACCACCCAAACATTCTCCATATTAGCAATAAGATTGTTTCACTCCATTATCATTCATGTATCCATGGATGTAAGACTTTTAATTTTCTTCAAGAACCTTACTTTGAATTGTTGTGACACTCAGCTAACTTTGGCATAAGAAGCTTACTTTTCGACCTACCTGAGCTTTTCTTTCTTTCTTTCTTTATTATTTTTTGAGACAGAGTCTTATTCAGGTACCCTGAGTAGAGTGCTGTGGCATCATAGTTGAGCTCTTAACGTACCCTCCTCACTAAGCTTGTCCTTTCCAGCTTTTGATTTAAAGTGAGAGATGTAAGACTCTTCCTTTCACTTGAACACTGAGAGGCTATTATCAGGTTATTAATTATCAATAACGCTGTGTCTCAGGGAACAGGGAGGCCTGAAGGGAAAGTGGGGGGGGGAGGGGTGACAGTTGGCTAGTGGAGCAGTCAGAACACACTCAAGATTGATAAAGTTCCTCATCTTAAAGGGGTACTGTGGATGGTGCCCCCAAATAATTACAATAGTAACATCAGCAATTAGTGATCACGGACCAGCAGGACAGATATAATAATAATGAAGTATGTCAAAGTATGTCAAAGTATGACATATTTTGAGAATTACCAACACGTAACACATAAAAGGAAAAGTGTGAACAAGCTGTTGAAAAAAATGATGCCCATAGACTCATGGGATGCGGAGATGCTACAGATTTTCAATGGGTAGAAAACAGGGTATGGGTGCAGGACACTAAAGTGACGTGCAGTAAATGGGAAATGCCTATGTGTAGCTTTTTATACGTAGGATCGTTCCCTACTTCTTATTTTTTAACCTGATGCTATTTACTCAAAAAAAAAAAAATGGTGACCCATATCAGTGGATATGTATGACACCATTTTTTTTTCAGTTGCTGCATTTCTTCCATCATTTGTATTTAGCCAATTCCCTATTTTCAGACCCTCCTGTTGTTTCCAGTATTTTGCTAATGGAAACAGTGCCATAGCAAACATCTGTATCTATTTCGGCACTGTAGTAACATGCTATCTCTGCTGGATATGAAGACATTGCTTGTTAAACTTAGGGGGAAAATGTACCATTGATATGAGCGGAGCTTAAGGTGACCATAGATAAAACCAAGATTTTTCTGTTTGTTTCCTTAATATTTCTTCTCTTTCTGAAAACAACAAAGAACATTTAAAAAATATCACAAAAGAATTTCCTTAACTAAGGGAAGAGCTGAAATCACGAATGCAAAAGAAATAACCAAGGAATGTAGCTCCCGTTCCTGATAGTCGCTTCCTGTGGTTAAATATAAAAGTCTGTTTCTTCAGTTGTTTTAAAAGCGAGAGCTGCCATGTTATTTATATGGAAAAGGAAAGATTGCATTAAGGTCTGACACAAATTGACAAAAGCCAGAGGATTCAAACTGAACACTATACACCTCCATCCCTAACTCAACCATTTTAAAGTTAAAAAAAAAAAAAAATTAACATGAAGACTGTGCTCCAATCAATCAAATTATGTCTTTGAAAGATATCATGGTGACTCACTCATTCAGACAGTTAAAACCACATCCAGCATTACATGTGTCCTTTGCAGGTGCTGAAAACATTTTTATGCACACACTAAAAAAGCATCATGGGCCCTTCGGAACTAATGAATGGGGAGAATTAAGATTCTGGTACATCTGACACACAGAATAAGCCAGCGTCGGCAGAGACAGCCGAGAGGAAGACATAAAATAACCTCGCAAGTGACCTGCACAGAAGTGTCTGCGTTCTCCAGATGACGATAAGGAATCTGTGTGTGTGTGTGTGTGTGTGT
>NW_003852463.1:8199244-8241295 GCF_000181295.1 Otolemur garnettii
GATCACCGTTAAGCAGCACCAGCCACTTCCATTTACTCTCTGAGTCATTCTGAATGTTCATTCACACTTGAAGTTGCTCTTATCTGATGCTATCATCATTGTCCAGTTTGCCATTTGCCTTCTAAATGCACATCATTTGTAAGGAACCTACTCAAACTTACCACACTGTCCCTCCTCAAAATCTTTACCCCTTTCCATTGCTTCCCTCCTCCACCCTATAGCTCCCCACACCCCCGCACCCAGAAACCACAAGGTCCTTTCTAGAATCCAATCAAGTCAACATATTTATTAAAAGAGCCCTCTTATCAGGTTTCATAAAAACCACTTATTAATCAGTTAACCCATAGTTAGTTGAAGTGGGGAAGGCTCAAAATGATATTATACTTAAACACTTACAGTAATGCTCATCCACTTTGCATCTGGCTGTGCAGGAGTGAGCTGGGAGGATCCTCTGGAGTTCCATGGCATCTCTCTGGTATAAACCACATCCATAATGCATTTCTACAATTTCCAGTTCGGGGGAACACTTAATGATGCTTGCAAAGCAATTTGGCTTCCAAAAAGCTGTCCACATTTTTTACGGCTTTTTCTAATCTTTTACAGTTGTCTTGCTCATACCGTTTCAAAAGCCCACTTTTAAAAAATCACCTGTATCGAGTCTTTCCAAAGCACTTGGTTTAGTTCCTCATAAATTTATGAAAATGTGTTCATATTTTGTGTGATATTTTGTTAAATGACATAATTATATTACAAAGTACAATGACATGAGCAGGGATGAGAAAACACTATAGAGGCCCCTGGTTCTCGGGGAGCACTCACTCGGTTTGCCTGATGGGGAGCCCTAGCTTTTCTCCGTGGAGGCTTTAATGCAGTGAACAGAGACTAGTCGTTACTCGGGTGGGTCTGATCTGGCGAAGCAGATCAGTGGGGGCTGTTTGAGAACGCTTCTGAGCAGATCTGTCATGTTACAAACTCTGAAGTCTGAACAATTTCCAGTGACTGGCAGAATCACCTAGAGAGTAGCTGATTGGCACAAACTGACTACGGGACCTCAGGTAGTGGTGATATTCAAAAACATCCAGAAATGTCAACCAGGTTAGCCTGGGCACTGCCCACTTAGAACACACGCTAGCCATTACCAACTGGTAAGGTTATGCTGCGTGTCCTAGTTTAATAGCCGCCCTGACTGTGGGTCGGCTGACATTCTGGACCCTGTGCATTTGTAAATGAGGGAGGTCGGTCAGACAACCTGCTCTCCATTCCTTCCAACTCTGAAATTCTTCATTGAGCTATCTACAGCCCTAATTAATTTCCTCCCTTGGGATTCATTCATTTTCTCATTCGATTGTTTGTTCTTTCCCTGGACAGGTGTCATCTCGGAATTGTCATGGAGACACAGACACATGGGCTATAACCAGAAGACAGAGGCAGGGGAGGCGTTCAGGACAAGGTGCACATTAACTAGTAACACCTAGTGTATAGCACACATCCTGCACACGCCGTGTGAACGTACAGACTAATGTGCACACAGCACACCCTCCTGCCTGATTCTCCAGGGCTCGGTGCCCTGTGTGTTTTGTTTTGTTTTTTAACCCGGGGACGGTGCTTATTTTGATGCCTTGCTTAGTTTACACAGATTGAGGCCTGTTTTCCACATGCAGCTTCTTGTTTGCCAACAAGCCCAGCTGTTGGGGGGCAGGAAGATCACCCAATTACAGAAAACAATCCTGAATACCTTTTCATGTCTCCCTCTCCTACCCCGGAGGATCTTTTCCAACAATTACAATTCTAAGAGCCTCTTTCATTTACAGGAAACATTTACTCTTTTATTACTTTTTTCCTTTCCAACTCATCCTAAAAGAGTTTACCAGAGGGCAGGTAGGGGGCCCTTTTCGATTGTCTCTGACAGACAGACCCAGGGAAGCTGAGGCCAGGGGAAGACCTGGCCTCTGACCAGCGGAGAGCAGGCTGTTATTCTGAACGCCTTCTAAAAGGAGACAGGGCCCAACAGATTCAAACACTTGCTTCAAAAAAGGGGGAAAAAAACCCTCCAAACTGCTTTACAGTGTTAGTGCAGGGTCCTGTATGCCAAGCCCCAGCCTGTAATAAATTTTATTGTGATGTTATAAACTCCTGAAAAGAGGAACTTGGAATAGAAGTGCTGACACCAGCTGCCAAAGTCTCGCCACCTCATTCTTGTGGGCTCTGTCCTGACATCAGTGCACGTCTAGGGCAAAACCCCAAAAACTAAAAAAAATGTTTTGCCCGTCAGAGAGATGCTTTGATTCTCGCTTAAGTTAATTTTACTAAAAAGATTTGGGGGAGGGGGGTTCTCATCAAAGGGAAATGAGCACTCTCGCAGACAATACATGACTGCGTGTGGATGCTTGTGGCTTACAGCTCAAAGAGTTATTCAGCCAAAGTTAAATTCATCTTGCAAATAAATCCGACCTTTTTGGGGGGAGGTGGGAGGTGATTATTCATTTAAATAACAGCTTTATATACTATAATTACAGTCATTAATGAAGGCACAATTACTTTATCATACATTACCAGGATCAAAGAAGACCTCTCAAGAATCAGTTCTCAGCATATAGAGTCAATACAGAAATTAGACCAAATATGAACTGGAAAATTTTGCTTAAATGATGCCCTAGAGGTTAAAGAAACAATGAGTTGAAGTTGCAGAGTGAGAGAGTTAAAAAGACACACTAGAGGTCGCTGTTGCTACTTGAGCTGAAGATGTAGCCATATACATGCATACATATATATACACACACAGGTATATATAAAATAAAACAATAAATGCATATAGATAGTCCATATGCATATCAGGAAAACTCTGAAAAGGTCAGTTGGGAAGTTGTATATGAAAAGACAGAATTTTAAAAGAATCTTAAAGTTGAGGATTTCTTTTATAATCAGAGACATCAAATACCTCACCTCTGATGGGAAATCTTGTACTGATGGAAAATCTTGTACCGATGTTAGGCATTTTGAGAAACTCCTTTCATCTCTATGTTCCTTTGCCTTTGAAAGTGAAAGTTACTGAGGAGCTCTTGTTGGTTTGCCTCTTCTTATTAGGGGAAGATGACTCCATCTCTTAAAGGCTACACCAAATTGTAAGACTGTTACATAGGGATGATATATTTAGTCCCATCTTTGAAGCTGGGATGGATAAAATCTTTTAGATATGACACATCCATGGAAAATCTTTGAACAGACATAGGAATTGTCTGTAAAATCTCTCAAGTTTACATACATAAGATGAAATTATTTTAGGAAAACAACTGAAGCCCCCGTGGGCCTTTGTGAATGTAATGTGTGTAGCAGGAAGAACTCTCTTACTCATAAAGACGTGGGATCTGTCTCTCTCCTACCAAGATGTCTGGTGCCAGGATGGACATATTTGTTGATGGAGAAGGAGCAGGTCCATTCCTGAGCCCCAAATCTAGGTCCTGGGTAATTAGCAGAAAACCCAAAGGCTAGATGATCTAACAAAGATGGGCAACCTGTGGCCTCTAGGCCCCATGTGCTCCAGATCGCCAGGTGTGGCTCTTCTACCAAACCCAAATTTCACAGAAAAAAACCCTTTATTAAAAGGATTTGTTCTATAAAATTTAGATTCACTCAAAGGGCTGCGCCAAGGGTCCAGAAGGCCACATGTGGTCCCAAGGAAGGGAATGTATGAGATGTGTGAATCCTGTTCAGTATTTGTCCTCTCAAAGTACAGGTGTTAGGTACGTGCACTAGCAAGAGAAGTGTTCACCGAGAGGTGTACGTTTCAATGCTAGGCCTTGACGCAACATTTCCAGAAAGATACCACTTTTAGCTTTCTTGCTTTCCATTCTTTGCACCTGAAACACGCTCTTGTTTGATAACCCAAGGCCTAAGGGAAAGGAAAAATGGAGGCAGAAGGGGGAAGAGGGCTGTGCCTTTCTCTCCATCACTGAACCTCTTACTCTGCTCTCCATGGTGTTTTGGGCTTTGTTCATGCAGATCACAGTCTTGGGAGTAATTAAAGTTCAAAGAGCTGAGTAACAGCTCCTTAGTCACTGGGTGCTCTCTACAAGTTCTGTGGGTATGGATAAAACAGATTCTCAATTTGAGTATTGTAATGGGGAAGGACATATTTTTTAATAACGTTTTCCAAATATCCTCTGTTAAGTTAGTGGTAGTGGTGGGTAAGCCAATCAGGAGGCTCAGCCTCATAGGAAGCAGGGTATCTGCCCGTGGTATAGCGCAGCATGGGGCCTGGCCCCAGGGTTTCCACTACAGCCCAGGGGTGAACTTGGGCAAGTCCTTGACCTTTGTAAGGCTAATTTTTCCCTTGTGAAAAACAGCTATTAAATTCTCCCTTTCTAGGCAGGATGACATAAATTAATAGGTGCCAAGTGTTTGGCACCAGGCTTGGCGCAGGGAAGCTTTAGGTAACTGTCAGTCATCCTCCTTGTCACAGCAGAAGGCCCCTGAACTCCTTCACATCTACCAAGGAGCGACAGAAGCTATGTTTACACCCAAGAGCTGGTTTGAAACAACAGCCACAACAGCAGCATAAAAAATTAAAATAACCTTTGAATTCAATAGCTTGTTGTTTGGGGGGAAGGGGGTAAAAAAAAAGTTTTAATTAACAGTAACATTTTTGCTTTTTCAAAACAATTTTCTGTATACAAGCTCAAACTCTGACTTCAGGGAAAATAGGACACTTTACTATTATAACACAGAATGACTACCACAATTTTTTTCAGTGAAGAAAATTATGTGCATTTTCTTACCAAAAAGAAAAAAAGATGTTGACTGTGTTTGTATTTGGCACCGCATAACTATTTTTTGAAAATGCCCTGTTATACACAGCCTGGTCGGAGCACTGGGGGTTCATTGAAGTTGGCCACATTTAAGAGCAGCCCCACAGTTCTTACAAGGTTAAAAACCACTGCCCTCACTGGCTCTGGTTGCAATTATAATATGCAATACGTTTTGTTTTAAATGGAAGCTTTTATAATAAAATTTGGAGGCCAGCGTCATTTCCCTTCCTTTGCTTACTACAGAAGGAGGATTTGAGGACAGACAATAAAGGAAATGGCAGGGAGCTATTATGTGACCTTGAGCAAATAGCTCCAGTGGTTCAGGCCTGTACACACACTCGCACACACACGTACTGTACGCACACACATAGCCTTCATCTGGATTTCTTTTGCAAAACTGTGTCAAGCAAAATGTTGAATAGAGATTTGGCAATTCCTGGGTTATTCTGAATAATGCATATATTAATCCAATGAAATAAATAATTTTTACCACATTTCCTAATTATCTAAATAAATTGCTAAGTCTTCAGTGCAGTCTTATGTGAGAAGTCCTACCCAGGGTAGGGGAATAAAGAGCTCCTTTCTGACTCAGGTACACAGTGACAACTTGTAAAGTGCTGATTGAGATAGGAAAACATCATCATTTCATCCGCTCATCTTACTATAATTAAAGTGCTGGAATTGCCTTTTGGACTTGATTAAAACATTTTTAAAACCCTTGTTCTCAGCCACATCTTGGAATATCTCTTCTCAGCTGCCTTTATTTTATTAACGTTCTGGATCTGCAAGAATAGGTCTTCAGCAGAAATATATCAGGTTAGGCCCCTACTACTTATAGGAAACAAGACCAACAAAAACCCTCAAGAGTTTTCCCTAAATTGATTTTTTAAAAATCCCGTTAGTTAGAGATTCTGCTCTGCCTGGGTGCCGGTGGGTGGAGCCTGTTCGGTGGCGTTTACATGACAAGAAAGGTGAAAGTTGCCGGCGGTACCCAAGAGGCAAGGCAGGTCCCGACCAAAGCAGACGCGGAATGTCTTCAGGTATTTGATTCTCCCTTTGTAGACAGCAATTTGGCCACAGCAGGGGCCAACTTACCGGCTGTTAATGCCACAATTAGGCTTTAAAGATAAATGTAATATGGCTCTTCAGGGCGGCTCCGCTTAAGGAGGAGACCCGAGAGGTGAGGAGGCGATAAGTAGGGAGGGGCTGGGTAGAGAGCCAGAGCCTCCCCCAAGTAGGCCCTGGGTGGAAAGAGCCTGAGCAGGCTCAGAACGAAGAGACAGCAGCAAACCGGACTGCAGTGTTGACACCCACTGCCACTTTCTGCCTTGCTCATTAATTTAGCCTGTGCTTTTGACTGGAGAGTTCCAGGTAAAAAGACCCTTCCCAAAGGGAGGTGCCAGTTGCCTTATCCAGAGGTTGAGATGCCTCAATTGGCTCTGCCCCTTTCTGCTTCAGGATTTGCAAACAAATCGCTCCTCCCCAGACTTCAGAATGTTTCAGTGCTGCAAGGAAAATGTATTTGCTGGTCCTAGTGTGTCTTGGATCATCCATCCTGGGGGAGGGTTGAGGAATTGAGAATCTGAGCTCAAGCATAGTGACAAGGGCCTAGGACAAACCTTTCATCAAAGGACCTACTGACTGGTGTGCTCCGGTGCTTCCCAAAATTCAGACACCTGATAACGGTCACCAGAACCTGGAGCCCATACGTAAAGGGGGAGCTCTGGGCCCCACCCAAAGCCCACTGAATGGGTAGCGCTGTGTAGGAAGCCCAGGAGCAAGCTGGTTACCTGGATGCTTTTTTTTCTTGGTGTGTTGTTATTGTGAGAAGCATCAGCAGTGCCTCACAGCTCTTGGTCTTAACAAGGGCTAAGCTCTTAGCTCAGTGTGGGCCTCTCTCAGTGGGTTATGGATCGAGCAGAACTGGTTCCACTCTCATGAAGAACATTAGCAAGGGGAAGTTCGTTTCATGGCGTCATCCATAGACCTGATTTTGAGACAATGGGGCAAAGAGTGTGGGATAAGAAGGAAATCTTCAATCGACTGAGTGAAACATGAGGACAACATCCATCCCTCAGACACATCTGCCGTCGCCAGCAGGATTCGTTCCTTCTGCTCTACTCTGCAGGTTGAAACCATAGGGGGTTCCAGTCTAGGTCCACTCACCAGTGCATAACAATCCGACTGTTGAGACAATGAGGATTGCTAAAAAAGAAAAGTTTTTTTTTTTTTTTTTGAGACAAAGTCTCACTCCATTCGTTGCCCAGGTTAGAGTGCCCTGGCCTCAGCCTAGCTCACTGCAACCTCAGACTCCTTTTATCTCAGGTTCAAGTAATCCTCGTAGCTCAAGTTTCACAGTAGCTGGGACCACAGGTATCTGCCACAACGCCTGGCTAAGGAATTTTTAATATGACAGATGACAGACATCATGTGAGGAGAATGGAAAAAGCTGCCTCAAATTCTTCTAAATATGGGACACCTTGGGCTTTTAAAGGAAGGGCCACATACCTTGGGGCAGGCCATGGTGTATCTCACAAAGGGCTACGTGCATTGGGGGCAGGTTGTAGGCAACGGCGAATCTTGGTGTCAGGAAGTCTGGCCCAGGGTCCTCAGAATCCCGGCTCCTTCATCATTCAAGCCAGGCGTGGGAGTTCACGCCTATAATCCCAGCCCTTTCAGCGGCCAGGCAGGAAGATCACTTGAGGCCAAGAGTTCAAGTTCATCATTTCTGAGAAACAACTCAAAAGAGTCCAGTAGTTAGTAGTAGTTAGTTAGTTAGTTAGTAGTAGGAAGGGAGATTATCAGAATCATACAGAGGTTCTTAGAACCAGTGACAATCTCACTTTTTATTAGAAGCACAATCCTTACACCCAGTGAAGCAATAAGGTAAGTTTGCTGTCAGCTTGCTATTTTCCTTAAGCTACTCTATACATTCTGAACAATGATTCTAAAAGGATTGTTTTTAAGTCATAATTTAGCCATTTTAACTGCCACTGTCCTTGTAATACAAGAAACATAGGCCTTCCTACTCCCTGGAGATGGTGAAAAATCCTTACGTAAGAAGCAGTTGGTCTCTATAATTATGTGTGCCAAAGGGCACAAAGAAAGAAGCCCCAGAGTCTAAATATCTAAATGTCTTACTTCATACCGTGTGCTTCTTGTACCAGGTATAAAAAATGTGTAAAAAGAAGAAAAATTGCAAAGAAACGCATAGCCAGGTTAAGGAAAAAGCATACTACACAAAAATGTCTTTGTATAAGTGCTCGGTAAGCCAGGGAATGGGGATATTTACAGTTCTGCAGATGACTTAATACTTACTGCATTAGGAATTCATCCATCCTTCAACTGGCTTGAGAGCCATTTGAAACCAATAAAGCATATTTGTGTCTAAGCTGGGAGCGTGGAGTCTGTGCCCCGTGTAGCCGACCTGAGACGCCTTGGCCCAAGGAGCTTAACTGATGTCAAATGTAAACCACTTTTCAAAGTATGTTATCAGGTCCACACCAGACTATCCATTTTGATAATCTCATTCCATTTTTCATTTTATTGTTGAAAGAAGAAATAGATTAATGAGAGTCCAGATCCCCCTAGAAAGAAAACCTTCCTTATAAGGCAGGCCTGAAGAGAGGTTTGGAAAAACTCCTTACTCTGCCTTTATATTGCCAAGTAAAGTAACATTTAGATTATTTATATTTGAAAAATTCTTAACCCAGGTCAGTGCATCCTGCTCGATTAAATCTGGAGGGAAAACAAAAAAGGAAACAAGATGAGGAGGAAGAGGAGGATGACCAGGATGACACATTTAGGTAAAGTCGAAATCTCCAGGCCCCAGCGTGCTTGTGTCTACCATGGGGATTTGGGAACAAACCCCTATGATCCATTTCAGACCTAGCAAGAAAAATAGGGCCTCAAATTGCATTTGAAAATGGTACCCCATGGTTAAGAAACATTTGTCTAAAGAGAATTTAAAATGTTCAGCCCCTAACTATACTGGATATATTCAGGTATGTTCAAGATTGTATTTCGAGTATCCCAGAATTATAAGAGGAAGCCTTCAGAGAGTGATGCTCAGAATCACGGAGTGGTTTGTGTCAGAACAGAAGGAACCGTAGGGATCATCTCGTCCGAGCGGTAAGGCTATTTTGCAGGTTTGGACACTGGGGTCTCAGAAGGTGCTTTCATGATTTCAGAGAATGGCTTCCTTTAGTCCTTCAGTGCTGTGGGGCCAGTGACACTGCAGCAGCATCAGGAACAAATCCCAAGGTTTGAAAAGTCTTTAGCCACCAAAGTTGGAACAAGAGCCCAGCTTCCAGGCCCTGAGGCCCAAAGGCCGCATTTGAAAGGATGGGAGGCAGCATTTTCAAAAATTTCACTTTGTCAACCAATTGGAAGACTGTTTTGCTTGTAGGCTCAGCAGAGGTGCAGGGCAACGCTGTTTCTGAGCAAATGTTCTTATGCTCAACAAGGTTATCACGAACTATATCCCTGCCCTAAATGACCCGATTCTAGGGTTTGGGGCTCAAGGTGATTTTCTCACCTCTATCACAAATTGGAGGTTTTTAGCAAAAGAAGCCCCCCATTGGCTGGTAGCAGGGTCTGCCACACTGGATTCTCCCTGCCATCCTCCACCCCACCAGCACCATGCCAGGCTGTCAGTTACATTAGGAACCAGTGATACAGCCACACCAGCACTGTCACAGGAATGCATAAGAAAGAGACTAGTGCTTCTGGGGGAAAGACTAGAGAAGATGGAGCCTCTTTCTTTACCATAAATATTGGGGTCACAGGATTCGTAGGTGGAGAGCTGCACTCCACTTGCTGGCTTATGTTCTAGCACCTTATTTTAGGCATTCTGATGTCTGTGTTTGGCACCATCAGATATTTGGCACCACCACTCCCAGAGGCTATTGGGAGGAGGGCGACTGATTCTTTTCGGACAGGTACAGAACACCTATTGCACACCACAGGAAGCAGTCTCGGCCAAGCACCACATCAAACAAGCGGTGAAAAGCCATCCCAGGTCCGAAAGGCTGCGTCATGAAGCTGCGCTCTGGACCCAGGGGAGGAAGACCCTCAGTGCTCTGTTAGGAAGGGGCCACCTGTGCCTTCTGCAGGGCGAGTGATTTGCCCCGAGGTTTAGGGGGTCGAAGTGTTGTGCACCTACGGCTTTCCTCACTAAGCTGTTTTCCAGCAAACTCAAAACCACTATGACACAGACACCCGGGCAGGAGGAAATTAATTAAGATCCTGCCCTGACATTCCCTTCAGAGCTCACGCCACCCTCTAGGAAGAGCCACGCGTCGCTCTGCGAGAGAGCAGACACAGCTGTGGGAGCTGTCTAGACCCGCTGTGATTAAGAAGGACTCTGCCGCCTGAACGTCCACTGTGTTTTCTTATGTCACTATTGTCTCCTCATTTCAACATGACTCGATTGTCAAAGGATTTTTCTTTCCTTTTTTTTTTTTTTGCCATGCCTACGAAACGACACGAATCCTCTCCTTTTCTGGTTTCCATTACATTCCGTTGTGTGGCCATGCACAGAGTCAACTTTTTTTTTAAGGTTTTCTGTTTTTCCCTGTAATACTAAGCAACCGCTATAATGCATAAACATATGTTTAGCCACTCTGAAAAGCATTTCCAAATTAAAATAGCTTCTGTCAATCACAGGCACGCGTTCGTGAAGATGTGCACGAGGCCTGAGCGTGTGGAACGTGGATTCCGCGGAAAACATGCCTGTAGTCATTGCGCATGCACTGTAGCCACTTTGCAAAGCGAAGTGTCTCTGCCACTAAAATAGCATTTTTATTTAGTCAAGACACTAAATGCAATTAGAGGCCAGTGTTGATTGATCACTTGCCAATTTTCAATTTTAAATCAAAGCTATTTTGGACTTGATATGCACGAGCCCCCCAGACATCCATAGTGAGTTTATTTGCATTTTGCATGCATTCCATGCATGCTTACTTTCTCTCTTTAAAAAAAAAAAAAAAAAGATCCAAGAAACATTTGCTCTCAAGATGAAAAACATTACACCCCAAAGCAATCTGTTGTCGTTGGACAAAGGTCCCCTTGATATAATGGTTCTTAATGAAAATTGGGAGGAATTTTCTGCTCCATCACCTTCAAGGGGGTTGAGGGTGGAGGACATGGCCCCCCCACAGCAACAAAAACAACAAAGTCCTCCCAGATATGCCCATCTTGAGAGGCGCTGACATGATCTTGTTTGCCAGTCCTCAAATTTTGTTCCTTAATTATTTTCAACATTTTCTCCTTAGAAATTGTTTTAGATGTTCTCCTCCTACAAAATAAACAAGGTTGCGAATGACAGGACTGTAGCAATCTGCTAAGGTTAGGAGCTACATAAAACTGGAAGCACAAAATTTGTAATTCTTAGTGATTATTGACATTGTCTTTAAAGTTTTCAACTGCATTCACCAATTAAACGGTCAAGAGTCTAACAATTTTATTAGAGTTTGATGAGTTATAGAGTTTTCAGGAATGGTAAGCAACTACTAGCCTGGGTTACATGGTCAAAGGCATCAGATGAAGAGTCGTTTCAGTCTAAGACACGCTTCTCAGTAAGCGCTTCCTTTGCCTAAGCTAAAACTTTTCATTCCTTCCCAAGGTTGTTTATCACATATAATTGTTTCCATGAGCCCTTGAATAACTATGTAGGCATTAACAACAACTCTGTTCACAATGCACATTGACTATCTACCTTGAGCTTAAAGGTTATGACAATTATAGTAAATACAAAAACAAATGCAACGCTACAGCTTGCAAAGACTTACTGTCTAGTAGAGGAAATAGATATAAAGCAAATACCACAGCATGTACAAATCTCATTTGTATTTGTACAAAAAGAACCCAGAGCGAAAAGTGACTTATTTTTTGTTTTCTGGAAAAGTCAAAGAAAAGGTAAACCTAAGCAGAATTTTCAAATATAAATAGGAGCATGCTAGGATGGCAAGAGGAAGATGATCTATACGCAGGAAGTGGTGTTTAGAAAAGCTTGCAAGAGTGAAGCCAGAGAGAGAGAAAGAGGCAGGAGAGAGGTACAAAGCTTCACGCGGTTTGGTGTTACCAAGACACAGGCAGGAAGGGAGGGAGGGGAGACTGGCCCTGCTGATGGGGGCTAAATCATGGAAAGCCTTTTATGCAATACTAAGAATCTTGACTTTTTTTTCTGTGGGCAACAGTGAACCATGAAAGAGGTTTGGGTTTTAAGAACAATTACTCTATCAGTAATTTGGAGGCCGGATTATGAATTTGAAGGGAAGGAGGGTAGGATCAGGAAGACTATTTGGGAGGCCGTTATATAGTCCAAACAAAAGATAACATACAGTTTAACTGAGGGAGGGGAGACAGAATAAAATAGATAAGAGACCTGTTATAAATGGAGACTTGATTGAATTTGGAGTCAGAGAGAAGAAGAGCCATGGCTGACTGTGATCTTTGGCCAAGAACCTCAAAGCTGTATGTAGGGAAGGGTGGTACCCACAGATACAGGGGTTAGAGGCAGTCTTGAAATTGTTTTTAATTACTCATTATCAGTTATGGTCATTTTTTAAGCTAATACTCAGATTCTGCCTGAATGTTCTACTTTATTCCAGAGACAAGGAAAAAGCAGGGTCTATCATATACCACCACACCTGGCAGATTCATGAGAAAACAATCAGTAACTTCCTTGGAGGCCCCATGAGGGCAGCCCAGGAATGACAGTCAACAGAGCTGGGCCAGAGCTGGGCCTCACAGAAGCAACCAGTTGGAAGGGAGAAAATTCAGTAAGTCATTCAGTTGTCTGGTGTCCATGCGGCTTGTTCCCCATTCTCTCTAGATGTAAGAGAAGGTCACATGAGCGCACAGATACTAAGGATGACACACAAATGCGTCAGAACAATTTAAAGAGTGTTTTCACAAATACGATTGACTACTTTGACTATAAATGCCATTTCCATAGAAACTAAGATGATCTCAATACTGGGTAACCCACTTATCTCAAGAGCAAGCATTTGTTTCAGATATTTGAAATGCCAGTATTTGTTAGAGGAGAATTTGGTTCTGGATATTTCTCTAATTTCTGCCCTTGCTGCTGGTGATACTGTTTTCCCCAAAACTTAGCCTTGCCAATCCAATTATTCCCTGAAAATAAGGACATAAATACCCAGCTATTGTGGCCTGGATATTGTGATGTATTTTACATAACTTATTTAATCCTCATAACAACCTACAGGTATATTCTTGCATTACCCTCAATTTTTAGACAAAGAAACAAAAACAAAGAGAGGTTTAATGACTTGCCCAAGGTCACACCACATGTAAACCTACAGACAAGGCTCAACCCCCAGGAATCTGGCTATTTCTCTAAATGATCTCAACTACTTTCTCTGTACAATACATTTATATTGGCAGATGAAACAGGTTTGCTTGGACACAGACCACAACTCAACCCCTTCAATCATTACCACCAACACTTTGTCTTTTACAACCTAAACTTCAAATCTGTAGGTGTGTGATCCTGGGCAAACCTAAGGGGAGGCTGCACTGATGAGATTGGGCTTGCCCAGTGTGGAGACACTACCTTGAGATCCAGCTAAACTCCATAAAGTGTCAAAGCTAAAACCAGGACTCTTATGTCTCAGGTAACACCTGCCTTTCTCTATGCTGAAATATATTGTAATTAGCTGCTCTTCCTGGGAGAAATTGTAAAACTGAATGCAATTAAACAAAAAAGAGAGATAGCAGATTGTACAGCAAAAAGAAAAAAAACGTGCTTGGGAAGCTGGTGACATGAGTGCCTGTTCAAAGGCAGCGATGTCAGAGGCAAGGCTGAGCTTTCTCAACCTGCAGTAGCCTTCTGAATGGCGAGGAGCAAAGCCTCTGGCAGCTGCTCAGGATTCTGTTTCTGTTCTCCAGGGCTCACACAGCGTCTGGGGTTGAATTAGAACTTGCCAGGGCAGCTATTCTCCAGTTGTGGTTTCACGTTGGCAGAAGACAACAATAAGTGGGTAATCTCTGCTGTCCAGTCCACACAGCCCAGTGGGAAGAGCCCTGGAGTGCCGAGGGCAAGTCCTGGATGATCACAGAGGCTCCTGTGTGAGCTAAAGTTGTGTGATGTGGGGCCAGCTGCTCGACTTCTCTTGGTCCAGCTTCTCTAGCTAGGAAATGACAGTGCTGATGTCTGACCTATTTTCCTCAAGAGAATGTGGCGAGACTCATAAGGGATGCAAACAGATTGGCTGTGTTATTCGAGTTCTGCAGATGAAATGCCTATAATACAATCATTGGTGGAAATAAAATCGCAATTGGTTGCAGAAGCAATCCTAGCCCCTGAGCAAAATTCTAGGAGAAAAGCCCATTACCTAGAATGAGGACTCATCACTTTCTTCAAACTGCATGTAGGAACAGCCACCGTCCAAAAGGTAGACCACACACACAACAAAAATCCACAGTCCAGTCACTGACCATGAAAAGGGTTGTAAGTGCAGCCGAGAAGATTAATCCTTAACTGGAGAAAAACAATAGTCAAGGTGGGTGTGCACTGTAAAAACTTTTGTGCACATGAGACCGTAAAGAGAGGCAATGGGGAAGGACACTAAACCATCGGCCTCACGCTGGGACAGAGCAGCCCAAAGGCGCTGCAGCCTACATTACTGAACAGTGCAAAGCTGCTTTGATTTAGCAGGGTTTGTTTTGAAAGGTTTGCTACCCCAGCGCTCTTTCCAACACACATTTGCTGGTATATTTTTGGCTGTACCTGGAGGACAACTGTGGGCTGATGGATGTCCAGGTGTGGAAAAGCATATTAGCCACGTAGATGCACCGTGGATTTACTTCTTTGTACCCTTTTTGCCCACCTCTATTGAAATAGTAAACTTTACTGTGCTCAAAACTTAAATAGTCCCCTAGACATCAGTGTTACAGATTAATAACTGTAAATATAAGTCCTTTAGTGTACCTCTCTCTCACATCCCATCTTTCAAATACAAAGTCAATTTGGAAGAGGAATCAGAAATGTAAGACCCTGATATTGAACATGACAAAAAAAAAACTCTCACCAAACAGAAGAACGTAACAAGCAGAAAAAAGAAAAGAGAATTGCGAGAACCATCTTCCTAAGACATACTGAATCTCCAGTGCTGTTTCTCCAGATTAATGAATGTTGACGTCTTCTAGGTTCTTTGAACTAGACGACCGACTTGCTGTCCATAGCAGACCACTCCTGGATGTCCTGCCATGTTAATGAACCTGGGTGTGGGCTCGTAAACAGACCCGGTGAATGGTAGATGTCAACCACCATGTGCTGGGTAATCATCAATCACCCATTGTCAGCAATCTCTGTCCCATTGAGGAAGCCTTTATTTAAAGCATAAAGTAGGAATGTTGCCAGACCACAGGAGCAAGCCCTGAGCTGGTGCAGGTGCTGCTATTCACAGCTGCCAATTAAACCCCTGACATTTCCACATTGGCCATGAGGCACAGCATATGCTTTCCACATACCAACTCTTTTTTTAAAAAATCATCCATCTCAGATCATCAATACCTGTGTCTTTTTCTTTTTCCCTAGTTGCAATAACTAAGCTTTCAAAAACTGTTTATTTTAGAAAGAGAGGCAGGAGAACCAGAAAAAAATTCTAGTGAATTAAATTGTTAAAATGCTCACGTACCATTCTTCCTTGTAACGGGAAAAGCCGCGGGCATTCTAGATGTCCCCTCTTTCCTGATTCCTGATTCTACAAAGCAAGGTCTCCTTTCAGGATTTTAACTTTTAAAAATCTCTTCCTAAATTTTTTTCTTACATTTCTCTTCTTTGTCTTTGACTCCCAAATGATATTACTCCTCTACCATAATCCAGGACTATGGAAACTGTCTGTTACAACTTCGTTCACATAGCTACATTCTATCCCTTTTGTAGGATTCAGAAGTGTGGTTTGTATTTGAAGAAGTTTATGAAATTTGCAGAGACTTTGCATTTAGTCTCAAAGGTAAGTGCATGAAAGGATGTGTTCCTGCCCCGGGTTGACTTCACGCCTTGATATCCGTGTACTTCCAGGTTGGAAGATGAAAGCACCCACCACTCTCATAGGATTACAGGTACGGTAGACGTGTTCATCTAGAAATACCATAAATAGGGAAGGACTACGTTTATGCACTGTTCAGAAATATTTTCCCATCGTTTATTGATTTCCCAAGTTTTCTAGATATAGGTAATTCATGATGAAAAAATGAGTTGTGGTGATAATCACGAAAATTTTAACTATTTTTCCTGATCAGTCTTTAAAACATGTTATGCCCTATATGGATGCGTATGGTTTTTGCCAAAAATTGGATCAAACTCTGGGATTACTGGGTCTTTATTTTCCAGGCTGAGCAATAGACTTTGGCCTGAGTCTGCCACCCTCTTCTTTTCCATCTCCTGCCCTTAGGGCTGAGCTACACAGAGTTACTTCCACGCCCTCCCCACGGATTTCAGGGATACCTGTCGAGAAAAGCAAAGTTGACAAAACCGGGATTCCTTTCAAATAAACTTAGTGGATGCCTCCAAGTGGTTGCAGGTGACCTTTTGTTTTTCTCATGGTGATAATTTTACATATTTTCTTGCTTCTGAGAAGAGGCAAATGTTGCCATCCTCTGTGAGACATACATTCCCTCTTTCCATTTAAAAGGGAGGGAAAATGTGATACAGCCATCCATGAAATGAAGGCTAGTGGCTGGGTGCAGTGGTTAATGCCTGTAATCCCAGCACTCTGGGAGGCCAAAGTGGGTGGATTGCTTGAGCTCAGGAGTTCCAGATCAGTCTGAGCAAGAGCAAGACCTAGCGCTTACTAAAAATAGAAAATAATAGCAGGAGTTGTGCCAGGAACCTGTAGTCCCATCAGGCACCTGTAGTCCCAGCTACTCCAGAAGCTGAGGCCAGAGGGTCGCTTAAGCTCAGAAGTTTGAGGTTGCTGTGAGCTGTAATTATGCCACAGTACTCTATGCAGGGTCTCAGAGTGAGCGAGAAAAGAAAAGAAAAGAAGAGGGCAGTGCATGTGGCTTAAAAGGGTAGGGCGCTGGCCCCATATGATGGAGGTGGCAGGTTCAAACCCAGCCCCAGCCAAAGAAAGAGAGAGAGAGAGAGAGAGAGAGAGAGAGAGAAGAGAAGAGAAGAGAAGAGAAGAAAAGAGAAGAGAAGAGAAGAGAAGAGAAGAAGAGAAAAGGCTTCTAGCAGACTTACCAAAATTTTTTCCTGGCTCGGCACCTGTAGCTCAGCGGCTAGGGCACCAGCCACATACACCAGAGCTGGCAGGTTCAAATCCAGCCCAGACCTGCCAAACAACAATGACAATGACGACGACGACAACAACAACAAAATAGCCAGGCATCGTGGTGGGCACCTATAGTCCCAGCTACTTGAAAGGCTGAGGCAAGAGAAGCATTTAAGCCAAAGAGTTTGAGGTTACTGTGAGCTGTTAAGCCATGGCACTCTACCCAGGGAGACATAATAAGACACTGCCTCAAAAAATTTTTTTTTCTTCCATAAATTGATTTTATCCTAAAAGTTGCCCTATCAACCTATTGAATAGTGAAAATTTGAACAAGAGTGAAAATGTTAACATTATATTAAGAACACATGTGTATTTGAAATGACAAAAAGATATTATGACGGCTACAGTGACCCTGAGCCCTGGGGCTACGTGGACACTCATCAGTGAACGGAGCTGAGGATGCTGTTCTGTGCCAGTGGGTTTGGGCTGCTCATCTGGGACGATGTCTGTCTGTAGACTTTGGAATAAAACAGTGAGAGAGGGAAGGGCTGGACTTGCCCCATAATGCTGTGTCCCTAACTACTGCCACGTGGGCCACTAAACTCCACTTGATCCCAGCTCTCCATGTGTCTCTAACTGTAGTCACAATAATGATAATAGCAAAGAGGACGGGATCGTGCTAGAGTGGCAGCCTCCATGGTGGCAGGCAGCCTTGTATAGTGGAGAGCACGGATTCTGCAGGCAGCCTGACTGGTTGGGATCCGGCTCTGTTACCTACTAGATGTATGAGCTTAGATCCAGTTACTCAGTCCTTTCATGCTTCAGCTGCTTCCTCTGCAAAGTGGAGCCAGCGATAGTAGCCAGCTCAGGGGCAAGTGGAAGGCTCAGAGCAGCACCTGCCATGTACTTGCAGCAAGTGCTACAAGTGGATTAAATGAATGAACGTTCCCAGTGCATGGACACAGGTATCTCACTTAATTCTAATAACGTTTGTTTCTGTAGATATATTGTTATTCCCATTTTTCATGTGGGGAAAGTGAACCTGTACGAGCTTAAGCAATTCTACCAAGGTTGCCAGCCAGCAGTTCACCAAATTGAGATTTTATCCTTGGTTCGTGTGAATTCAAAGCCCATGCTCTTTCCAAGCATTGCCCCAGGCTCCCTGTCCAGTGCTGTCATTTCTCAATCGTACTCCATTGATCAAAAGAGAAAAAGTAAGGGGCTGAGGAAGATAGAGACATAATCAGAGACATCAGAGAATGCCAGCATTCCAGAACGTAAGGGCATCAGGAATCTTCAAAGATGGGAAGATAAACATTTCCCCAGGCCACTGGGCTGGCTGGTCACCACACACACGGGTGCTGAGGGGATTCATTTATTCATTTATTTGACAGGTATGTATGTCCCTTATATTTCTGCACAAGGGTCAGCAGCCTGTGTGTAGCCATTTCAGAAGGAAGAGCATGACTTTTATGTAATTTTGTCAAAGAAGTAGGCCTATGCTAGCCTGATGGAAAGATATTTCACAGGAAGATGCCAGTATCGTCCTGGTGATTAAATATGATTTGGTGGATTCAGGGGCTTCTTCCGCTCTCCTACCTGGATCTCTGAAGACAGAGAAAGCTGGCATGGAACAAGGAGAGGGTTGGCCGTCCCAAGGCTGAGTCTCATCGACACACACACATCTCCTGTGGTTGTCTTCCTGGCGGCTAGCTGGTATTGTTTTTGGCATTCTTAACATGTGTGATGTTAGGTTTCAAATGTTTCCAAGCCTGAAACACACAAGGTCTTTTATTTCCTTCCTACCAGGATTATTTAAGCTCTATACATGCAGAGTCTTATGCAAGAAATTAATCATATCAGAGCAAAGTAGCTACTGAAAAATTGCCAAACACCATAAACATTGGTCAAAATGGAGTCCAATCATTTGTGCCGAGAATAATTGAACCTCTGGATTCACTTGGGGTAACTAAGCAACTTTTCATTATGAATTATAAAGCTTTTCAAACATAAAATGATATCTGAGAGGAGTGCATTACCTAAAAGGTTTCGATAAGCAATGAAAGGTGCTTTAAAATATGCAGCAGAGATCAATCATCCGGCTGGATGGCGCTACTTATCCTTTGTGGCATCACCTACATTCCTTGATAAACAATGTCCCATAACCTCTGAGCATTCCCATTATTTTCTTCAGCACCCAGACATAAGAAGTGACAAAAATGTCAGATGATGTTTTATTTACTAATATAAAACAAGTTCTAGGGGAAGTAGACATTCTACGACAATGGGGGTTTATGAAGCACATTTCCCGGCATCAAAAATGATTCACATTGTCCAAAAACGATATAAAGCCTGCTGTTGGTGATGAATTTTAATTGGGATCTTACTCATCGTGGGCATGAATTTCTTTCATTTGGGAGATGACATGTCCTGCTTTTATAACTGAAGGGCAGCTGAGTCTTCCTGAAAGAGAAAAGCGAAGCAGACTTTTTGACACTCAAAAGGCAGAGATACCTTCTAGTTATGGTGGTGTCATCTGCCAAAACCAGGAGTTTGATGTTTTTTACAGTCATTCGTTGGTGGGAGACGTTTTCATCAGTTATATGAGAAGTCAAATCTAGTATTCTCACTCATGTGCAGGGCGGTTCTGCCCTCCTGTATCCTGTCAAGGAAGAAACACAAAATGAAAAGAAATGAAATGAGCAAATGAATTAGGAGAAATAACTTGATGGTTGGAAGAGTTCCCTACTTGGAATTAGCTTTGGACTTCTCCCCCAGATGCTGCAGAGTCGGATATAAAGCAGCAGGGGAAAGATCACGGATAATTATAGATTCTCTTCTGTTTGACAGAAGATGGCCTGGAATATGACCCAGTAATGTTGATAAATCTAGGTAGAGAAGGATGAGAACTAATAAAAGAAAGGTCAGGGAAAATGGAATTAAAGCTGCTGAGGTACATGGAGACCAGAAAGGTAATAACAAATAAAATAAAACAAAGGCCAGGAGTGGTGGCTCATCCCTGTAATCCTGGGACTCTGGGTGGTCAAGACAAGAGGATTACTTGAGCTCAGGAGTCCAAGACAAGCCTGAGCAAGAGCAAGACCCTGTTTCTACTAAAAATAGAAATATTAGCCAGACATCCTGGCCCTGGGTGCCTGTAGTCCTAGCTACACAGGAGGCTGAGTCAAGAGGATCACTTGAATCCAGGAGTTTGAGGTTGCTGTGAGCTAGGCTGAGGCCATGGAACTCTAGCTTGGGCAACAGAGCGGAAGGTTGGTTATATGAAAACACAGTTTCTGGACCTGCTGTCCTTTGCAAAAAGAAAATCACTTACCAACCTCAGTGTGATTCAGGAAATATTTTGGTTTAGCAACAGTTAAACTAATGCAAGGGACGTCCATCCCATGCTTATGGAGGTAGACTACCTCCCTGGACTAAGAGAACTGGGTGCCTGCAGGCTGAGCTTTGGAACTCAATATGAAAATATCAATTTGCATCATGGAAACTTAGCCAGCCAGCTTTATGAAGGTGGTACAAAGCAGTCAATGCTCTATAGATATACAAATTGATTACTTCAATTACCCAAATCAATTTTCCTGAACTGATGGAAATGTATTTCCAAAGGTCATTTAAAATTAGCCTGAATGACCCACTAGGCCCTGCATTTATGACAGCACCTCCTCTATCGTTGCCTGCAGGAGGTCTACGGCTCAAATCACTCACCTGGAACCTGGCACCACAACCAAATTGTGTTGCTCCCTCTGCTCCCATGAATCTTTTAATAAATTCACCCGATACATGTCTTAGTCCAGAACTAGGGTTTGCTTCCATAACTAGAAAATCAGACATTTCACGTTTTCTTGATTATATGGGTTTTTTTTTTTAATTGTGGCTCTCCTTTTGCACCCAGTCTACCATGTTTGTTTTTGCATATGCTGTGTGTGTTGTATGAACACATAGATGAGTCTCCTTTCGGAGGAGATACACAACACAATTACCCACATACACGTGTATACTATCGCTCACACAGACACACAGAAAGACACAGGACTTCTTGCTCTTTGACAATAATTTTAGATTGCTTAGATGATTTTCTTTACATGTTTTCCACCTACCTAACGGCAAACCTCACTTCTTTCTACACTAGTCTAATTAATTTGACAGGACTGGAAACTTGTTCTTCCTGTTCACACTTATTATTCATCTCTTCAAAATGCCCTGTAGGGAGAATGAAGGCCAACAAAGCAGCATTTACCAAATGGCTCCATGCTAACTGCCCTTTTAGGCTGACTTGGCATCGGCACAATGCCGGCAGTGAGATAGTTTGACTTCAGGGCAGGCTGAGACATATGACATTTTCTGGAACATCATCTACTAAAACAGGTCTTGAAAAAGAAAACTATATGTGTTTTTCCCCAGCAGTTTTGCAGTGGGCTCTGGGGACCCCAATTTATCCCTACTGCATCTGAAATCTTTGCTAAAGGAGTGACAAAGGTATCGTATGTTGCAAGACAAGCCCTCAGTCCACAATGGCAAATGTGGAGATAATTTCAGGTTTCTAAAGTGCAGCAAATGTAACCTGAAATGTTTCTGATATTTTGTGGAGGACTGGATTGAAATGCAGACCTGATCAATACAAGGGGAAAAAGAGCATTTTTTTCTTTTCTCTCTTTTTTTTTTTTTTTTTGATTAACTTTAAAAATCTCAGCGAGCAAACTTCTGATGGGGGCAAAGATTCTTACAAGGTTGGTACAGGTGGGTAATTAAAAAAATAAGAGTGAATTTATCTGCATACATTATTTAAATACCTAAAGCATTTCTCTGCCTTAATGATAAATTACGATCAGTAAAATCTGTTGGCTGCCTTCAAGCTAACTAATGGATAGCTAATCAGCAACAGTCGAATCATCCTAGCTAAGGTGGAATAAATATCTCCCAGGATGCTGCGGCTCATCTTTGTGGCCTAAACCTGTAAAGATGCTGGAGTGTTGACCTGTATTCTTGTACTACATTTGTGTATGTGGAAATAGGCATATTTGTGTGCACGTGTGTGTGTTAAAAATCTATTCTTTGACACCTTCTTGTCCACCCGCGTGGCTCTATTCCCTTTGGTGTGCTGTATAAAAAAGACTGTTCCTGGAACTAATAAATCCTTAAAGAGATCAGATGATACATCTCATTGTTAGCAATACATTTTTAATTGTTCATTTTACTCAAGCACCATTTGAACACAAGTCAATTTGCAATTTCATTAGAGAACCAAAAAGGCCTGGGGTTGATTTCTGGTTTTTTAAAAAAGGATAAAAAGCAGGCAAAAATTCATAGAGGATGTTAATCCTCTAATTAATTTTATCTATCAAGCAAGAATTAATGTGTCTTGATATTTGAGCAGAACTTTTCTTGCCAAGGAGTGAATGTTGTCATACCTTCCCCTCCAGAGAAACCTCTTTTCAAGCTTTGCAGCCAAATACCCTGGCAACTAATGACTAGCTTTGAAGCAACATTCACAGACCATTTGCTCTGATGACATTTGGAAGCTTCTCTCTCCTCATTCCAATTCTATTGTAAGTACAGTACACGTGCCGTACAGCCTTTGAAAACTAATCAATACAGTAAGATTTGTCAGGTTGCAGCTGACTAGTATCATGTCTTTTAACTCTTTTCTTAGCTGACCGGTTGTGCACATTTTTAAGTTAAACCTTACCCACAGAGTTGGACAGATCAAACGTTCCATATGTACAGGCGCGCTAGGATGACACGGCTCATTCTTCCCTATTTTAACATCAAAAGCTCCTAATCTGTGTAACTTAACCTTCCATAAAACTAAAATTATATGGTCATCATCTATAATCTGATGATTGATTGGAGCTGTCAAAAAGTCACAAATTGTGGATGTTTACTACTTTGCACCATGAAAATTCTTACACACTTTGTAAAAACCCACCTAGAAAACGTAGACAGTTTGTATCCATCGGTGGCAGAACTGAAGCATACGCATTTTCTTTGTGACTTTTAGCTCTCTTAAAATCAATGTTAAAACCCTTAGGTCTGATTTTTCATTTCGATGTCTTTGTGTAATGTGCCTCAACCATACCTCATCTAATTTAATAAGATGCAAACTAAGGAAGTACTTAAGTTACTTATCAAGGGTTTCAGATGACACATTATTATTGTATTCAAAAGTCAATATTTGCTAATCTTGTTAGTACAGGAACTGTTCCAGGCCTACAATTCTTAAATTGCAGAGATATTTAAGATTAATTAAACCTATCTCCCCTGGTCCCCTCTCTCCACCTCTATGGGGTGAGTAAATCGATGACATCCCCAGCAAGCCCACAGAGCCAGGGCTGCCAGTCTGAAAACTCGCACCCTGTTTGCTCCAGTGCTTACGAGTCGAGCCTTTCCATATCTCCACTGTTGAAGAAATCTTTGCATGTGTTGAGACTAAAGTTCGCTAATTCATTTCTAATTCATTTGACAGAATTAGAGAAGAATGATCAGTCCTGGGCTTATAGCATGGACTCTGTTGTTTTGGCAAGTCAGGAGAATGCTGAAATAATGTACAAACTGGTTTCTTTCTTTCTTTCTGTTTTTACATGAAAACTTACTGGGTAAATTTGTGGTAGCCCAAGTCGAAAGGTCAACTGCCCCTTCTCAAGCCGAGCACAATGAGAACGAGTGACTGGGTCCACACCCTGGGTGGGTTATACTCTTATGTTGTTGTTCTTGCAACCTTTGGACCCTTATTTATATAAACCTTGGAGCAGAGAGACCCAACTGTTCAAAGACAAAAGTTCCCTTTACTTTTAGACAATAAACACATTATCCAAGAACCATTTTTAGCCTGATGTTATGTACAGAGCCCAGGAATTGGCTGAGATTAAGTGATAAATGTGTGTAAAGTCTTAACATGTATTGATGAGGAGAAACTGAGAGACACAGTCCATAAATGATGACTTACAGCAGCAGCTAGTTCAGTTCCCTCGGGGAGAAGGACCAATGCTAACTTAACCCAATATGCCACCCAGGATATATTTACAGGTAGTTAGTAAAAACAATAATGCTAGGCAAACTGGATATCTGGAATGTGAATCAATAACGCAGCTAATGAGCTTATAAATACATTGATTTTATTTTGAATATGTCCTCAGATAGAGTCTGTGAGTAAACCTACAGAAATGGGGCTCTGAACCTGAGAAAAGGAACAATCAGATTATTCTCTGCCACTCTCCAATCAGTCCAGAAGAGTTAGGTAAAACACACTGATGCATATTCTATACAATCAGAATGACACATCTATTAATATTCCAATTACTGTTGAACTATTAGCGATGCCCGAGTCTGGTGTCTTGGAGCCTCATAACCGTAATCCGGGAACCTCCTGCCAGCTTTTGTGTTCATTCAATTTAAAATGAGACAATTTTCCCTTTAAAGCATTTTTATAAAGCATTATTTTATGCATGGATTTAACATCCTAATTGATTTAGAGGGACTTTCAGAATGAGTTGCTAACTCCTTTTGTTCTTTTCTTTGCTGAAAGAGGTCAGCAGCTGTGATCTTATTTATAAATTTAAATGCCAATTTTTAGCATGATGAGTTATTATTAAAATAATAGTTATTCATGTTCATAAAAAGTCTGTCTTCATACTATAAAACCAAGAACCTAATAATTTAATAAACTAGAGTAAGAAGGGGCCAGAGCTGTCAACCTCATCTTAGAAAATCAGAAAATCATATAAAATGACAGTGACTTTGGAAAAAGCACTGAGATGTTTTCACTCTTGTAAATATTTTCTCGGCCTAAAATTTACTTATTTTCACTTTGAAACTCATCATAGAGGGGGACCTATCCAATATCATAGATAAAACAGTTCTATAAGCTAAATTCCAAACTACTAGTTGGAAGAAGTCAAGTCTGTGATAATCATATGTGTATGTTCACCCTTTTAGGAGGTGTGCTTTGTCCGCAATTCAGTTACGTGAACCTGTGTGATGTTATACAGTCTAGATTTGCTTTTGTGGTCTCATCTTGTGTAACTGCTCATTGCCATGAAAACCATGGATATGGGATTCAATGCAGATGCCTTTGCACAGGATGGGAGAAGTAGATAGAGAAAAAGGTGTGTGGCTTTCAGAGATGTTTTAGGGGTAAAGTCTAAAAGATTAATAAGTCAAACTTGAGAGGGAAGAACCAAGGAAGATACTAGAGTTCTACCTTGAACGACTAAGTACAAGATGGCCATTTCCAAAGAGGGAAAGTTCAGGGACGGGGAGAGGAATGGGGTTGAGCATGGGGGTGGGGGGTGTTGGTGTAACACAGAGTTCTCTGTGGACATGGTAAGTTTGAGAGGCCCGAGTGGATACATCAAAGGTGCAGTCTGAAGCTCAGAAGTCAGGTCTTGACTAAACATGCCAGCTTGAGCATTGTGAACACCTAGCTGGTGTTTGAAATTGTGGAAATAGGCTCGGCGCCTGTGGCTCAAGCGGCTAAGGCGCCAGCCACATACACCTAAGGTTGCAGGTTCGAATCCCCAGCCCGGGCCCGCCAAACAACAATGATGGCTGCCAAAAAATGGCCGGGCGTCGTGGCGGGCGCCTGTAGTCCCAGCTACTTGGGAGGCTGAGTCAGGAGACTCGCTTGAGCCCAGGAGTTGGAGGTTGCTGTGAGTGTGATGCCATGGCACTCTACCCAGGGGGATAGCTTGAGGCTCCGTCTCAAAAAAAAAAAAAAAAAAAAAAAGAAATTGTGGAAATAGATGAGCTTCTCCCAGGCATGAGTGAAGAAAGAGAGGAGGATGGACAGTGCCTGCAGAATCAACTCTTAAAGGATAGGAGGAAGTAGCCTTGTCCTAGAAGTCCTAGTTGCTGCTCCAAATGATGCAAGATGAGATGTGATAGGCATTTCTTTCCTTATACCCTGAACTATGCCAAATTGAGACACTTATTTGTGATGGATTGCTTAACTTTTTTGTTTGTTTAATTAAACTTTGAGGCCAAGGCAGGTGGATTTCTTGAGCTCAGGAGTCTGAGACCAGTCTGAGCAAAAGCAAGTCCCCAGCTATTTTTAGAGACAGAGTTGTGGCAAGCACCTGTAATCCCAGCTATTAGAGAGGTTAAGGCAAGAGAATCACTTGAGCCCAAGAGTTTGAGGTTGCTGTGAGCTATTCTCTAAAAATAGCCAGGCATAGCGGCAGGCACCTGTAGTCCCAGCTACTTGGGAGGCTGATAGTTTGAGCCCAAGAGTTTGAGGTTGCTGTGAACTATGATGCCACAACATTCTACCAAGGGTGACCAAGTGAAACTCTGGTCTCAAAAAAAAAAAAAAAAAAAAAAGCCAAGCAATTGATTTGAAAATGAGAACAATAAAAGAATAAAGAGAGGCAGAGGGATATACAAGGCACACCCTGTGTAACTGCTGTTCCTTCTGCAGGAAGAGACACACATCCTGCTCCTTTATTTTCTTCTGGTGTCATTTCGAATGTCATCCAATCAATGAGGACTTCACTGTCCACTTTCTCTGAAATAGTAACCCAATCATATCTATCTACATTCCTCTGCTTGACTTTTCTCCATAGAACTTATTGCCATGTGATTCACATTTTTTATCTTCTGTTCTTTTTATTTTTGTAATTTCTGAATATTACAGGGGTTCACATGTTTTGGTTACATAATTTGCTTTTGTGCATTTTGTCTCTTTTTTTTTTTTGCGGTTTTTGGCCAGGGCCGGGATTGAACCCACCATCTCCCATATATGGGGCCAGCGCCCTACTCCTTTGAGCCACAGGCGCCGCCGTGCTTTTGTGCATTTTAAGGACAAGTTATAAGTGTGCCCTTCACCCAGAGTGTGTGAATTAACTGACCTCCTCCCACTTGATTCCATTGAGTTTTTTTTCCACCTGTACATGTAAGAGTTTATCAGCTAGTTCAACTTAAGATGGAGCACCGTGTTTTGTAGTTAAAACAGGATTTTTTAGTGATCCTTGGCATAGGCTTCTGTGGTATATCTGGCAGCATTATTGCTTTATTCTCATTGTACAGGTGTGAAAACTGAAGGTCAGAACATTTAAATGACTTAGTTTCACAAAGTAAGAAAGCAACAGAGCTAGAATCTTAACCCAGTTTCTACTGTACCCCATTAAATGAGTTATAGGTAGTTATAAATATATGTTTAAATTTATCCATTTACATAAATTTATGTAATCACATGGGTCAATTTTATATAATCCATGACATATCTAATTATGTGTATGTCTATAAAAATGAATATACAAGTAATTAATTTTAAGCAAAAGTACTCACATATTTTTATAGATACAAATGTATACTTAAACCTATTTTTTATCTGTCTCTCAAGCTTCCATTTGATATCTGAAAATGTGGCTCGGCGCCTGTGGCTCAAGCGGCTAAGGCACCAGCCACATACACCCAAGGTGGCGGGTTCGAATCCCCAGCCCGGGCCCGCCGAACAACAATGATGGCTGCAACTAAAAAATGGCCGGGTGTTGTGGCGGGCGCCTGTAGTCCCAGCTACTTGGGAGGCTGAGGCAGGAGACTCGCTTGAGCCCAGGAGTTGGAGGTTGCTATGAGCTGTGATGCCATGGCACTCTACCCAGGGGGATACCTTTGGGCTCCGTCTCAAAAAAAAAAAAGATATCTGAAAATGTTTGCCTCCAATACACATTTTGACAAAAAATTTAAACATTGTATCGCATAAATGCATTAATGTATAAAAAAACAAACAACAAAGATGTAACAAAAAAATTTGAAGATTATAGCTAAGAAAGATTCTTAGAAGTTAAAACATAGAAACTCAATGTTCAAACTTGGCATTTTACCCACTCTTTTTGGAGCTAATGGGACTCAGCAGTTAAAATTCCATGAAAATTTATGAAAAGGAGCCAAGACAGAGATAATACATGTAGTGTTTATACATAATCCACTCTTGACCTCAACAAAGCTTTCCATACTGTGCAACATATGAGACTTGCCCACAGACTCAAGGCAAAGAAGTTAAGAATAAAGCCAAATGGGCCAGGAGTTAAGAAGATGGTGAGCAAGTCGAAGTGAGATGAGAATGACAGATGTGTGCAAAACCAGAGAGGGTCTCCAGGATGACTTCCTATAAATAATAATCACCTAATGAGCTGGTGGAAGGAAACAGCCAAAAGGAAAGAGAGCTGATAACACCAAATTACAAAACTCAGTTTGAAACCCATGAAAGGCAAAAATACTTCCATCCTCCACTTCTAAATGCATGAAAGGAAAAAATACTTCCATCCCCCGCCCCCCAATAACCTTGGTATCTGAAGTATAAAGACAAAAAAGTAGTTAAGGTGACTAGTCTTTCCAACACGTGACAAAGTTTAACACACTTTCGACTCACCTTAGAATCTCAAGGATTCTAAGAAACCATTCTAAGAAGCTCTTTTTGGAGGAAAACACCACGTTAAATATGCACGATGAATCTGGGATGTATTCTGATTGCAGCAACGTGAAAATGTGTGTGTTAGGGGTTAGTGCCTCTTAAAATCAAGAAAATAAGGTAAATATTTGACTTGAACCACTTAGATTAAGAGAAAGCTATGCATAGAGAGTAGCACTCACATGATAACAAGGTTTAACAGAGAGCAGAACTCTCTCAGTGAGGTACAATTAAACAAGCAGTTAACTAATCTAGCACACAAGTGCTTGAACAAGCAAACAATTGCAGACCGCCTCCATCCCCGCTCAGGGCACAGAGCATGAGTCAGAAGAAATTATTTCAGCACCACTGAAAGGAAAAGCCAGGTTGTGCTCAATTCTGGTTGACTTATTGCAAACAAGGATATTAGAGAAAATGAGACATTTATGGCAGAAGGTAGATAAAGTTATTCAGTGACTCAAGGAAATTAATTATAAAGAAGAATCTCAAAAACTGGGTGTGCCTGTGATGACCTCACTGAGGTAAGCTAGGATGACAGCTGCAAGGGTGGATACCCTGAAGGGACCTGCACTTCTGACAACTATAAAGGGAAGCATGAAAGTCCCCAAGAGAGGCGTGCCTGAGTCAAACGGAATTGCTATCTCTCATCCATCCCCTGACACTACACGTAGTTAATCTGGGGAGGAAACTGTTCTGAGGAATGATTAAGATGAATGCAAACCATTTAAATATGGACATGATTGAGCAGTCGCAGAGAGAAAAATAAACCCTCACGAAGGCACATCTTTTAACATTTACTGCATCTGGATTTTTGCTGACCCTGAAAGAACACTTCACTTAAGAGGGAAAACCACGGCCCCGTATTGCCTGGAACTGGTGTGTAAATCCAGGCTCTACCCTGACTTTCCTTCCAACTAAGTGTTAATGTCAGGTAAGTTTTTCTTTCTTTCTTCATTCTTGGGAGTGAACTAGTGCACAGAATGACGAAGCCTAGGCTGCAGTTGGTTCCAAGTGCTGTTCAGACACCACCACACACCGCACTGTGTGGCTCCCAGACCCTGCAGCCCCCAAATAACTGCTCCCTCTTGCATTTAAGTCATTTTTGTCAGGGTCACAGTGATTTCAACTTTTAGTAAAGGAGAAGAGAAGGGGGGAAAGTGCTCAAACTTTGTAAAACCATAATAAACGTGAACAGTAGCAAAGTAAACACTGGGTTGGCTCTGACGTAAGCGTTTGACAGCGACGGCTCTTCAGAATGGCTCAGTGCTGGCCAGCTGAAATGAATAGCTCAGTGCCTCAGCTGAAATGATTCAGGACGCAGATGAGGTTAGAGAGAACCCTCGGGAAAGCACAGAATTTACCTAGGAAATAACTAACTGAAATCTGAATGCTCTTAAACCTTACCATTTTGTGCTTCCAGTAAAGTCATATTTAACAGTAATGGTCAAAATTTTAGCGTTAGGTAGGCTTTTCTTAAAACAAATTACTTAATCTATTTCTCCAAAAATTTGCATAACCAAGGGCAATATTAACAGAGTTGAGGTGAGAGAAAGATGACAAAATACTATAATAGGGTTTAGACATCTATCTACAAAGGTTAGTATCTTAAGATACAGAAGCTGTTGGGGAAAAAAAAAAAACCGAGAGATAATTGCAGGAGGAAATGGACTGTGATAGAGACCAGTCGTTCAGCTGCTAATAATCAAAGCAATGCAAAATGAAATAATGAAATACTATGTTTCGCTTCTCCTAAAAAGACACTGTTAGAACTCAGAACTGAGCAAGAACTGATTTAGAACTCAGAACTGAGGACGGACTGGTGAACTCTCTCAGACAGGAGAGGAGAAATGAGATTTTACATTGGAACAACATTTCTTGAGGGCAATTTGGTAAGGCAAGTATTTTAAAATGTGGGTATTTTGTCTCACCAATTCCTGGAAATGTATTCCAGTGAAATAATTAGACAAATAAACAAAGATGATGTGTACATGTACAGGAATTTTATAACACTAAAATAATACAGGTTGATTGCAAATAACCTTAATGTTTAAGACTGTAAATTTGGTTAAAGTATGCTAGTGCCATAAAACGGAGTAAAGCCTTCAAATGGGTAAAGTGGTTATTACATGGAGTTTTTTTCTGAATGTAAGTATGGTTCAACACTAAGAAATTGAGTAATATACTGTCCTATATTAACATGAGGAAGATTATATGAACACAAGGATTTTTGTGATAGACTGAATAACAGCCTGGTGGAAGAAATCCAGGAACTCTGACCATGGAGGCAGGGATTAGAATGATGCAGCCATAAGCCACGGATGCTGGCAGCCACCACAAGCTAGAAGCAGCAAAGGAACTTCCCCAAGAAGCTCCAGAGGAGCGTCCTGATTGCAGCCCAGTGAAACTGCTTCTGGACTTCTGGTCTCTGGAACTATGAAAGAATAAATTTCTGTTGTTTCAAGCTACCAAGTTCCTGCTGATTTGTGGCAAGTACAGGAAACTGATATGGATTTTGGTCATAAAAATGGGATGTTGCTGTAACAAATACATTAAAATGTGAAAGTGGCTTTGGAATTGGATAATGGGTAGAAGCAGGAAAAATGCCCAGGTGCATGATAGAAAAACCCTAGATTACCTTACATGAGCTGTCGGTAGAAAAATGGACGTCGAACATGCTGCTGGTGAGGACGAAGAAGGTGAGGGCATGATAGAGAAGGCCTGTGTAGTCGTAGAGGACACGCATGCCGTCATAAACAGGATGTTGGCAGAAATAGGAATGTTGACGTTATTGCTGGTGCAGGCTCAGAAAGAAACGAGAAATACGATTTTGGAAATGTGGCATCTTTGCTATGCAGTGGCAGAAAGTCTAGCTGAATCGTGTTCTACGGGTATATGGAAAGCAGAACTTGGTGGCAATGACCTTGAATATTTAGCAGGTATTTCCAAGTAAAATGTGGATGGCGCAGCTAGTTTCCTCTTGCTGTTTATAATAAAATGTGAGAAGACAGAGTTAAACTAAGGAAGAACCAGGAAGTAAAAGGGAACAGGACTTGATAATTTTAGAAATTCTCAGACTATCAGATGGCAAAAGACATCAAAATTAGGATATTCCCTGCAAGGAAGAAGTGCTCTAAAGAGAGGGGGAAATGGATGGCTGGAAAACCTTTTGCTGAAGTGATGAGGTGTGTGACTCGTGGTTACCCTCAATTATCCCAGACGAAGTGAAGAGTGGAGACAGGGTGATCCAGAGGTCTGTGGAAGACCCTCCTGTCCAGTAGTGTGAACCTCATGGTCTGTATAGATCCACACGGTTTTGAGAATGTTATACCAACACTATTATCTGTTGTACAAACAAACACTGCCAGCTTAGATCAAAAAAGACGGAGAAAGGATGAAGGAACCATTGGGGTCCCCAAATTCGGCTATGAAAAAACCTGAGAAAAACTGCTCAGCTGCAAATGTGTGCTACCCTTTGAGAAAAATAAAGTATGTCATTGAGGACAGACCCATGGGCCCAGAGGGTAGAGCCATGGAAATGTGTACGGTATAAAATACGAATGTATTTTTACAGTAGTAGTATTTTATCTCATTTCTTTTAATTCAACACGATGATTTTACAGTTCAATCACATTGAATATACACACATCTAATCAGTTGCTCCCACCTTCCAAAACTTGCAGGGGACATTTTTGTCTAGTTCTCTTAGATGGTCAGTCAGACTGGTTCTCTCTGGCAGCTCATAGATGAATCGATATTTCTGAACCCTTATTGTCAAGCGGGCCATGTGCCTAGTTTTGGCCAATGAATTGATAAAGCAATGGTTCTCAACCTGTGGGTTGCAACCCACAGGAACTGTATTAAAGGGATGAAGCATTAGGAAGGTTGAGAACCTCTGGTCTAAAGAGTGACATATGTCATTTCTGGGCTAGAGCGCTGAATTGCCCAGGAGAACTCCCCAAACACATGTTTTCTTTCTGGCACAGGGATGAGTCACATCCAAAGGGCCTGCTCCACCAGCACAGCTGCAGAGGGGAGTGGAAGGGCTCTGATGACGTGTAATGGACACACAGCTGAACAAGAAATAGATTGTGTTGTATTCAACCACTGAGACTCCGGGGTCCTTTGTCTCTCAACACAACTAAGCCTATTCTGGCAGATACATCTTCTAAGACACTATGTGAAAATAATCTGAGGTGTGCACACCCAGAAGCACAGCTGGGTGTACATTTCTCAGTGTCTGACAGATTGCTGTCCAGGAGGACTGCGCCAGCCTACACTTTCTCTGTCCCCCATCCTTGCCGATATTTGGCATATTCTGGCTTCTAATTTATGTCAGTCTAATTGGTATAAATGGATATCTCCGTGTTTCTTTCCTTGTTTTTCCCTGCTGAAAATTAGGATAAGCAATAACTATGCTCATTAGCCTTTGAGGTTTCGTTGCCTAGGAATGTTCTTTCTTCAAACCTACGTTCTCACGGACACACACACATTCTAACAGGTGTAGTATACACACATTCCTTTCATTCAATATTTTAATAAATACTTGTCGATAACTACCAAGAAACTAAGGCCTAGAGACACACCGAGAAATAGGAGTCATCTAGGTCTTCATAAGCCTGGCAATCTAGTGGGAGTTTCAGAGAATCAGTGAGAAAACGAGTAGAGATGGTAATTCCAAGTTACGATGAAAGCCATGGAGGAAATAAACCCGGGGGTGAGATGGCCAGTTACTGGAGGAGCCCATGGATAGAGACAGAGGCTTCCCTGGAAGGCAGTCTTCAAACTGAGGCTGGAATGGGAACCATGAGCCGGCCATCAAGAGAATAGGAGGCAGAAAGTGCAGGCGGGGGGAAGAGTAGATGCCCAGAGAAGGGTTGATGTAGACAACACTCCCAACTGTGGTTTTGTGGCCACACTTTAATAAGCAAGGAGGAAAATGGAACGAGATGAAGCTGGGCAGGGAGGCGGGAGTCAAATTAAGCCAGCGTCTGTAGGTCGTGGGACCGAGTTTGGATTTATACTTAAGAACAAAGAGAAATAAGGGCTAGTTGACAAGTTTCTGCTTGTGACAGGACTTGTGGTCTGCTCTGGCTACAGTCTGGAGTGGACTAGAGAGGGACAAGAACGGATACTGGAACCCAGGAGGAGGAGGGTGATGTCTGCCAGGAGGGTGCTGTGGCCTGGGCACCAGTTGTCACAGCGGGGTGGGGAGAAGAACATGGATTGGGCTGATTTTGAAAGTGAGAAAGGTCTTTCCCAGGTGTGAAGTGGTGGGAGAGGAAGGTAAGGCTAAGGGGACCTCCCAGGTCTTTTGCTTGAGCTCCTGAGAAAACTGTGGTAACCAGCCCTTATTCAATCCCGTCTGTGTCCCAGAAGTGGTTCGTATTTATCCAGAGCTTACCGTGTGCCAAGCATGTGTTTTACGTGTTCTCTCATCGTTCTTTACAACATCCCTATGTGAAGTAGATCTCAACATTATTTCTGTCTTAGGGATGAGGAGAGTGAGGCCCAATGTGGGTCATGTCCCCAGGCTCCTAGGACTTGTCTGTAAGAGGTGGAGTCAGAGTCTATAGGCAGCACTCTGAACCCAGAGCCGCCTTGGTGAGACGATGAATATTACACTTCAGGAAACGCTGTTCTGCATTTTAATTGCCAAGATCCTTACTGTTAGCTTCTGTTTGTCCTCGGGTCCATTCAGATGTGACCACTTTGCTGCTGCAGCTTGTGTTCTCACCCAAGTCCCCAAAGAACAAGTTATTTTTCTAGTTGTGCTAGAAAGACAAGTAGTGCAGATGGATTAGAATTATAAGTGTAAATGAAGTTTGAAGATTGTTTGTTCTATCTCTGATTAAAATAAGAGAGTTAATCATATATATTAATAAATTTATCTATATTAAAACAAATGATTTCCAAGATGAGCATTTTGGGTGCATTTCCCCCTTAGTAATTAGGGTTGGGAGAACCGTGTGGCATGAATCGGAGCATGTTATTAAATACCATATTACTCCTACTTAATTAGATCATTCCTTTTCTGGCACTTCTAGAGCTTCTTTTCCCCCACTCAGCGATGCACGAGGCATCCCTGACGTGTGACCCTCCTTTCTCCACACTTGTTCCTGACAGCACCTGCGTCTGTGACTCCAGCCCTGCTACCTGGCCACTCCTTACCCTTCCTCCTGGACCTCAGGGTCAGTGCTGCACTTCTTCTGCACCTCGGCTCCATGCAGTGTGTAGAGGTGGGGGGAGTGCACCCCTGGCGGACAGAAGGGGGAGCAGAGATTAGCCACACAAGGAGGAGAGCCAAGTCCAAGTCCTGCCTCAGAAAGTTAAGGCACGTTTCGTCTGCACTAGCTGTGCAGGCCCCATGGGATAAACCAGCATTCAGATCCCGAGCGCTGAGCTGTTACCATTTACACAGAGTTCACAGCACTGTGCTAAACTTAATGTTTATAAGTGAGCACACACGAGGTAAGGACCACAGTCCCTGTGTCTGTCTCACTCCTATCCCTTATACATAAAGAGAACACAATACTGTAAAGTTCAACCAGAGACGGCCCTGGAAAGATGAGTGGGAAGCACAGAGGGATGCCTGGCTGGAGGGTTTAGGGGGCAAAGGGAGAAGAAGCCCTATTCCATCACACCCAGCACTCAGTTGTTAAGGACAGCTCTGAACAAGAGAGGTTAGATCACTGTCTCAAGGAATGAATGAATTTTTTACATGATGTCTAATTCTTCTACCTCCTTCCACCTCCATAGTGAGATCTGTCTCAGAGAGTAAAACAGGCAGCAGGAACACAAAGCAGGAATACAGAGAGAGTTAACAACAGGAGAGCAGGAGGAAAGGTGAAAGACAGCCATCAATTAATACTTCATTTTTCAAATCAGAGAAAACCTCGGCATTCAGTAATGATGAATCAATGTTGCTGACAGATACATAATGTTTGGATCCCAACAATCTAATTCTTCCATCAACAGAAAAGGCAGGTAATTACCACATTATTAGAAGGCTTAAAAATACAGGAGGGAATGCCACACAGGTATGAGGACCATTCTCTGACTCATCCTGTTTAGAGTCAGGACTATGTTCTAAAATAATCAACACTGCCAGAGAAGGGTGGGCGAAGTTAGTTAAAACCCATGGGACATTTCCTATTACAACTGTTTTTTTTTTATTATTATTACAGAAAAAATTCAAACCTTTGAAGGGTCATTTTAGTTGTGGAAAAACAGGCCTGATGACGCGCCAATTGTGAGATTAATGGTAAATAGAGAACCGAATTGTTCCACATGATAAAATGGGAAAAATTTAGGTTTCAGGGACTAGGTGTAATTGAGGGGCTGGGAAAACTGGGACAGAAAAGGTGAAAGTAGAAGATCACCATCAAGAGAAAGTCGGGAAGTGAGAAATAAATTCCCAGTAGCTCGAGTAGCCGGAGAACTCTTAAGAATAACAATGTCTGATGTTATCTTTCTGTTGTGCTGTAACTCAGTGTAACTGTTCACCAAATCAACAGTAAAGTCCATTACACATCCTGCGATAACTACTCTGTTTGGATTACATTTAGGAGAATTTCAGAGGGTTCTAATCTACAGGGTGTCCCAAAGGTCAAATATTTACACTATTACAATATTTACAAAATACTCTCTACATGTTGGCCACTTCATTGTAAAATTTTCTGTATTTCTTTTTTTTTTTGCAGGTTTTTTGGCCTGGGCTGGGTTTGAACCCACCACCTCCCCATTATAAAATTTTCTAATGATTATTTTGTAAATAAAGATATATTTAGCTATAATTTCCCATTTTCTCTATGTATGTCAACTTTATGGGTGACCTTTGAGAGACAGGGTATTTGGGGTCAATAAGAAAAGACAAGGGAGCTGCCCTAAGAGGTAACACATAAATGAGACCAAAATTCAGCAGAAGCTGAATCCCACTGGGTGGCAGGTGCCTGTAGTTCCAGCTTCTTGGGAGGCTGAGACAGAAGAATCAGTTGCTTAAGGCCCTGTGTCTGTGAATAGCCACTGCACTCTAGCCAGGGCAACATAAAGAAAAGGAAGGACAAAAAAGAAGGGAGGGAAGGAGGAAAGGAAGGTAAGGAAGATCAGTAAAACCTGAAAATCCAAACTGATGTAACTATAAGAAGTAAGCCCCAAAGTATCCTTAAGATGCTGGGGCACACAGCCCCAGCACATTTGCCTCCATAGAGGGACAAGACATTATTTGAACTTAAGCTAGAGAAAAAAAAAAAAAAAAACCCACAAGATAGTAAGAAAGAAAAATGTAACAGCAGTATGCTCTGCTTGGTGGTATTATAATACACATTAAAAACAGTAACTTCAATTTTTTATTTTCTGAAATTTATATAATATCATTTTTAAAAATGGTGGAAACAATTGTTTTAAGAAAAAATACTATCTGCTTTTCTAAGGATATATGGAAAATCGCAAATAAATTACTCAGCAAAGGTGGGTTCATGGAGCCCCTGCAGGGTGGTCACAATTTTTTTAATGTTCACCCTAGACCCAACTGTTGATTTTGAGTTTTACTTGCAAAATAAACAGCTAGCCAAAAGCAAAGCACTGATAAAACTGGGTTTGCTCTGATTTATTCTAAAAGCAGAGACTTGCCTATGGCAAAATTCCTTAGGAAAACATTCCAACAGCTAAAAGAAAGCTATCAGCTTGTGCTGACACCTGGTGAACTTTCATTCATAAATTTCTTTCCTGCTCCTTGTACATCAGGAAAAAAAAACTGTTGCCCTTGGGCTTTCAACGTAGTATTTATATGCTTTGTAGGACATAAGTGTGTGAAAATGTATAAGGCACCCAATTAATGTTTGCTACTGTGATCAAGTTTCAATATTAATAAATATATTTGAGATCAATTTGAACCAATATTGAAATCATGTCTTAGTAAAAAAAGAGTTTTTTTCTAATATTTACTTATGATGTTTTTAGATTAAAGATCAGGCTGTTACAGATTTATGATATATAAATTTGTTGTTGGTTTCAGTGTGCACGAGTGATTGATGAATTTTACCTCATATACCCAATCTCCTATTCTACTCAAACCTTTTGCTCCAAGGAGCTCATCCCCCTTGACATTTTTCATAAGAGGGTACTCGTCCTTTCTAATACAAATCGATGGTCTGATTTTTCTCTTGCTGATTTATAAACAGTAGTTTCCCTTTTGTATTTGAATTATGGTGTTTTGAAAAAAATGTTGCCAACATTTTTAGAGGAGAAATAAACAAATGCCCAGTGGCTCCTTGTTCCCTCTCCCATTAAGCATTCAGTAGTTTTCATTATCCTTGATGTCTTCCCTCCCTCTCCCCTCGGCACGCCCCGTTCTTGGCCAACATGCCTGTTTCCAGCCGGAATACTACAACACTGCATTCCAGCTCCACATCACTCCTTTGCTCATTACGTTCTGCCCAGTGCTTTGTCTTCCGTCCTTGATCTGCATTGTCCTGGCGCAAGGTCTCTCCTGAGGTGGAATCACGCTGCCAGGTGACACTGCCGTCATCTCAAGACTTGCCTGGCATGAAAGGATCCACTTAGGGGGTCACTCACATGGGGGCACTGGCTATCGGCCAACACCTCCATTCCTCACTACTCAGGCCTCTCCATAAACCGCCTCAGTGTCCTCACATCTGGCTTCTTCCAGATATATATATCTGGAAAGAGAGAGAGAGAGAACAAGATCTGACCCACAGGGATGGGACAGCAGGAGGTGGAGCTTGCTGGGGGTTGTCCTAGAGGCTGGCTACCATAGCACCCACACTTAGAAGCCCAGACTGAGTCCCAGCTTATCTATCCCTCAGGATTACTCCTCCATGAGTTCCTTCTTCTCAGAGCACTTTTTTGTTTTGTTTGTTTGTTTAATCAGGCCCAGGCTGGGTTGGAACTCACCAGCCCCAGTGTATGAGGCTGGCTCTTTAACCACTGAGCGCCCAGCCTCAGAGCACCTTTATAACAGATTCTATTAGTTACCTCTTAACGATGCCACTTTTTCCAAGTTTTTGTTTCACTTTAATCCTTCCTAGTGCAATGTAAACTCCTTATGCAAAAAAACTCACTTCAATTATGGGATGAATTTTTTCCTATCTCATTTTTACCAGTATGGGGCTTAGTAGATGAGTCTGCTTAAAGATAAGTGTTGTTCAGTGGTTCCAAACACTGATGCCCATTAAAATTACCTACAAGCTTTTAAAGGCACTGATGCCCAGGTGAAATTCCTAAATAGACATGGGCATTAGTTTAGTGCTTCCCAGGTGATTTTAACAGGCAGTGTCAGTGGCTTAGAAGACTTCCTGCCTTCTTCAGAAGATTAAGAGGAACTTATTTTGAATTATGGTCTTCTGTTCATTATCCTGAAATCCCACTAAACACTTCCCATTTTTAATACAGTTCTTATTTAAAAGAATTGAGACATTGATTAAGCATCCATAAGCACATTAGTGAAATCTAGTTTCATTTACATAGTTTTTTCTTCATACTGTCACAAATAAAAACATGCACAATTACTTTTCCAAAGGTGCAATTATCATGTCATCTAATAGAAAAATTAAATCACTAAATGTAACTAATAAACAATTGCTCAAGAGGCATGAAAACAACCATGACTGTAACTGTCATTCATAAAATTATTTCCAATAGATAAAATTAAAATTTATATTTTGAAGATTGCTTTCAATCCAGCCATATAGGATCTGTCAAGAGAGGGTGTCCAGCTCACTTGAAGCTCTTCATCTCTGTCTTTGACATTGTACATGACGTCTTTAAATTCCCCATCAATTCTGCCTCCAAAAGCTAAAAGGTTCACCCTCCCCAACAACAATCCAGTCCTTTAAAGGAGTAAAAAGGGCCCTTTCTGATACAAAAGAGCTTTTCAAAGATACGGTTTCTATGGCTTGAGGCGTCACAAAGGAGAGATACTCACTGATTAGTGAAGTCTGCTGTTTTTAATTGCTTATTTAGTAGTATCAGCCTCAGTTCTTTCACCACTCTATTCCCATCTCCTAATTTGAGTAAGTTCTGAGCTCATTTACCTGTTACGGATGTATGATACTATGAGGGTAGAAGAAGCTCTTTGAAAAATGTTAAATTAAATCATAAAGCTAAAGTTTAGGCCCATGATTTTCAAATGTGGTGCACATCCTTTATATTTTATCTGGAACATACATTAGGCCTAATCAGCCCCTGTGAATACTTTTAAGCTAGAACTAATAAGCTTTTCTCAGCATCTTGGTACCCATGGCTATTTCTGGAATTCTCCTTGTTCAGTGTAAATATATCAGACTAATAAAAAGTGCATGACTCTTAAAAGTAAACTGAGAAAAAATAAAATTGCAGCACTTGAAGACAAAATAAAAATCTGCTAATCACTGGTGTTCCTGATTAACAGATGAAATAATAACAGAATTTTAGAGGGCTTAACAGTAGAACAGAACCAACCCAGAACTGTGTTCTCCTACATAAAAAAGAAATCCAGAAGACGTTCCTTATTCTAAAAAGCTAAATTTCTATCCCAGAGATGAAAATGAATAGGACGTGATGTCAGATATTGTGTTTCCTTACCTTCTCCTGCCTTTGCCTTACATTATACCTCAATTTCTTCTCACATCAGGCCAGATTCTTTTGGTCTCAAGCTTCAGAAAGCTTAATTTTTAAACTGGGACTTTATATACTTCCTCTAAATCACTAGTTTAGCACCTGACTTCTTTTCTCATTGACCTTTATAAAATAGGACAAAATGCAGTAAGTAACGTTTGGACAATTATACATTTACATAATTGTCCAAATGTTTCTGCATAAGATGGTAATGCAGTTAAAATAAACTATTAGCCTGCAAGATGTCCAGAAAACAAGTATTCTAGGAGTATTGATATATTAAGACATGAAATACAGGCTTTAAATCTGCAGTCTCAAGGGAGATTTTTCCTCAAACAGTTGAAATATAATTTGTTACAATTAAATATAGCTACCATGTTACTACAATTTATTATATATTTTAGGCCTGAATGTTTGACTAGTTAAGAAAACCAAAATATAATTGTGATGAAGCGTGAGATGTCAGAGATATAATTGAGAGTTTCTTAAACAGGCAAAAACAAACAGAAATTTAAATGGAGCTTTAATAATCTGTCATTAGCATAAACAAATAGAGATAACTTCTATATTGTTGAATATAGTATCTCAAATGAGTTGGCAACAAAAATGAAGATGATATATTTCCTCACTTTCTTTCAGGAAATCACCTTGCACAGAGAAAGAGAGATAGTAACATAAACACCATTTTTTGGCAAAAGTAGTACTAAAACCATACACTAAAAAGTAAGTGTGGGAGGTAGACAGGCTGAATGCCTCACAGACCTTCCAACTAGGGAATGTCTATGTGACTATGCCTGCGTGGGGAAATCAGCAGTGCAGGTGAGCTGAGGCCATCAACTAGTAGCTTATGCTAGAGAAGCTGAGATGTCTGTGTCGGGAGATGAGACTTGCTCTCCCCCCTCTCTTTTGTTGGCACTGTTATCTGGCCACTTCAGATGTTCCAATATCCCATCCATGTCTTTGCTTTCTCTTTAAACAACTTTCCTGAGGGCTGCAATCTCCCCTGCCTCATTCTTAACCTTGAGTGCTGACTACTGACTGCTGTGTATCCTTGTACCTATATTCTGTTACGTACCCAATAAAAAGATTCCAGTAAACAGGACAGGTGCTACGTTGTTTTCCTGCTGCCACCAGGGACGTGAAACAGTGTGTGCCCTTACAGGCTTCTGGTTTTATGCACCAAGTTTGGTGTAAGTTTTGTGATTTCCCCAGTGCCATCTGACCACCATTCCAGGTTGGGGTCGACTAGATGCCCAACAAGTAAGTTAAAGGTTCCTGTAAGAGGGGAGATCAAGTGAGGATGTATGCAAAAGGGACAGGAGAAAAAACACCTCAAAAAGAGTGAACAAAATCACACTCTTAGAAGACAGGCATCTCTGAGGTGCAACCTCCAAATGCCTTCTTAGAAACAATGGAAATGGGATGCTCTGGACCCGGTTTACTTCCAAAAATTAAAAGGATGGCAATAAACAAGGAATTATACAGATTAGCCATATCCACAGAAAGAAGTCTTTCCTGCAGAAACTTAAGTAGAGATTTGGCATTGTGAAAATCTCCATAGGGTCTATTCTCCTTAACTTGGGAAAACTAAAGACTAGACAAACTCATTTACAAAATTCTGAGTCCTCAAGATAATTCCAGCTAACATGAGAATACGGTCTGGAAGTCTTCCACACACAAACCCCCTGGAAATAACAGATGCTGAAGAAAGATAAAAAAGCAAGTATCATCAGTCACAGACATATACATGTACAAAGAGAAAAAAAAAAAAAACAAGAGAAATATCTTACAAAGAATATTAAGAAGAAAAATGTTCTACTGTATAACAGAAACATTTGGACCAAATCCCTTCTGTAAAGAAACAGCTGAAAATATACTGAAGGGCTGGCTCGGCACTTGTGGCTCAAGCGGCTAAGGCGCCAGCCACATACACCTAAGGTGGCGGGTTCGAATCCCCAGCTCG